>NC_064768.1:2969604-3293971 GCF_011397635.1 Epinephelus fuscoguttatus | reverse complement strand
TTATAAATCATTGCCATTGATGACCATAAACACACACGCCAGCTGATGCTTATAGTCCACATTGAAGTTAATAGCGGTTTCATAATGTCATGAATGCAAAGCTGTGAAAGATTTGTGTGTGTGTGTGTGTGTGTGTGTGCGCGCCTCCCTCCTCTCTGTACTGCAGGATGAACACTAAGTGTTTCAGCAGCTGATGACTCAGCAGGTGTTGACATGTCATATATCAAAAGTAACTCAGCGCTTATGTTAGCACGCTAGGCCATTGCAAAGAACTGTGACCGTCACAGTGGTCTGACTTCCGTATAAATGGACTTGCAGTATGTCTTGAACTCACTGGGGTAAGGTTTTGCAGTAACGACCAAATCGGCAGTGGAGCAGTAGGAAGCACTGAAGAGGCGTCATTTGTCCACTGCCTTGCTGCTAGAGAGGAATTGAAAGTTGCTGGATTTGATTACTTCATACATAACGGCTGTGCTGACGTGTGTTGTCACCATAACAACTAACAACAATCACCATTTTCTCTTCTTTTGAACTAGTCAAATTACAACTTGTTCTCATCCCAACTGGTCAAACACCGACACTGTCAGTGTGCCTAAACATCAAAATATAATGCACTACTTATCTTCCTGCATCAGTTTTGGACATTTAGGCATGGTGTGTCAGTTTACACCTGTTGAATGCATTGTGTCTTTTTAAAATACACAAAATAGACACATTTATCACAGTGAAGGTACATGCGTACAGTTAATTCATTCAATCATTTTCCGTAACCGCTCATCCTGTTAGGGGTTGCAGGGGTGCTGGAGCCTATCCCAGCTGACACTGAACGAGGAGCAGGGTACGCTCACATTCACACCCACGGACAATTTAGAGTCACCAATTAACCTGCATGTCTTTGGACTGTGGGAGGAAGCATGACCACCTAGAGGAAACCCATGCTGACACAGGAAGAACATGCAAACTCAAAATAATAGGCTCAAAATAAGTAAGTTTGTTACCAACCAGGTCACGTGATATATGTCCCTAGCATAGAATGCTACACACACTAGCACACTAAATTGTTAAAATAACTCCACTGACTTTTGGTTTTAGACGGGAAACGAACATGCGGTATGTTAAGTGACATTGGAGAAAATGGATTTTTTGTGTTAGTCCAACTAAAACCACACTTTTGAAATCCATGTAAAGAAGTCTGACTGAAATCATACTAAATCAAATTTCTCAAAGTCAGACTAACACACCCAGATAATGCTATTTGAAGTAGAGGGTGACACAGGAGTGGATTTTCAGTCCTGTCCCATCCCACTCCTACAAAAATAATCCCATCCCGTCCCAATCCCATGAAAAAGGACAAAAAAAAAAATCCCGTCCCGTCCCAATCCCACAAGAATGACTCCCGTCCCATCCCACTCCCATGTTGTGTTTCAGTTCCAGTAAAAAAATATATATATATCTATAGTACATGAATCACACAATGCCTACCTTGGTTGAATATGACATCTAATGTTGTGTTTTGATGTTTATTGCCTAATTACTTTCACATTCACTCCACCTTGATGCTGTTCAGAATGATGAACACATTTAATTTCTGATGTGGTCAGACAACACGTCATAAGAACCAGCTCTGAGAGAGAAAAACGTAGTTAAAGTATTGCAGTAGAAGCAGTGTTTGGTTCCTCTGACTGATATTATTATATATGGCATCATTAGATTATTAATACTGAAGCATCAGTGTTAGAGCAGCATGTTACTGTTGTAGCTGGTGTGCAGTTAAGTTGGCCGTATTCACGCTATTTGTTGAGATGGTTTTAGAACAAACCCGGCACACCGGCTCGTCCAAATTACTGGGCTCCCCTCTGTCATTTGGTTTAAATCCAAAAATACTCCCACACAGGGGCCGTGGCATTTGGTTTAGGAACAAGTTCCATGTCTTTCTCTTACACTCAACTCTCTGTTTTCTTCTCCGCCTCGTCTCCCCCTCACGAAGATCGCACTGTGTGTGTAGCCCAGAGCCCCGCCTCCCCCACAGAGACAAAGACACTCGATGACAAGAGCTTTCCCTTCATTCATTGCGTTAATAAACCAACTCACCTGGCTGACAGACGATACACGGAAGTGAACGCTCTTGTCGTCCAGTCTTTTTGGTGGAGAGAGACGAGGAAAACAAACACGCATGAATATGGCAATTAATCCCTTTTAATTTACCGTGCAATTAACTGACTTATCGCATATCGCAACAGGCCTAATTATGATTCACAGTCCTGCCCGCTCCCGTTGACTTTTTTTCCCATCCCGTCCCAATCACCTGAAGAATAGTGAAACTGATTCCCATCTCGTGGGAATCCCACGGGAATCACGTGACCCATGGGACTCCTGAAAAAATGTCAGCCTCTAATTTGAAGTCGAATTTCTCCTGCATGTATACAGTAGGGCTGTACCCAAATATTCGGATATTCAAATATTCGTTTCTATGGGTAGGTGTTCATTATGAAAATTTGGTATTCGATATTCATTTTTTTATTTACTTTTTTATTTATTTATTTATTTTTTAATTTTTTTTTTTTCTGTTTTTTACATAATTTTTTGGTGCTAAATGTAGTCTTTTTGCTGTTGGTAAATGTAGGTTATCAATAAAAATCAAAACTTTTAAATTGCATTGTTAAAAATGTGAAAATGTAGTATAGCCTACCAACTGAGCTTGTGCGCACGGCATGCTTGAGCGCATCCATCTGAGGCTGTGGATCAATGCCAAGTTTTACCACTTTATCACTATTCCCTCTAACTTGTAGCTGTTTTTTCGTCATCTTTTGAATTTAAAATGAATTATGGAACCATTTTTGTCAATATTTGTTTCCCCCGTTTTGTACAATAAATTATTGTTTAAAGTTTCAACAAGTTTCTTTTGGAGTGCGTGACACAAGTGTGTTTTGAAAATGACCACGGACTGTCACCTGCTCAACACATCAGTACCTTCAGATGCCATGACAGTAATAGCCAATAATGTCAAAATATCATATACAGACCGATTTAACAGACGATCACTGCTGCCAAACCCACAGGTCCATTTGCGGCTCCCGCGGGTTACGGGTCGACTCGTGCATCACTACTCAGCTCCGTCTATAAAGGCCCGAACATACTCAGGCGGAACGTACGCGGAACGGACTCAAAGTGGACGTCCACAAACCCTGTGCGCGCAAAGCTCAGATTTTACAACCGCGCGGATTCCGCTCCGCGCACCAGTGACTGCTCAGCGTGTATTTTTCACATCGCGGGGACAGGAAACTACAACACGGAAGTGCGCTCAACTATGAAAGCCCAAATGACTGCGGACATTCCTCGCGGAGTACATTCCGCATACATTCCACCCGAGTATGTTCGGGCCTTAAGGCTGTACACAACAGTAAGGCTATAGACATTATATTCTGTTCAGGCCGGCAGAACCAGAAGCGCATCAGCTCTACAGTGCACGGCACTGCTGATTAACCATTTTATTGCAGCACAGAGTGTCTGCCAGCAACCAATTACTTGCAGAGGCTTCCTACAACTTGTTTCAACGGTTCCGATTTAATCAGAAGACAAATTAAACAGGATGACTAGCCAGTGTGAAAATTAAAGGAAGCATAGAATAATGTACTGTAGGAGACTGTTGTGCCATCACATTTTTTTGTGGTTTGAGAGCAAAGATCCGGTCGCCGCTGTGCAAAACTCCGCAATACGATTAGGTCCGAAAAAAACCCGGACCCGCTGGCCAGTGCGTATTGTACTGACACTGAAGGGTGCCTCTGTGCATTGGTGTCTGATGCCAAGGTCCACTGACAAAGCGACAGTTAGGAGTAAGAACAGGCTGCAGATGACCACAGCAACAGTTCAATGTCTACATATATATTCATTTTTCGTAATCGGTTATCCTGTTAGGGGTCATGGGGGGCTGGAGCCTATCCCAGCTGACATTGGGCCAGAGGCGGGGTACACCCTGGACAGGTCACCAGACTACTGAATTGGTGACTCTAATCTTGACACTGTGAGATTGTATAAATTTTCTGTGTGTGAAGCATCCATATTTTCACAGACATGGATGGAAACTGTCAGAGAAATGGGGCAGCAATTGTAGTTTAATATAAGGTAAATAATGTTTTGTGTCTTCCTTGGTCAAACTGAAATCTTAATTTGATTCTGGTTTTCAAGCTTCTGTGAAACACTAAAATCCACAGTTTGAAGACTTCATTAATCCCCTCTGTCATTGATTAACTACAGTTAGAATCACAAAGTGGATTTAGTTGTTTGGAGGAAAATAAGAGGAACATCTGTTGAGAGGAAATGACAGCATGAAATTTTCCTCAGCTGATGAACACAAAGAGAGATGAGGTTTCTGTGTTGGCAGTGATGGAGCCGAAAATGGCTGTAAAAGCTGAGTGAGTCGTGCTGCCAGCTCGTGTTCACCGTCAGTGGAGCGACGCCACCAGTCAGCTTGCTCTGACACTGAGACACTTCAGATATAAAAGAAAAGGACAAGAAACTAACTGACCGCAGTGAAGTACAGATCTTTTATTTTTTTTTTCATTCATCATTTTATTCTTGACAGAATCTGAATTAATCCATCTTCCTTTCCTTTCCTTTCCTTTCCTTTCCTTTCCTTCCCTTTCCTTTCATCTCCCCTCCTCTCCTTTCCTGTCGATGTCACTTTTGTTTGGTTCTATCAAAAAATGCAAAGACAGCATAAAGACGGGACTTCATAGCATCATTCCTCTGCGTGCGTGTGTGTGTGTCTCAAGTCACACACTTTGCAGATTTATCTTCTCTTTCTCTTAAACTTTCCAAACTCAAAATATTTCCAAAGTCTGAGCTGCCAATCAGACCTGAAGAAGTGTTGTCTGTCGTGTATAAATGTGCTGGTTGACTCAGGGTGTATTCGCACTTAAATTCTGCCCAGTTGGCATTTGTTGACCTGTTATTTGTATAAATAGCAGCAGTGGTGGGTTGTGCAGGTTTGAGGTTGGCGCTGCTGCTGTTCAGGTGTTTAGAGCCTAAACTGCTTCTTGACAGTTTCTCCCTTGAGTTTTACAGTTCAGTTTGTCCTGTAGTCATCATCGGTGACCTCATTTTTGAAAAATAACTGCTGCTCATTACACAACAGAAAATAAAAGAGAGCGAAAAATGGACAGGCAACTTTTCTATTCTTAGATTCCTACCATGAATGGATCATGTTCATCCTCAGAGAGGCACAAGATGAGAGGTCAGCTTTAACTCTAATACTACCATTTCATGCTTTTCCTCCAGTTAATTTTTATATAGACCATCTTGTTAAACTTTATTTAAGTAATATCACCTGACAGGGAGTACTGTTGTACTGAATATTATCACAGCTGTGATTCAGTCATTGGCAAGAGGCTGCAGGCCGGTGCCAAAGATGATCACACAGCCCTTCAGGCTTTTCTGACAACCATTTATTATTTACTCAAATGTTATTTGTTAATATATGTTCCCCTTTGTGGTACAAAGTTTGTGATAACAGCCCTTAATGTAGCTAATCAATGGTTAACATAATTAACTACTCCGAACACGATTAAAGCAGAGTGATAACGCATAGTTAAAAGTCCCATTGTTGTTTTATTCTATGTCAGCAACTCAATGAAATTGCTTAGTCGGAACTCACTCTTTTATAATATTTTAATAATTGTTTTTACATTGTGAGCACTGCAAACTCTTACATGTCCTAAATCCATAACTAATTTGTGGTGCAGCACTGCACTGTGGTTCAGTGCAATTTGAACTCTGTTGCTTCCTTCTTGAACAGCAGTTATGCCCAACTCATCAGAAACAAGCTTCAGCTTTCTCAGAATAAGTTCATTATGGTTTTCACCTGATAAAATTATTAAAGTTAACTCACTTACAAAAATGTGAAGATGTTATAAGTTACTTCAACTGTTTAAGATTTATCAGACAACTGATGTTGTACTTTATCGATTCACTGTTATTGTCAAGTCAATCTATATTTCTAAACTCATTATACCTGTGTGGATTCCAAGACAATTAGCAACTGCTACAAGGAAGCTGACAGAAATTCAAACAGACTAAATGTATCTTAGGGTGCTTTCACACCTGCCCTGTTTGGTTTCGTTCAATTGAGCTCAAGTTTGTTTGCCCCCTGTGCGGTTGTTTGGGCAGGTGGGATCACAGCAATCACACTCGGATGCGCACTAAAACAAAAGAACTGGTGAGAACGTGTTCTGACCTCGATCTGAACCAGATCTTTGTTTGGGTTAAACATGAGCATGTTATAGTCCTGAATGATTAATAATGTGCACCTCCTCCTGTACTGGCTTAATATGCACATTTGGCGCATCCAATGCATCAAAACATTGTTTTCTAGTTGGAGCTGCGCCTCGTTGTCAAACTGTATGATTTGCCTGAAATGAACAATGACAGCAATATAGCACACAATGACCAGTGCTAAAATCAACCCGCGTAGTTGTCCCTCCATTGTGACATCAGAAAGTGTCACATTTATCTTGCAAGTGTACTCATTTTGTTTACTTCCTGGAAATTTTCCGCATGGAAATTCTGACCAATCAAGAGCAGCTTTCTTGCACAAGGCATTTGATCTGTTCTGCCTTCTAGGCAATTATGCAACTTTGTAACCAAATTAGTCCCTGATTCAGACCAAAGCAAGACAACTCTAGTTCTGAAAGCACCCTTTAAGTCATTGGAATAAAACAGGGTTTGTGTGGCCACTTAATTCTGGTATAAAATGAATAACTGACAAACTCCAAACAAAACATAAATTCACTGACTTTGTGACATATGCAGCTCTGATGTGCAGATTCTGGTGGAAATTAATAGTAAATCAGAATAAATCAAACTCAAACTGCTCTAAAATAACAAACTGTGACATGAGGTATTTTTAAGAAACAGTTTGTTTTATGCTTTCTTCTTTCCTGTTTCCTTTCCTTATGTGCTTATGCCTTATCTTGAGGTGTGTCCAGACAGAAAGCAAAGTGAGTTTTAATATTTCATTATCTGCACAAAATGAAATGTCTGACTGATTTCAGACTTCTGTTGTTTTTGTTTCTGATGTATATGAATTAAACTCCAAGATATGTGCAACTTAAAACATAGTCAGCTCATGTGGATGCATCTTTACCCCAGTTGCAACTGTGACTGTGTTGAATTTGTGTCTTATTACCTCCGCCAAGGAGGTTATGTTTTCGCCGGCGTTGGTCTGTTTGTCTGTTTGTTTGTCTGCAAAATAACTCAAAAAGTTCTGAACAGATTTGGAGGAAGTTTTCAGGAAAGGCTGATAATGGGACAAGGAACAGATGATAAAATTTCGGTGGTGATCAGTTGAAGCGAAGTGGATAAAATAATAAAATGGCGGGAAACTCAAACTGCTTGGCGGAGGTCTGCGCTCTCCGAGTGCTTTTCTAGTTGCACCTGCTCTTGTTTTTCTACCAACTTTATAAGTGACACCAGTCAGCAGCGTAGCCATTTGTTTGGTCTTTTGATTTTAAAGGGATAGTTAAGGTCCTTGAAGTGGGGTTCTATGGCTACTTATCCATAGTCAGTACATTACCTACAGTAGATGGCCGTCGGCATGCCCTCAGTTTGGAGAAGCAGGCTGAAATACTGACATGGAAGCTAAGCAATTTACTGCTGTTAATGGGGGCAGCAGTGAAACATATTTTATCCAAACAAATAATATCAGTTTAAGTGTACACAATATTTAGAATACTTTCACTGCTTTACACTGCTGTCAGACAGACATTTTCTATGAGGAACTAAAGCTGTTATATTGCTGTCTTTAAAGCCAGACTCCATTGAGAAGAACAGTGATTTAACGTTGCTGAACGCAGGAGCTGCTGGTCTTTCGCTGCCTTGATCAGTTAGTTTGTTTGTGTTATTGTGTGAGTTTGTTTGTGTTATTGTGTGACTTTGGTGTTTAAAAGGGTTCATTCAGATTCACCAAAGTCACACAATGACACTAACTAACGAACTGATGAAGGCAGCAGCAGACCAGCAGCTTCTGTATTTAATGAGCTAAAATTACTGTTTTTGTCAATGGAGTCTGGTGGCTTTGATGAGAACAAAGACAGGGAACTGAGTTAACTGCTTCCTGCCGCTGTGTGAACTAATATGACCCTTTTTTTTTTTTCCCCATGTGTGCGTCCGCTCCTCGATCATCACTCATCACCAGGTATGTTCAACCCAAATCTCTTTTCATTTGAACTGTTTGCTTTATGTGGGCTCCAAACTTTGGCCCTGTTTCCACCCACACACCTGAATGTCTCATGATCCATAAATTACCAGTTCCAACAGGAACCCTTCATGTTGTTTGACCAGCATTTTCCTTTTGTGCTAAAAAGCCTTTTAGTGTTAGTAAACAGTAGGACGTTTTTTGGTGGGTGAGGCTTAAACAGTTAGACACAGACATTAGCTAGTGCTAGCTAGCAAGTTCTGCTGGCTTGTTTTATGGAGGAAGATGATGCGAGTGTCAGAGCACACTCTGGCACAAACTGGACCATTGGTAACTTTGGAGCGCTGTCTGAATGTACCATTAGGTTATCCAGAGCACCACACTCTCAGAGTGGCAGAGCGCACTCTGGGCACTCTGTCTGGGGAGACAGAGCAGCAGAGCGCCGAGCGGAGTGAATGTGTGATTAACTTAACCATTGGTTAATTCGTGTAGAAATACAACGCTCCCTTTCTGCGACCAACAGGGCTCTCATTTTAGTGCAGAGCGTTAGACTGAATTTATGAAGGCACCATGTAGGCTGACTCACTCTCCAGGACCACAGGTGTTACTTGAATAAGTAAACACTGACCAACAGGACCAGACCGGCTGACCCGTATGCTCTCACTCAGTGAATGGATGATGTCACAGGAAGCTTTGTGGTTGTTTACTATGCCAATCTTACAAAGGAGGACGACACTTGAATGCAGTAGCAGCTCATGGTGAAATTGGGTGGGAGGGCTAACACATTAGGCCTAAGGCCTATACTGATTAATAGTTCCGCTGCAGTGACAGTAACATCACACTGAGATACAGTACCAGGTTACAGCAACAAGGCACTACAACAAAACTAGAGAATTAGGCTAAGTACAAAAACATTCTGGAGCCAAAAGCTTGGTCTCTCTCTCTCTCTCTCTCTCTCTCTCTCTCTCCCTCTCCCCCTCTCTCTCTCTCGCTGGCTGGCTCACTCGCGCACGCACACACACACACACACACACACACACACACACACACACTGACTATTTTCGGCTGTACACACAGAGAGGAAAGGTAAAGAAAGGAAAGGAGTAAGGCTCCTTTAATAAGAGGTTAGGGCTTGGGCCTTCCTTATTTGAAGAGAAGCTAACATCAACAGCCTTTCAGGGATGCAAACAGGTTAATCACCAAGTCATTTAAGTCCGATGATTTTTGGATGAGGTCCTGCTCGATAGACAACATTTAAAATAATCCACCTCGTTCAGCATGATACTAACACAATTCGCAGGACTACGCTCACTCTCCCACTGCAGTAACAGCGGGCAGGTCCGCACTGTACTTCCACGCACTGTCATTGGCCAAAAGTCAGTGGCCTGGTCTGGATTAACTTAGCCCAACTGGACAGTAAATTAAGGGGGCTTGTCACGACACCTGTCACTCACGATGTGGCAACAATGATTGGAAGCTGATTGTATGGGCTGTAAAAAAATCAGCCCATTTAGATAAATCGTGTGTTTTTGTGACTTTTTTAGTGCTGTTGCTGCTATAGGTTCCACCAAAAACAATCAGTTCTAAGGTTCAATAACTAATATTTTAATATTTTCTTTACTTTAATAATTTTCTTGTCTTTATCGTAAAAGATAGGCAGGGCTTAGCCCTGCTATCCCATTTATACCAGCCGTCTCTGCTTGAATGGTTTCCTTCAGCTTGTTTTTGCTATCAAAGCTAACATTAGCTAATACACTAAAAAGTTACTCTAATGCAGAAATCCAATATTCCTCTTAATACCTCCCCAATTTCTGAGGAGGTGGAAGTCCGATGATTTTTGCATGAGGCCACAGTGTGTAGGAATTTCTCCCATCTGACGCTGAAATCGTAAATTGATTGTTGGGGCAGGTGTATATCGAAACAAACCAATCATGTCCTGTCTTTTGACAACTCACAAATGGCTCAGCCTCACACACCCCATCCCTCTCCTCGCATCACTGCGCCGCTGACAGTGGGGCTGGCCTGTGATTGCATTGGCTTAGCCTGCCTGTTGGGAAAAAAATGACAGGCAGGGCAGCAGGCCAATCACAGCCTCCCTTTTAAAACCTTTCTCCTTCAGCAGCTCTCTCCACCTGGGAAAGGCTACTCCAATGTTGAACCTCGGTTTTTGAATTCGCCGGACACGTTGCCTTTTTGATTGCCTTTTGTGCTTTCTTGGTGACAAGGATTCCGTCTCCCGTGATGCTGCATATGCATGATCCTGCATTATGCTCAAAGAGTGGGACTTTGTTATGCTGCAGTAGTGCAGGCTTTTAAAATTTGCCGGGGCAGTAGCGAAGCGCCTCTTGCCCCTCTCCTTTGGCTTCTGAGTCACGCAGCGCTGGCCTGGCTCTCAACGAAAACATCGAAGGCGGGGCTGTATGTCCCTTGCTGGCAGATGTATTTTCAAGATGGCAAAATGTTATGGAACTCCCCAAACGACTTACCCGCCCAATGTACAAACAAATCCGAAATTCTCCTTTTAAGAGAATAAGTCAGATTATTGGTGGAGGTAATGACACACCAATGATGACATATTTATGAATGCAGACATTGATTTTTGCCAATAAACAACTGAAAATGTTAGACAATGTCCATTTAATACACATAACGTTATTCATCCCTACAACAGGAAATACTTGACTAACCTGATATGAAGTGTGCGCTGCACATGTGGCCTTTTTGATGATCGCCTCCATCCAGTCCAGTTTACTTCTTTGGAAGACCTTGAAAATACTATTAACAGTACTATTATGGAATACATATATGTGTGTATGTGTGTATGTGTGTGTGCGTGCGTGCCCAGCTGCAGTGTTTAACCTGATTAAAGTATCTCAAAGCTTCTATGAAAAATCTTCTTTTTGGAGCAAATGAAAAACTTCTCGCTCTTTGTCCTCGCTTCTCCAAATGTAAAGTCTTACAGCGGTGAGGCTGCCAGCACCGCTTAACTTCACTTCACTGAGTTTTAACAGCTAATCTGCCAGATGGTGAGTTGCTGAGCCGAGATGGAGAAATTCCCAGGTTAACTTGTCTGAACACGACCCAAAACAAGAAGCCAGCAGACAGCACGCACAGGTGGGAGGCTTTACTTCTTCGTCTTTGCCTCAGACGCCTCTGTGACAAAAAAAAAAAAAAAAAAAAGCTCAAGCAACTGTTTGTTTTCTGTTTAAACAGCAAGAAATGATCAACTGTTCCACCAAACTGTCTCCAGTGCTGTGAGCTGACGTCTCAGGTGCCTCTGCTCTTCACTTCTGTTTCACCATCTTGAAACGTTCTTGGCAGCCTGTAGTTTGGCGTTTTTGAGATGAACAATGGATCCTGACAGGACTAAAGTTAAAATACAGCAGCCGGCTTCATCTGCTGTCTCTAGTGGGCATATGAGACCTTCAGTCCAGAGAGACATATGCTGATATCGATCTGCAGAGATGATACAATGGATTTAGAGTCTCAGGATTTGATCAAAAGAGTGTTGGGTCACATTAATCTGATGTGTGTCAGTTTGCCTTTGTAATTGTGTAGTGCAGGGAGCTGATGATGTGTCCAGATTTTTCTCTTTTTACACACAGAGTTTGCAGTTTGAACTCTTTAGAAATTTTGTAGATAAGCATCCATTTTCTTTTTTTTTTCTTTTTGTAACTTTCTTTTTATTTTTGAAATGCAGTGTTAACACATCCTTTGTCAATTGCAGTCAATATATGATCAGTGAGAGAAAAAAAACAACAAAAACTTTAAAAGGTGAATTACTAAATGAGACCAATACATAAAATAAAAAGAATATCAACAGTTAAATAAAGAGACCAGCACCCATGTATCAGAATGGAAGGTTGTAAATAACCCTCATACATGTATATCACAAATAAAGCCTCTCACCCTCATCTTCATTTCTGTTAACTAATATTCTATTTCTGTCCATTTCCAAAGGATGGCTATCAAAAGGGAATATAACAACTTTAGCAACTACTAACTATTTACAACCAGAGAGGTAGAGATAAAGATTAGTATACAATAAAACAGAATAAATAAAATGCCTGTGGCAGCTTGGCTCTAAAGGTTGCACATTTCTATGCGATATCTAGACAGATAAGAAAAGACGTTTGACAAAACAGATTAGGATGTTCCTTCAAGTGATTAGTTTAACAAAATCCGGCCTTAGTGGTTTAACAAATTGCACTTATTTGTCCCAGTGTTGTATGAAAATGTCCATCTTCATGTATACAGAGAAAGTAACCTTCTCCATCATGTAAATCTCCATTGACACATCTATCCAGTCATTTATTGTAGGACCAGCATGCATCATCCATTTTCTGGTCAGAGCTTTTGTCCCTGCTGCCAGCAATATACCCATTAATTATTTGTCAATATCTTTTACTTCAGGGGGTATAGAGCCTAAATATAGAACTTTGAAATCTTATGGTATATGCATATTAAAGATTAACTGTACTGCCCTATGTATTTCTTTCCAATAATTCTGTATTTTTTGGCATTCCCAAAACACGTGATAGTGGTTTGCCATTTGACAGCCACATTTCCTCCGGCATTGGGCACTACTATTATCATAGTGTGCTGTCATGAGAGGAGTGATAAAAAATCTAACCACATTTTTCCAGCAAAATTCTTTCCATGCCTGAGATTTAGTGCTTTTCCATTAAAATACACATATATCTTGCCATTCTTCATCCATTATTGACAGGTCTCCTTCCTTTTCCCATCTCACCTTAATGTATTTTGTCAAATAGACTTTTAGGCAGTGGAGAGATTTATAGAGTTTTGAGATGACCCCTCTTGTAGTACCTGATTTATATGCATTTATAAATAGTTGAATGAAAGGTTTACTGGTTTCTCTAATATCCTTTTTGATTATTTGGTTGTAAAAATGTCTTAATTGAAGATATATATAAAAATCCTGCTTTTCTAATAAAAAGGTTTCTCTTAAAGGACAACTTTGGTATTTTTCAACCTGGGCTCTATTTCCCCATGTGTATGTGTGCGTATGATTCATGGGTACCACTCGCTCTAAAATTGGTTCAGTATTGAGGAGGGAAACAAGCTAAAATGGTAATGGGGGCAAATGCGTCCCGTATAAAAGTGCTTTTTTTCACCACTGACTGGTTCAGATCGCCAGTGTTATCTCTGTAGACAGCATATTGTAGCGGCCCTGGGGCAGTGGTGACTGTGAATGAGTGGAGTCAGCTGTCAGTCAGTGTTGGAGCAGAGAGGCGGAGGGCGGCCCCGCTTGGTATTGTAAATGAGTATGTGTGTGAAGTGTGTGTTATGCTAGAAGAGTCAGAGGACGGAGTTTTTTACGTGCTACCCCCTAGAGTGTTACCGGAGTTTTTGGAGCGCTCAAATAAATGGTCCTTTTTCCTGAACGCAAGAACAGGATGTCGCGCAACACCCCGTACAGCTTTCATAGGCTGCCTTTGTCGGACGACGAGATGCTGAAGTTGTGGCTAGTTGTGCTACAAGTGGATGCTAACACTCCTCTCCAGACACTGCGCCTTGCAGACCATCGGGTCTGCAGTGCTCACTTCTCCCAAGATGACTACTGCCAGCCGAAGAAGAGAAGACATCCAATCCTGAAACAACTCTTCCTCAAGAAAACGGCTGTCCCACAAGTAGAGAGAGCTACAGACTCAGTGGAGCAAAGCTTGTGACATCACACAGCCCAGAGGTAAGGGAAACATTAGTATGCTATTTACAGAGATAGCACTGGCGATCTGAACCGGTCATTGGCGAAAAAACACACACTTCACACACATACTCATTTACAATACCAAGCGGGGCAGCCCTCCCCCTCTCTGCTCCAACACTGACTGACAGCTGACTCCACTCATTTACACTCACTACTGCCCCAGGGTCGCTACAATATGCTATCTACAGAGATAACACTGGCGATCTGAACCGGTCAGTGGCGAAAAAAAGCACTTTTATACGGACGCATTTGCCCCCATTACCGTTTTAGCTCATTTCGCGGCTCAAAACTGAACCAATTTTAGAGCGAGTGGTACCCATGAATCATACACACACATACACATGGGGAAATAGAGCCCAGGTTGAAAAATACCAAAGTTGTCCTTTAAGGTCTGGAAGGACTTAAGTTCATCTTTCTGTATACTAGATAGGGATGTAATGCCTTTTTTTTTTTTATCCAAAGCTTAAATCTATCATCCAACAAATTTGGTGTGAAATCCGAGTCATATGCAGACCAACTCAGGATCTTAATTTCTTCCTCCAATTTATGCTTTTTAATTACATTCTTCCAAACCCTTAAAGCAGATCCAACCCCTGGGTTTTTCAGTCTATCTATCTACCTCTGCAAGTTTTTATCCGGTAATATAGCCTGAATATGGACATCAGAAATTCTTCTACCTTCAATGTCTTTCCATTGTGCTTTATGAGAGGGGTCACACCAATACAACAACGCTCTAATCTGTGCTGAGATATAGTAATTTTTTAAAGATGGTAAGCCCCAGCCTCCTTTTTCTTTGGGTAATTGTAATGTTTTGTACTGTACTCAGGGTCTCCTACCTCGCCATATAAATCTTGATATCATTTTGTTCCACTTTGTAAGTTGGTTTTGGGTGACTATAATTGGGAGGGTTTGAAAAAGATATAGTAGTCTTGGCAGAACATTGATTTTAATTGTTTCAATTCATGAACTTAAGCTCAAGAAAGGTATAAGAATCCACCTTGCAAGCTTTTCTTTGATTTTTCGTGACAGGGAGTCATAATTTTTCTCAAATATTCTTGAGAGGTCTTTAGGCAAGATTACACCCAGGTATTTGAAAGATTCTGTTTTCCACTTCAGTGGGTATGCATTCTTGAGTTTTTCAGATGGACTTATGTTGTATATAAGGGTTTCTGTTTTATCTAAGTTCAATTTGTAACCTGATAGCGGACCTTTAACTTTAAGAGAATTCATCACTTCGCGTAAGGATATTTCATGGTCTCTTAAGTACAGAAGAACATTATCAGCGTAACAGACTATTTTATGTTCCACTCCGTTAATTTCAATACTCTTTTATTTGTCATTCTGTCTAATATGTTGGGCGAGTTGTTCAAGAAACAGTGCAAATATAAGTGGGGACCAAGCGCAACATTGTCTTACTCCTCTTTCTAGTGTTAAGGATTTTGATATGTGCCCATTAATTTTAATTTTGGCTGTGGGGTTGTCATAAATAGCCTTAATACTATTTATTATTGGTTCACTAAAACCGAATTTATGTAGAACCTTGTATAGATATTGCCAGCTTACAGAATCAAAAGCTTTTTCCGCATCTAAGCTTAGAATTATGGCTTTTTCCTTTTGTTGTTGTATGTGATCCATAATATGCAGAGTTCGTCTTATATTATCCTGTGTTTGACGCATGTGTATGAATCCTGTCTGATCATTTTTAATTAAAAAAGGATGGAGAAATTCCTCCATCCTTTTAGACATATACGGTAGTCCACATTGAGAATTGAAATTGGTCTATATGACCCACATTCAGTCTTATCTTTTCCTTCTCTCGGTATAAGAGCAATAATAGCCTCTTTCCAGGTAGGACGGATCTCAGCTTTTTTAAAAAGCTTTGTACCATTCGGCTGTGTAACCGTCATTTCCTGGGGATTTAGAAACTTTGAGTCTACTAATTGCCTCGTTTAGTTCTTATATAGTTATTTCTGCAGAAACTTATTCTGTTCTTCATTCATAACTGGTAATTCTAGGCCCTCCAAAAGGAGTTTATTTGGTCTTCTTTGTCTTCTGACATTCTAGAATAAAGTTGCCGATACAATGATTCAAAGACAGCTTGGATGTTATCCTGTTTGCATTCGATGATATCTTTATGAGAATCTCAAATTTTATATATTGTATTCTCTGCTTGTTGTTTTTTCAGTTTCCTTGCCAGCAGTTTTGTAAATTTTGAGCCGTTCTCATAATATTTTTGTTTAGTGAATAGCATCTTTTTCTCTATCTCTTGTGTGTACATTATGTTAATTTCATTTCTAATTTTCTTTATTTGTTGGAGTATCTCTAGGTTTTGGTCTTGTGCATGTCTGCCTTCCAGCAGCTTCAACTGATTTTGCAAATCAAGTAATTTTCTTTGGCATAGTTTTTTTTGAGTGAAGTTATATTTTGCCTCTTAAGACAGCTTTCGCTGCATCCCATATCATAGGAGGTGAGACTTCTCCATTATAGTTTTCTTTAATGTACATTTGTATTTCATTACTCATTTGTCTTTTAAAGGAGGAATCATTAAGAAGGCTTGAATTGAACTTCCATGGAGTTCATTTTACCCATGAATTTATATATATATATATATATATATATATATATATACATATTTTTACCCATTACACAGCTTTCTGCAGTATACCCGTCGGGTACCCAACACAGTGCAGGACTCTGTACTGCAGTACTCTTGGGGTTTAGTTGGGGATCAGTGGTGATAAAAAAAGAAAAATCATTTTCTGTAACTGCTTATCACATTCACATCAATTTAGAGTCACCAATTAACCTGCATGTCTTTGGATTGCAGGAAGTAGGCCGGAACACCTGCAGAAAACCCACTCTGGGGATACTGTTTGTAACTGTAGTTTGATTTTACATGTGTGTGGCTGTGTCACCTGTAGTTTCTTGAATGTCAAAGACAAATTTCTTCTGAGGGAGCTTTTTGCGGGTTTCCTGTCCCAGTGTAGAACTCTTCAAGGGTGCTTCAAGAGTTGCCAAAAAAAAGTCTGGAAGTCATAATGCAAGCTTTTTATTTCTAACAAACAAACAATGATGCTATGATATTGCCACACAAAAATATTGCAATACTGTGTCAATTTTTCCTTCCATCCCTAGAACACAGTCAGCAGTTATAGACTGAAATAAAATCACTTCATTCACTGTGCTGTTGAAAGGTTACTGCCGGGAGCTACCTGCAGTTTTTAAGGTGGAATGTTTTCTTACATGTAACTTAGTGCATGAGTTGATGTCATGAATCAATCAACACATCTTAAATGTCAATATGACAACTTTGACCATCCCTTTTTTGGCCATTTTGCAGGGCAGTCCCTTTGATAATCACATCTTAAAGTGCTTTAAAAAAAAAAAAAAAAAGTGTATGAATTTTAATTGATTTATGCGACCTGTAAATATCGTCTTTCCTCACTTCGAAAGTATTGTTGGCTAGGTGATGGTCTCTAGTGATGACTTCACCTTATGAGTGTGTAGCAGGCAAGTTTGGACAACTGTTGGGCTGACAGTGTGAAACGCTGCTTAAATGTTGCAGATATAGAGACATATTGTTTTTTTAGACCTTAAGCATCCCAATTTACTTCACTGGTTCTCAGTGTGCTACCTATTACTGTACCTGAACCTGCCAGTGGCCGCTTTGTTATGTAAAGCTTTGCCTTTGGTCTGTTTGTCTCTCTGAATGTGCTGATCATCATGTGTTATGTAAGTTAAGTAGATATCCAAAGAGAAGGGATGATAGCCTTTTCGGGTGAGCTGATGGTCAGTAATAGATCAAATAAAGCAAAAAATATCAGGTTTTAAGTTGAGATGGAGGTCTCAGATTTAGTACCAGTAGGATTGTGTCTCAGTGTTAGTCCCCTGCAGCATCTGACCATGTGTATATTTGTCTAACAAGTACAAGTCCATTCATTTGCAGCACTCTGTGACTCACACAGTTTTAGCTGCCTGTGTTTAGAAACCCTTCTAGTGTATGAGCGGAGTAAAGTGGTTCATTAAAAAAATAGTAATTCGAATCCGTTAAAAAAACAAAATGATACTGATCAATTAAAACAGATAAAACACAACACAACTTATGTGAAGTCTGCATCTCACTGTGAGACATATGGAGGTGTGTAGAGATGAGCCATGTGCTGAATGTTCCTCCTGATCTCCACAGGGCTCCCAGCAACGCTCTAATCCCAGAGAGGAGAGACTGAGAGTGGATTACCCACCGGGAGACAGCCCCTCGTTGTGTGTGTGTGTGTGTGTGTGTGTGTGTGTATGTGAGTGTGTGTCCTGCTATGTCGTCAGATCTCTGTAAATCAGATTTCCTGCAGGTTTAGACTGAGTGCCGCCGTCTCATCTGTCTCATCCCTTCATCCTTTATCCTTTCCTTCCTTCTTTTCCTTCCTCCTTTGTTCCTCCATCCTTCCTTCCAATATGTATTCTTAGTGATTTTATCTGTCACCTCGGTCGTTGCTTTCTCTCCTTTTCTTTGTTTAACTCCTTCTTCCCAGATTCTTCCACTAAGTCTTTTGGTTGCCACAGCAACCACAGTATCCCAGCATGCTCAGCAGGAGGATAAGACTGTTGAGTGGACAAGCGTCTGCTCATATCGTCTGCAGTGAAGCAGAACATGTTGCCACAGAGCAGAGGAGGCTGATTAGTGGCTACAGTGGAGAGATGAAGTGGTGATGGAGAGATGAGGTGATAGGGTTGATGAAGGTGGAGGCAGACAGACTGCAGTGGTTTGATATGGAGGATCAGATAAAGGCAGGCAGGTCAGGACTCAGAGGAGTTAACCTGCTGATGTTTGTTTTTGGTTCTTGGTAAAGTGAAAAATGAGCACTAAAGAAAACTGAGAGTGTAACTCTGGATACATCAAGTGAAGGTCTTTGAAACTGTCAGTGTTTAAGACTCATCTTCAGGGAGTGTGTGAACTTGCATGTGTTTGATTGGCAAGTGCTCAGCATTGATCCAGGTTCATCTTTGATAAAGAGGTTGTTGCTGGAGGCCTCTGCACTCTGCATCAGGCCCTCTGAGGTCATCCTTTGAAATGAATTTATCAAACTCTGGATCATGTCACTTTCTTTATTTCTATCATTTCCACTCATTACCTTCTGCTGATGTGTTAATCCAAAATGACCTCCAATAACTGCATTCAGCTTCGTAGGTACAACCCCAAAAAGTACAGGAATCATGCACACATCAACTTAATCAACTTCTAAATGTTTTTATGCCTCCATGCTGATGATAGCTGGGGCCGGAGGCATTATATTTTTGGGTAGTTCATCCGTCCATCTGTACATCCATACATACTGATGCACATACAGCCCATCCTTGTGAACGCAGTATCTCAAGAACGCCTCTAGGGAATTTCTTCAAATTTGACACAAATGTTCACTTCAATGCCCACCATGGTGTAGGCTCAGCATAGAGCCTACACGCAAGTATGAATCCCCTAAGGAGATGGTGGAGACCAAAATCAGAGCAGAAAGAGAGAATCAGGTGACACAAAGATTCCTCATGAATCATGAAATAAGAAGCAGCACAGAAGAAAAAAAAAATATGTGTTTAACAAAGCTCAAAAGCAACTGTAGTTTAAAAATCACTGCAGATCTGTTTTATGAATAAATAGTTGAAGCACAGAGAATTTAGATCCACAGATTCTTTTTTCAGATTTTTCTGGCACACAGTAAAAATGCTCTGTTCTGTCAATGTTGGTTTGTGTTGTTAATGGCTAAGTAGCATAACTGGCTACTTAGCTGGTCTTGGCTAAGATGGTCTTCTTGTTTCCCCTTTTGAATGATGATTACAGATCACTGCCGTCTGCTGGTATGGAGTTATTTCCTCTCTAGTGGTTGGCCGTCAGCTGTAGTCTTTGTGGTATGTTCAGGTGCAACTTTTTGGCTGAGACACAGCTGACGTGAGGCAATGCAACTGTCGGCCTTCATTGCCATTGGTTCTTTGAAATTGGCTTGGTGTGTCAGAGGCCTGCGGCTGGGGCCCTCTGTTTCTGTATGATGACAGAATCTGATATTCTTTGAATTAAATATGAGAGGAGTCATAAGTAATATCACCAGCCGTATTACCAGAATGTGTTTGTTTGTATGACTGTCAACAACTGTGATGCAGAGTGGACCTCTCAGATGATTAGACTGGAGGATGGATGGTGTTGAAAAATAATTTGAAGCCTTTTTAGTCTCCTGTGAATCAGATAAATTGTTCCAAAAGAAGAAGAAGATAAATTGCTCATACTGACTGCAACTTTGTGTCAACTTCACTTTTTATTTGAACCAAAGGCTGCAAGTCAATGAAAGGAAGAAGCAACACTGAGCAACATTCAGCTGAGCACTCCAAAACACAATAAATCTTCTCAAAATGAGCAAAAAGCTGAGTGAGTCATGCTGCAGTCAACACACACACATACACACACACGTGCGCACACACACACACAGTGACATTTGGTGTGTTGTCATCAGCCAATCTGTCTTTGTTAGCGCTGCTGTTTCGAGCCGGAGGATCAGCTTGTTAGTCTGAGAGATGTCGCCCAGTAGGAAATGTCAGGCTGTGTGTGTGTGTGTGTGTGTGTGTGTGTGTGTGCGTGCGTGCGTGCGTGCGTGTATGTGTGTGTATAAATAAGTTAATAAATAAAATAAGTTGACGAGTGTATAGAGTCAGGTACATCAGGAGGATCCTGTGAGTGTATGTTTTTTGCTGATATCTGATTATTTTCTGGTGAGAATCAGGTTTCTGTTATTTTGTCTTTAAATATAAAAAAAACCCATGAAGCCGCTACATCAGCAAAGAATTTATCCTCCTAACAAGTTTGTCGGATGGAGCTCATGTTTATATGCTATAGACCGTGTTCCCCACAGAGTATTTAAAGTGAAGGAAGAATCTAAACAGCTGCTTTCTAGTGAAATCATTTGTTAAAGCTGAGATTTATCTGCGTTTTTATGCCAACAATAGCTGTGGCCAGTGGCATTATGCTTTGGGGCTGTCTGTCTGTCCCATCCTTGTGAACATGATATAGTGCCCCGAGGGAATTTCTTCAGATTGACACAAACATCCACTTGGACTAAAGAATAAACTGATTGGAAGTTTGTGGTCAAAGGTCAAAGGTCAGTGTGACCTCACCAAACATATTTTTGACCATAACTCAAGAATTCATATGCTAATTATGACAAAACTACACACAAATGTCTATCAGGATAAAATGATGACGTGATGATATTTTATATTTAAAAGGTTAAGGTCAACTTCACCGTGACATCATAATGTTCTGCGTAAAACACTTTTCTGTCCATTGCTCAGAGTCATATCTCAGGAACAGAAGGGTGGACGTTTGGTCAGATACTGAATTGGTGACTCTGATCCTAAAACTGTGCTGATTGTATAGATCTGTGCGTGTGAAGCATCCATGTTTTCACCGACATGGATGTCATTCTAGTTTAATTAATGTTTGTAATTCATTTTCAAAATGAATTGAACCAAGAAGAGAGAGCACATCAGGCCAGTCTGAGCTGCTCTGCACTGAATTCCTGTTACATTTAGAATTGATTTTAAGCTCCTCCTCCTTGTATACAAAGCCCTAATTGGGCTCAGACCAAGCTACATTGCTAACTCCCGTGTAATCTATTTGCCTCCAAGAACACTGTGATCATGTGCTGCTGGTTTATTGGAGGTTACCAGCAACAGCTGGAAGAAACAAAGCTGTGGAACACACTACCTGTAGATATCTGGGAAGCCAGCTCACTAAATATTAACAAAAAAAATAAACAATAAAAAAATAAAAAAAATAAAAAAACATATATGTTCACTTTAGCCTTTAGCCTCACTGTATGGTGAGTTTACACTAATAATGTCAAAGATCTTCCTTTCAAGGTCCAGTGTGTAGGATTTAGGGTGAGGTATTGGCAGAAATGGAATGTAATATTCATAACTATGTTTTCATTACTTTATATTCACCTTAAAAATAAGAAGTGTTGTGTTTTGTTACCTTAGAATGAGTTGTTTATGAGTTGTTATCTGCGTAGGGAGCAGGTCCACATCCATGGAGTCCCAACTAAACCAAACACTGGTTCTAGATAGATCCAGTGATTTTTATTATGACAGGGACACAGGAAATGCATTGTGTTTGTCTATGAGTTTAGCACTTGCGGCTCTTGCTCATCAAAAATGTGTCTATAAAACAAGACAACAGTCATTCATTTGTCAACAGTGTATCAGTTTGAAATATTGTGGGAAGTGATGGAAATTGTCAGGAGCAGCCACAGTGAGCTGATAGATGAAGAGCAGCCGGTGACAGGCTGCACACCTCCAACTTACTGCAGACTCATGCTGTGTGCAGCACAAAATCAGATCACAGTTGCTCACACAATGATGGAAAAAGGACAGTTATTGACTTCTTTATTGAGACAACAATAGTTTCTTTTGTTGCCCAGACAACGCTATGACCTGTAGTGTTAAACCACATTTACTGTTCCCACCAGTAACCACAGGTGGCACCAAATCAACTAGGACTGAAATCTTTGAGATTGCCACTATAAACTTCTCTTACTTTGTTTTTGCACAGTTTAAACCAAGGTTTCTTTTTAGTTTAGGTTTGATTTAAGCTGTTTTTGTCTGAGTTTAAACTTAGCTGCTTCAGTTTTGTCTTAGAAAGACAAACTGAGAGACAGAAAGAATCATCTTATCTCCTGAGCTCGAGGAGTTCAGAGCACTCTGGCAAAAACACCAGGTGCTTAGAGTGCAGAAATGTGAGGTGCGTCTCAATGCTAAAACAGCAAGCAAAAAGCTTCATTCTCATTAAAAACAATTACAAAAGCCACCTCCAGTTGCTATAAGGCTTTCTGTGTGATCAGGGCCTAAACCAGTTTAAATAGGGCACCCTGAATGAGATTTGCCAACTGGTTACATAGAAAGAAATCATGTGATCTATCAGCTGACTCCCTTCCATCAATCAGCTGATCCATCAGTTGATTTGGCTGCTTGAGATCAGGTGATGTAGCTGAGACATGAGCTGAGCTTGACATCATGTCCTGCCTAAACTAAAACTGTGCTCAATATGTGCTTTAATGTTTGTTTCATACTTTAAACTTTTGGCATGAACCTGCAACTGGCCACTTTGCCAATATTTACACCAAAATGATGCATGCAATGTCCCCGATAAATGTGTGGTGTAAATTCAAATTTTGGGTCAGTGATTCATCTTAAGACAGGACAGAGTTTGGAGGACTAAATAAGAGATATTTCCCCCTTTTTGAGTTTCCATCTTCAGATACTTGTCAGGTGAGTGACTGAGGACCTGATAGTTTGAAGCATTTACGTCCACAGATCACATTTGGACCCATTTTGAACCCATTTTGAACCCATTTGAACTGTGTGTGTTTCCGTCAGCTTCCTGCTCACAGGTCTAAACTCTCAGGTGAGATGGATCTCCAGGCTATGAAACGTCTGACGGAGCAGCTTTTTTTTGCTTCTCTGCAGCTTTGCTTCGCTGTGTTTCGCATTCAGCCAGCCTGTCTTGGAGCCACACAACAGCCGGCAGGAGAAAATTGGCCACTTCAGCGCTGTGAAAATAAGCCGGTCCTGCTGTCAGGCCCTTATTTAAGATGATAGGATACAACCAGGCTCAGTTTAGCCCGGCAATGTGGAGCCTGTGCTGGGCAGTGATGTGAGAGGGAATACCTGAGTTGATCTGCTGTCACCAAATGTTTCACTGCGCTTTGAGAAGTCACCATTTTTTCCCCAAACCCTCCACTCACGTTTTATATCCTTGAACAACTTTTTTATCAGGTCAGAGCAGAGTTATTATGGTTTTGTATTTTTCATTTTATTTTTCATTGTATTCCATTTTGAATTTTTGTTTTCAATTTACTTTAGTTGAGTGTGTTTTCTCATTTCAGTTTCATTTTTGTTCTTTTTTCTTTATTATCAATATTTCAAAAATTATTTTTATCATAATGGATGGTATATGTTTTATTTTAGTTAGTTTTCTAATACACAATAACATTTCAGGTAGTTAAAATGTAGCTAAAACGTTCCACACCTAGCTTGAGTATTTAGTTTAGTTTTAGTTCACTTGGGTCAGACATCCTCTTTCTTTCTTGGTTTTATTCTGCTGATGGCTATGGAGGCCCACAACTTGCAATAACTTTTTTAATGCCATTACCTTGAGATCATGAGTAAATCATTTCTCTACCTCAAGATAAAAAAAAGTGATGCGGGCGCTGCGCCGGACCATCGTGATGATGGGGGAACTGAGCTGGAAGGCGAAGCTTTCGAGTTACAGATCCACCTATTTCCCAACCCTCACCTATGGTCATGAGCTTTGGGTTGTGACCAAAATAATAAGATCACAGATACATGCAGCCAAAATGAGTTTCCTCATGGCACAGGATGGCTTGGCTCAGCCTTAGAGTGAAGAGCACGGACATCTGGAGGGAGCTCGGAGTAGAGCCGCTGATCCTTTGTGCTGAAAGGGGGTAGTTGAGGTGGTTTGGGCATTTTTTCAGGATCCTCCTGGGCACCTCCTGTTAGAAGTGTTCTGGGCATGTCCCACTGGTAGGAGGCAGCGGGGCAGATCCAGGACATACTGGAGGGATTACATATTTCATCTGGCCCGGGAACATGATGGGGTCCCCCAGGAGGAGCTGGAAAGAGTTGCTGGGGAGAGGGACGTCTGGGGTGCTTTGCTTCGCCTGCTGCCCCCATGACCCCTGATAAGCAGATGAAAATGGATGGATTGATGGAAGATAAAAAAGCTTGTTTTCTTGCGATATTGGGTTCATTTATGTCGGTTCTTGAGGAAACAAAAGGTTTTTTGAGATAACGAGATTATTAATTATGAGAATCTTGTGATCACAGGGTAATAATGGAGAACTTAAAATGAGTGTCTGGTTCATTTGATCTCACCTGATTTTAGCCTTTAAGATCACTGTCATGACTGACAGGGTGGATTCATTACTGATTCATAACTCTACCTGTGTTGGACGTTGACTGAACTACAGTCTGATGTGTTAATCAATAATAAGATCTCATTGATCTGACAGGGGCGGCACGGTGGTGTGGTGGTTAGCACTGTCGCCTCACAGCAAGAGGGTTGCCAGTTCGATCCGGGGTGTGGGAGCCCTTCTGTGCGGAGTTTGCATGTTCTCCCCGTGTCAGCGTGGGTTCTCTCCGGGCACTCCGGCTTCCTCCCACAGTCCAAAGACATGCAGATTGGGGACTAGGTTAATTGGTAACTCTAAATTGTCCATAGGTGTGAATGGTTGTTTGTCTCTATGTGTCAGCCCTGCGATAGTCTGGCGGTCTGTCCAGGGTGTACCCTGCCTCTCGCCCGATGTCAGCTGGGATAGGCTCCAGCCCCCCCGCGACCCTCAAGAGGATGAAGAGGTTAGAAGATGAATGAATGAATGATCTGACAGTTTCAGCTGAAGGAGTGAAAACGTATGGTGATAATTTTCTTTTTTTATAACACATTTTCTTCAGACAAGTGGAAAGAAGATGTCTAAAATACACATTAGGTTTATTAAAGTTAAATGTGTCTGCTCACATTTATTTAGATAATGCCTCATTTGCAAATTAAACGTAAACTTTTATACTTATAAAAAAACAAAACAAAATTACTATCTCAATGTAAGTAATCAACTGGAAAATTTTCATGGTGTTAGTCTAAAGGGGAGACACTAAAGGTGAACGGCGTAAAAATTTCTACTCAAACATCACCATGAAACTTCCCAGTTGATTACTTGCTTTGCAATAATTGCTTTTAGATTACAAGTTTTATAAAGTTGTTTAAATATCCAAGCTAGGTATTATCGACTTAAATATGTGCTGATTTGCATACATGTCCAGAACTTAAACACTTTTGTTTCATTTTGTTGACACATTAACTCCTTTTGTGTTTGTAAACAGCGATGACACATTTGTGGGCAGAGCTGAACTGGTGGCACAAAGGGAAAGTAGTGGTGTCAGTGTGAGCACTAAATAAAACATAAAAAGCTCTGTAATGTTTATATTTCTCAACTGATTGCAGTGAGTTGCTTTTATATCCATGGGTTTATGATTTGCTCTGCCCTTTTTATTTGCCATTTGAAACTAATAATACAGACACACTGCAACCCCTGTTAAATTGTTTCAGAGACCTTAACACTTGGCATGATTTGAACTTTCTGTGCTTGAATGAAAATAAAACTGAAGTTATTGTGTTTGGTTGTTGATATTAAATCTAAATCTAAATGTTAAATCTAAATGCCAAATCTAAATCTAAATGTTAAATCTAAATGCTAAATCTAAATGTTAAATCTAAATATTAAATCTAAATCTAAATGCTAAATCTAAATATTAAATCTAAATCTAAATGTTAAATCTAAATGTTAAATCTAAATGCTGAATCTAAATCTAAATGTTAAAGGGCCAGTGTGTAAAATGGGTTGAAAACAGTGACATCAGTGGTCAAATTCTAGATTGCAGGGCTCACTCGCTCATCCCTCCTGTCAGGTAAATGACGGTGGCCTCGTAGGGACAAAAAGCCTTGCGCAGACACGAGTTTTTCAGGATTAGGTCTATCTAGCGACGAGGTAAATGTTTATATAGAAATCTAAACCATGTTACAATACTGTAATGAATCCCTCACGAGCAGGAGACCAGAGGAGCATTCGGGAAAAAGGCGTTTATTTGAGCACTCCAAAAACTCCGGTAACACTCCAGGGGGTAAAAGACTCCGTCCCAAACTCTGACTCTTCTAGCGTAACAGACACACTTCATACACACATACTCGTTTACAATACCTAGCGGGGACCCCCCTCCTCTCTCTGCTCCACCAATCTCAAGCCCCACACTGACTGACAGCGTAGCTGGTAAACAGAGCTCAGCTGTTTATTTAGCCTAGCAATATCTCCGGACTATAGTAGCTGCAATGGACAACTTTGAATGCGATTTTGAAGAGTTTCTTGTAGCGGACACAGACCCAGAGCCATACCTGTTTGAGCCAGAGTTCACAGATGAGAGCTGGACTACACTGAGTGGGCGAGACGAGAGGCTGAATCCTCCGCTCCCATTTGGCTGCACAGAATGGGATTCGGTGCTACCATCGTTGGGGAGATATATCATCAGGAGGGAAAGCACCGCAGAGAGTGCATCACAAGGAGTGAAGTTGCGTCTTCTTTTCCTCGCAGATGACAGTTCGGGTTCATTCTCTCCTGTTGCGTGGTAAGTGTGGTCCATTCGCAAACTTTATAACTAAAAAAACTTTTCACTACTCTCTGTCGACGAACTACTAACACTCTCTGCTGTTTCCTCCTCCTTCTTCCTTCCTTCCGCTGTCTTCGTTGGTTTATTTATACACACGAAACGCGTTCTCTGGCTGGCTGGATTGTCCGCTTGGGCTGCCTTACATACATGGCAGCGCAAGATGGCGACCTCTCTAAAGCAAGGCCCTTGCTATATATATATATATATATATATATATATACATATACATATATAATAGCATAATTGTAGGGCTATGAAAACCAAACAAATTTTATTTTATAGCGATTATACACTTGAATAAACATATTAATGGGTAGAATATTCAGATTCAGATTCAGATTTCACAATAAACCATGCCAAATATTACACATTGGCCCTTTAAATCTAAATATTAAATCTAAATCTAAATGTTAAATCTTAATCTAAATGCTAAATCTAAATGTTAAATCTAAATGCTAAATCTAACTCTAAATGTTAAATCTAAATATTAAATCTAAATCTAATGTTAAATCTAAATGTTCTGGGTGAAACTAAATATTTAGCTAATATGCAAATTCACACTGCCGGTGTGAATTTGCATATATATATATATATATATATATATATATATATATATATATATGAATATCTCACATTTTTCACGTCACTATATCTCCGTTTAGACTAATCTGATGTTTGTAAAGTGTATAAACACAATGATTGAACAAACATTACTATTCGTAGATTAGCTGGGCTAACCGTTAGCTGTTAGCCCCGTTAGCGGTGTCTGTAATGACTCATTAACTCTAAACGGTCCGTGAAAAAACTATTTTTTTCCAGCAGATGTCTTAGTTACAGCATGATTGAGCTAGCAAAGCAGTTTTGTGTTGCTATGTGTGGTATTTATTCAGTTTTGGGAAATCACAATGTCTAGAAAGCATCAGTGGCCGCAGCTGACAAGGTCAGCTAATTTGACAGCAGCAGCAAAGCTAACATCAGGACGTCATTCGACATGAAACTACTCCAGTTAGTTCAATCATGTTGTAACTAAGACATCCGCTGGAAAAAATATTTTTTTCATGGACCATTTAGAGTTAATGAGTCATTACAGACACCGCTAGCTAATCTACGATACTAAGCGTGCACACAGAAATAGTAATGTTTGTTCAATCATTGTGTTTATAGATTTTACAAACACCAGATTAGTCTAAACGGTGATAATAGTGACGTGAAAAATGTGAGATATGGATATATATATGTAGCTAAACTCTGCTGGTTTGCTACCAACAAGTATTTGTAAACAACAAAGTGATTCCCTCAGAAGGGACACTAACAACTCAAAGTACACGTCAAATAAAATTTCTCCAAACATGTTTCTTGTTATTTTAGGTAGTCATTATCACGCTAATGTATGTTCAAGTGTCCATTTCCCCCGATAAGTTGGTTTTGATTTGTTATTTGATTCTATAAACACAGTCTGACCATCTCAAGCTTTTATTTTGGTACTTCTGGTGACCGGCAGTGTGAATTTGCATATTAGCTAAATATTTAGTTTCACCCCAAACATTTAGATTTAACATTTAACATTTAGATTTAGATTTAGTATTTAGATTTAACATTTAGATTTAGATTTAATATTTAGATTTAACATTTAACATTTAGGTGCCACATTTAATATTTAGATTTAACTATTTAATATATTTCTAAGTTAACAAATATTGCTGTAAATGTGGTAAAAGGTGACGTTATTTTCAGCGTGAGCCACTTTACAAACGGTACCCCATACCACACACCTGTCAGAGCTTTGAGATCATCCAGTCAGATGTTGCTGGATGTCCCTAGATCTAGACTAAAAAATAGAGGTGACCGAGCTTTTTCTTTGGCTGCTCCTAATCTTTGGAATAGTTTTCCCATGCAGATAAGAACTGCTCAGGCCGCTGAATCTTTCAAGATTTTACTAAAGACGTACCTTTTTTCTTTGACTTTTAATGTGAGCTGATCTTTGAGATTTTGACTCCACATATTGTTTTTGTTTGTTTGCGCTGTGTTTCTGTTTTTTGTTGGTTTCTTTTATGCTTGTGAAGCACTTTGGTCAACTCTGGTTGTTTTTAAATTTGCTATATAAATAAATTTGACCTTGACCATGACCTTTTTATGTACTTTATTGCTTTATTATCATGTTTGATGAATCAAATCTACCAAAATTGAAGGCAACAATTTAGTGCTGTGGACGGGCCCACAGCAAAATGTATTTTGGTCACCTCAGAAAATCAATATCAGTGCAAGTGTACACTGTATTTGACGATTTACTCAGCTTCACCTTACACACTAATCAATCAAGACCGCAGTAGACCAGCGGCTCAGTGTTCTGATGAATGATCGTTTTTTTGTCAGTGGAGTCTGATGACTTTGATATGACAGCTCTACTTATCCATAGGAAAAGACTGTCTGAAGGCAAGGTACAGCGGTGAAAGTATTCTAAATATAGCATACAACTAAATTGGTACTTTTTTTTTTTTTGGTGGGCTTTTTTTAGGTGGTTAAAAACTACCTGATTGAGGCAACGTCTGCTCAGCACCATTAGATTTTAATGTACGTGATATAGGGCTGGGCAATATAATGACTGTACAATATATCAATATATTTTCAAGCAAGATATGAATTTAGACAACACCGTTAATATTGATATACTGTCAAGTTGCGTTACATAACACATACCAGTGTGCATCTCTCCTCTTTTACACTCTCTGCACAGCTCTGTCCCAAGCAACACTGAAAGTCTATAGTGTGACATCAGTCCATAACTGCTACGCTAAATCAGTGAATGAAATCACAGCAGTAGCACACTTGCAGTACTGTGGGCCTTTTCCACTGTCACTTTTGGCCACTCAGAGTCAAGCCATGTCGCCCCGATTTGCATTTCCATTGTTCGTTTAGACGCGCCATGCCACGCCGAGCTGCGCCAGAAATGGACCTTCTCAGGAGTGGGTCCAAAAGCCGGGGCACCTACCCTCAAGCGTTGGGCAGAGACATCTCGCTGACCACAGCCAGCCAACCCCCAACGTCCTCCCTTCTCCTCCTCAAAGAAGCTGTGTGTGTTGCAAGACTCTCCTCACCTCTGTCTGCAGGAGATCAGAGAGAAAGGCATTATTTAAAGTGCTCAGCTCTCAGTACTTTTGTAGTTTCTAACTGAATCTCTGTGGTTTGGAGTTTAGTTTCTCTCCTGCGTCCTGTTTTTACTTCAGATATCTGCTTTATTTTACTGTTTCATGTTTGCTATCAGCTGTATTACAAGTTGTGTAAAGTTGCTGATTGAAAACTCAACATTTCCTTATTTTGCTGCTTTACAATAAAAGTTTATACATAAAAAATAACAGAAGAATCTTTAGGAAATTAAATGTGTTTATCACTGAATTACTGAACTTTGTCAGTGGCTTTTCTTCAACAAAGGCAAGTCTAATAATACAGCAGGGAGGAAAGCGAAAGCAGAAACATCCTCAGTGAGATGTTTGATGAAGAGCTGCAGACAACACCTTCAACACCTTACTGCACCTCTGCAAACAGCTCACCTCCAACAGGTAAACTTCTTTTACCTGCCCTGCTGTGTAATGGAAAACATGCAGCAAAAATAACAGGGAACTTTAGCCAGGTTGCAACTGAACATGTAGCCCATTTCGTAGACTATACCAAGATATATATCATGTATTACCATTCAGCCTGAAAATACCAAGATATTAATTTTTGTCCGTATTGCCCAGCCCTAACGTGACACAGGGATTTTCTACCTGGAGGTTATTACACATAAACGTTGTGATTTTGTTTATACGAATACATGTACTGTAACTTCCCTATAGAGCTCATGTTTCAATGGGGTTGTAATGGTATGCCATTTTCACGGTATGATAACCATTTTGGAAAATGTCGCCGTTTCATGGTATCACAGCTTAATAGTATTATTATTATCAGTCAGAATGACCCTTAAAGGAATGAAAACAGAAGGGTTATTTTTGGTTGATTGTTACTATAATTGAAACTTGAAACAGATTTTTAATGGAAGTTTGTGTAAAAAGCCTCCTTTTTTTTTCTTTTTTTTTTAAAGATATTTTTTGGGCATTTGCCTTTAGAGAGAGGGAATGACATGCAGCAAAGGGCCACAGGCTGGAGTCGAACCTGGGCTGCTGCGGCAACAGCCTTGTATATGGGGCGCCTGCTCTACCACTAAGCCACCAACGCCCCAAAAAGCCTACCTTTTTAAAATAAATAAAATCAAGGTGAGATTCTCCATCCAGTTACTTTTTTTTCCCCTAGTACACAGTATGATAAGCGATAATTTTCATATCACCTTGAAACCGGTGTACCATTGCAACCCTACATGTCAATCTCCATGGTAACTGAGTGAACTCCATCTGCTGTTGAAGACCATGAGATATGATTAAAGCTGCAGGAAAAGTTAGTAAGTGAACCTTCGAAGTTCATATTGTTTTGTTGAGCCTCAGTGAGCCTCTGTGTTTAAAACTACAACAACAGACTGTTTTATGTTTATTATAAACTTAATACTCTGTGTGATCCTGTTGTTGCATCAGATGACATCACACTGAACCCGTGGGTTTTGTTACATCATCTGTTTCAAACTCAGACTGCCTCCAGAAATCTGCCATTTTCTTTTATTATCATTGCCATTTTATTCAATAGATCTTTATGCGCTGACATGCTGACCAGTGATGTTCAGGTCAGGTCGTTGCCTCAGGGATCGGTCAGCTGACTCAGCTTTGAGTGGAAGATGAGGGACAGATGGAGAAGACAATTCAGTCCTGCTGGAATCAGATCAAATTAGAGGATTTCACAGGGATTTAAAACCTGTTGCAGGCTGACCTGTTATTATTGTGTTGGTGACGGAGAAGTGTCAGTGAGATAAAACACAGTCTGTAGAGCTGAGAGCTTGCCAGGGAAATGTCTCAGTGTTTCAGACAAACTGGATACTGTGTTCTGCATTCATCTGCAGCCGAGGAGCTTTAAAATAAGACAGCTCGTTAGTGAGGTTCATCTCTGCTGTCCATTTCAGCTCTGTGATAATAGTAATAAAAAACACACGTACAGTTCTAGAGAACTGGCAAGATGAGTTAAAGTAATCCTCAGTGTGATATTTAAGGGCTGTTCACAACTGATTTTGATTTTAAAAAGTACCAGAATATGCAAAGGCCCACATAGCAGATCTGTTCAAAGTCATGCATGCTACGTATATGTATGTATTCATGTACACTAAATTATCCCAGAATGCCTCTGTGTCTCCCCTCCTGACCATCTGTCAGTCACTCACAGTGGGTTCAGAGTTCAGACCAGGTCCCAGCTCCTTTACCTTTAACTTTTGATTGCATTAATGTGGCTGCTGAGGTGGATTGAATGGGAGAAACAATACTGTCAACACAGACCAGTGGGCGGAGATATCTAATGCGCATGTGGGCTTTGTTGTGATGACGTGGTGCTCAGGAACGTGTTACAGACAGCATGAAGGGAATCGGGGAATTGGAATAAATAAATTTACGCCGGGAGCCCCTGTGAACATACCGGGGGCGACGCAAGAGTCCAAGAGATTCAAGTACAGCGATGGAGATTGGAATGGTGTAGCTGACGAGGTCACAGAGTACTGTGGAGGAGTATTGTAAAATCCCCATCTTCAACAGTAGAGGCTAATGTTGGCTATTGCTACGCCTGGATGGAAAACAGTCAATAATCCAACTTTCCAGGTAAAGCGAGAGACCCGTAATCCAAAACTCCAGGTGCTGTGACAGACGGAGTGTAACCTTAACCTAAGACCTGCAGATAGTTTGCAGCCGAGGATCGCTATTTGCCTTGCCGGTCAGCAGAACAGCTGATCGGTGACAATGACACACAGCAGCAACAGCAGAGCAACGTGCAGGTGAGTACAGAAACTGTACTATCTTCGAGCTGTAGTAACAATCCCAGTAGAGTGCACAGACTGTGGTGATCGATTGGAGAAAAAGCAATGAAAAGACACCGTAAACAAGGCTTTTGGCACGGAATGAAAAGCGGCGACATAAACGCCAGCGTCCTCTCAAACGAGAAACACGGTTTACATAACTCTGTAGACAGGCTCATTACATGGGGACATTGCACTTCTCAAAAGTTCACATATGGTAAAATACTTACTTATTACTACTAGAAATATAATGTATTTGATGATTTACAATTTCTAAATGTGTTTTATCTGTTTAGACCAAATTTGAGTAATTCTGGATGATTAGATTATTTCTTGTGGTATTTCAAGCCCTTTCAAAACTGTGGCTGTATTTTATCAGGAAAAATACATATACAACTGTTTATTGGGGTTTTTTGCTCTGTTTGTTTGCTCAAATATCTAATGCCAGACACTGGTTGTGTAGAACGGTTACTGTATGGGTGTAGGGACAGGTGTGAATGTTCTTGACTGTGGGGATGTAGGTGGTCTGGGGGTTCCTTTTAGCATGTTAACTAGAGAGTACATTAGGCTAGCCAGAAAGTATTGTGTGACCTCAGTGGAATGTATCACATAATTAGGATTCATTTGCACCAAATCCTACACAGAAGTTGAGAGGCCTTGCATTATGGGTACCTACAATAAATAAATGGTTGGTGTGGATTTGTTGGACTCATTTGCTGCAAAATACAAGTTCCAGATGAAATCGCACCGCTGGTACATTTATATCTTCTGGCACACCATCATCCTCGCCGTGATCAACGCCTGGCTCCTCTACTAGCGAGACTGCAAAGCTTGCAATGTTCCCAAGAAAGAGATCCTGAACAGGAGAGCAACTAGCATCTGTCAGTACACCAGGGAGAGGGCAACCATCTTTAGGCAGTGGGAGCCCTGTATCACCAGTGACATCACAGAGCCCTTTGACATCCATGACAGTAACACCACAGAGACCTGTGACTGCTCCGCAGAGGTCATCTGTACCACCAGTAGATGTGCGCAAGGACATGATCGCACATTTCCTGTAAAGACAAAGAGAGAACGTTGCAGACACTGCAAAAAAGGCTACTCCAATACGCTCTGCAGGAAGTGCGGTGTCCGTCATGCTTTTCAGAGGAAAGGAATTGCTTTTCGGAGTGCCACTGTACATGAACACTGGGCACTGGTTTTTGAACAAAGTTGTCATCACTGTCTTCTCCCACTAATCCGGGTTCTGCCAGTGTGTCCTGGGTCTGCCCCAATGTTTTCCATCTGTTTTTTTTTTAGCCCAATAAATTATGATTCATAAAAATATGACTGTTGTGTGATTATTATTCATGATATTTAGTGTTATAGAGCTTTGTAAGCAATTCACACTGTAAATGAACCTTTAGTTGTCAGTATATTTGTACTTACAATGATAGTGCAAATACACAAATTTTGCTCCCATCCAGGCCCAATGTTGCAATATTACAACATTTCTGTAAAAACTTACTAAAATGTAAAAAATTAAATAACCCTTCAATTTCTGCATCAGAGACCTCCTTTAACAACATCTGAGAGGTGCTTTTCTATTTTTGAGTTAAATCATTGACTGATGTGCAATGAGGTGAGGTGAGGTCACAGCGGCTGGCATTGATCACTGAGAGACAAAAAGAAGAGACAGAGTTCTGTGTGGATGATATGGAATTGGTGCAGAATGATCCGTCATGATTGCTTTATTGTGAGATGTAAATATGAAGGCTGTGAATTTTTCAGTTTTTATCTCTGAGCTAAGCAGTTCATTCTCCAGTGATTATAACACTCCTGTTCTTTGATAAAGATGTTCCTCTGCCTGACAGGCCGACGGCGATGCTCTGATGCTGAGAAATCAAGATGCTGTCAAAGATGTTTTACTCAGAAATAACAGAGAGAGATGAAGAAGTAAATCAAGACAGAATGAGGATGAAACACCTCATGTAGAAGCAGAGGGAGTAGATCTAAAAATACACTTTGTCTGTCTTTTACTAGAGAAGAGATGATGATGTAGTCATTTACTGATTTTAAGATACTTTTCCTGGTAAAGATTAAGCTGGATATGAATATCAAAGTGTCTGCTGTTTGTTCTGACTCTTGTTCATGGCCATGAGCTCTGAGGAGAGATTTAAAGAGATTTAAAGAAATAGATTGTGTTTACAAAGTCCCGAAAATTATTTTCCTTTGTAAGGTTTCCCAGCTCATCCTGAAGGCACTTTCAGACAGAAAGCATTCACATCCCAATCTCAAACAGACGGCCGAATGGCTGCTCCTGCTGAACACAGGCACGCCACTCTGAAGCCACCTCTGAATGGCATACAACAGTGATCCACAGCAGGAATAGGACAGCGCCTCACATTACCACTGTCACACCAGTCCTTATTCTCCGTTAAGCACGTACCTCATCTCCTTCTCTTTCAGAGTCCTCTGCTCTGTCTGACCAACATATAGTAAAAGAGCCTGTGAATCAAAGGATATTACAGTTCCTGATATCCTGTTGGCCGTTACAATGGCTATCAGGATGCTAGTTCAGCTAGTGCCCATTTTGATGTTTGCAGTTGAAAATCTTGATCTGGCTAGCTAGCAGCTAGCTAGCTAGAAATTTCCAATTCCCTATGAGCAAGTCGGAGCCACACACTACCACTATCCAAAACCAACCATAAAAAGCCTCACCAAGACTTGCAAAATAGACATGAGTTTAAATTTAGCGCAGCTTTATCGGAGGTGACAGAGAGGCGACTGGAATTGACCTCACCACGTCATTGTCTGCTGTTGGTATCACAGGAAATAGCAGAAAAACAGTGTTCATGCCACACAGAAATAGGGCTGCCCCCGACTAAGAATGTGCCTAGTTGACCATTGGTCGTCATTTAGGGCCATTAGCCGTCTAGTCGCCCGCATGTTTGCGATATTAATGCAGACCTGCCAACCTGTACGCATTTTGCGTACCAGGCACGCATTTTGACATCAAAGTACGCTGGTACGATTTGATGCTCTAAAAGTACGCATATCACTTGATCGTGCATTTCGCCGGGTGTATTTGTCTATGCAAGATGTCACTCAGGTTGATAGCCGGTGAATATAGGCGTCTATTGTGTCTATTGGAGCTAGCTTCTATCTTAGCAGTTAGCTTCTGTCTGTAAACAGTTAACTACAGTCTCATAGCAGTTAGCTTCTATCTGTTAGCAGTTAGCTCTTATTAGCTCCTCACCGTCACGATCAAGATGCAAGATCAAGATGCTTTATTGTCACAAGATAATGTACAAGTACATACACTGTGAAAAACTTATGTTGGGTCTTTGCTCCGTGGTTTAAAAACACAATACATAATAATGATACTAGAATAAAAATAATAAGGGATAAAAGCAGGTATGTTAAAAAACTAATTAAAACAGTTAAAAACTCAAGGCAATATACAGTCATGATGTCGAAGAGTTCATTTGTTGAGCAGTCTCATGGCCTGAGGAAAAAAATATTTTTCCTTCTGTCAGTCTTGGTCTTGATATGTTCATATCTCCTCCCTGAGGGTAGTACCTTGTATAAGTAGTTGTGGGGATGAGTGGGGTCCTTGATAATCCTCTGGGACTTCCTGAGGCACCGCTGATTGTACAGCTCCTCCAAGCTGGGTAGTGTGCACCCAGTGATCCGCACGGCTGAGCTCACCACCCTACTGAGGGCCTTGCGGTCTTTTGCGGTGCAGTTCCCATACCAGCTGGTGAGACTGCTTGTCAGCAGGCTCTTGATTGTTCCTCGGTAGAAGGCCCTGGTGGTGTGGGGACTCAGGCCAAACTTCTTAAGCCGCCTTAGTCCATATAGGTGTTGTTGTGCCTTGGCAACCACCGCAGTTGTGTGGACTTCCCACTTCAGCTTCTCATGGATGTGTACGCCTAGGTACTTAAAGGACTCCACCCTCTCCACCGCTTCTCCTTTGATGGTGAGAGGAAGATGTGGGTCCCTTCCCCACCCGAAATCGATGATGACCTCCTTAGTCTTGGAGACGTTCATCAGGAGGCGGTCCTCCTCACAGCGCTTCCCCAGGTTGACCACTGCCTCTCTGTATGCCGTCTCTTCATCTCCGGTGATCAGCCCCACCACCACCGTGTCATCCGCGAATTTCACGATGGTGGTGGATGGATGAGAGGCCACACAGTCATGGGTGTAGAGAGAGTACAGGAGCGGACTGAGGACACAGCCCTGTGGTGCTCCGGTACTCAGGCTCAGTGAGGAGGACGTGCAGTTGCCCACTCTCACCACCTGGGGGCGGTCCGTCAGGAAGTCCAGGATCAGGTCACACAGGGCTGTGGGCAGGCCCAGGTCCCGGAGCTTCCTGACGAGCCTAGGTGGAACTATAGTGTTGAACGCGCTGCTGTAATCAACAAATAGCATCCTCACATAAGTGTTTCGGCCCTCCAGGTGGGAGAGTGCAATGTAGAGGACGTGGTTTATGGCGTCCTCTGTGCTTCTATTGGTGCGATAGGCAAACACCGTCAGCTCAGACCGGAGTTACCGTGTGTTCAGTCCGGTAGACAGTATCACCTTCTCACGCCCGTTTAAGAAATCTCACTCCACCGCCGAGTCCTTTTTTATTTATTTTTTCACGCCCTCTAGTGTGTTCACTTGTGTGTGTGTGTGTGTGTGTGTGTGTGTGTGTGTGTGCGGGCACATGTGTGCGCGCGCCCAACGGGGCCAAACTCCGCCGTGCGCGATACAGAGAGCAGGGGAGGATTGTAAACGCGCGACCATGTAGAGACAGAAATGACACGCGGTCTGTAAATAAGATAAATAACGTAAGGCTATTTAGTTTGTTTAATAAAAGGACAAGGTATAGACCTGTTCTATAGGAAAGGTTACCTTAAGTGACTTCTTTGTGATCTGGCACTATATAGAAAATAAAATTAAATAAAATTAACTTGACCTTCAAGGGGGGGCGGGGCGGGGTGCCCCCCTAATAAAATGGTAGGGCAAACACTGAAGTAAATAGTGTCAAAGTCGCCTGTTGTCGATACACTGCTGGTGAGAATTGTACCAAGGTAAGCAAATTGCAGACAAATTTACATTCAACTGTGTTATGAAACCATGTGCCCTGCCTGAATAACTATAACACACTTATGATAAAAAGACTTTGTTTGATGAGTCTGCTGAATTTCTATAAGAAAAAAACAAGGCAATAAGAAGAGAGTAGTTCTAATAGGTGTCGTACTACACAAGAACATGATGAGGAATGCTAATGTAATGCACTTGTCTATGATCTATTATCTATTTCTGTATGAAATTGCATGAAAATAGGATTTCGCCATGTGATGTTTCAAAATTTTCTCGGGGGAGAACCCCCCGAATCCCACTTGAAATCTTTCTTTTTGTCACAACAGGACATATTACTGTATTTTTTAAGCAGATGATCAATACTACCATCAGATTGATGAAATTGACCTTGATCTGCGCCATAAAACAAATATTGGGCGTTTATGGACCTATGTGGGGCTTAGGCCTATAGATATGAATATGTAAACGTACGCTTGTTTCTTCTGTTTGCCACATGTGCATATTGACTTTTATGGTAAAAAAAAAAAAAGTGCCGCCGTGTACACATATGTTCATGACCACGCACGAGTGTCTGGCAAGGTGGTACTCGTAACCTTTCTTCAACGTTGGCAGGTCTGTTAATGTAATTATTACATTATGTATTTTGGGTGGGGCAATACAATGGTTTGAGTTGAAGGTCTGACAAAAAATAGTGTCAGCAACATTGTTAACACTGTGCTACATTACAGAGAAATACAAAACCATACTAATGAACCTTCATTAATGTAGGCCTATATTTTATCTACAAGTGCACATCACACACTTACTACGCTAATTACGCTGGGATCCGGTAAATGTCTGGTAAATAGTACAACGTTAGCCTTTAGCAAAGTGTCAGCAATATTGGCAGTATTTTACACTGAAAAGTCACACCAGGAAAAAAGCAACAGGTACAGTATACAAGGCTTCAGTTGCAGGGCGAGTAGTATGGCTGTTACATTTTTTTTTTTTTTTTAAATGCAGTGGTATTGGATTGGTTCTTGGTATTGGCTGATATGCAAGTTCAGGTATTGAAATTGATTAAAAGACAAAGAAAAGAAAGGACAGACCATTGATGGAACGAGATAAAAAGATGGTTTTATTTCAGAGAGATGACATGAAAAGGGGGATGGAACTAATGAAGGGGCGACATGAAAGACAAGCAGACAGGACAGGTAGAAAAGATGAAGACAGAGAGGATGGACAATGTTCATCAGCAGAGCGGTCTAATGAGACAGAGATGGATGGAGACAAGATGAAGATGAGGAAGAATTTAAAGTAATGAAAGAGAGATTTAATTAGTTAAGAGAGACGAGGGAAAATAAATCGAAGGCAACAGGAAGATACGATGGGATCAATACGTTGATTAGAAAATGAAGAAGAGAAGAGGACGAAGAGAAGATGGACGAAGACACAAAGGGAATGAAAGAAAAGGAGAAGTTTTTTTTAAAAATACTGAATATTACGTTTTAGCCATTTCATTTAGCCTGTTGCGATATGCAATAACTTGGTTAATTGCACGGTAAATTAAAAGGGAGACAGTAGACTCACAAGTCAGTCTTTAGACGCTTTGCTTAACTAAAGACTGATGACTTTCTCCCTGATTTTGTGTTTAGATGGGCGGATACAATTTCAGAGTTTAAAAAAACTCCCTACATTGCAGAACCAATCATAAATCCGCAGGGTGGTCCTTCGGTGACTCGCTGAACTCTTGTGTAAACAGTCTGACTAGAAACACGTGTAGCGGTACAAAATGGCTCAAGTCGCTGTAAGTTCTTCATTTCCACAATCTTGTGGACTGAGCACACTTTTGATAAAACGGAGTTAAATCTCTCGGCATCCATTTTCAAGTTCTCTGTGTGTTTATTTTCTTGCGGACGAGAAAAGGGGGAGTGCACATTTCCGGGAGGGCGTGTCCTTTTCAAAAATGCAAGAGGCGTTGCTTTGTTGCTGGCCGTTTTCGCCGGTGTGTTAAACACACTTTAGAAAGGAGTGTCCCCAGACTATCAGAAGGCGGAGATCTCTGATTGTGTGGTGGCGAGACTAGGGAGACGGTAACTTCTCCAGCCGGGATTAATTGCCATATTCATGCATGGTTGTTTTCCTTGTCTCTCTCCACCAAAGAGACTGGACAGCAAGAGCGTTCACTGCTGTGCATCGTCTGGCAGCCAGGTGAGTTGGTTCACTGTGAACGGAGGGAAAGCTCTCGTCATTGAGTGTCTTTGTCTCTGTGGGGGAGGCGGGGCTATGGGCTACACACACACACACACATACACACAGTGCGAACTTCGTGAGGGGGAGACGAGGCGGAGGAAAAAAAAACAGTTGAGCGTCAGAGAAAGACATTGAGCTTGCTCCTAAACCAAATGCCATGGCCCCTGTGTGGGAGTGTTTTGGATTTAAACCAAATGACAGAGGGGAGCCCAGTAATTTGGACGAGCTGGTATGCTGGGTTTGTTATAAAACCATCTAAAAAAAAAAGAGTGACTATGACCAACTTAACTGCACACCAGAGAGTGAGAGACTGAGAGTCTATTATTTTGTATTTATTTATTTTGATATTTTTACGTGTTATTTCGGATATTTAAATTTTCTTTTTTGCATTTCTAAATATTCTTGTTAAATAAATGTTTATTTCTCTTTAAAAGGGTGTACTTGCATCAATATGCCTTTATTATCATTATATAAGTTTAAAAAATGGTCTAAAAACAGCAAAATTACAACAATAATAAAAATGGTCTTAAAAGCACAATATTACGCAATATTATAGCTTGTCGCAATAATTTCTGATGCAATTAATCGCCCAGCAAAATTAGTTATCATGACAGGCCTAAGTACACAGCTTATTGATCATCCTGTAAAACTTAAGTTTTTTAAGTTTTGGTGTGAGAACCAGGGAATATAAAAAAAATGAGAGAGGTTAATAATTCATATTTTACCAGATTTGCTGTTAAAAAAAAAAGGAAGTGGATTTAAAAAAAACAAAAAAAAAAACAGCTGCTGCAGGGAGTGAAATGAGGAGAGACAGAGTGGAAACAAAAAGCAGGTTGGATGTTATGGAGCCGAGGAGAGGACAAAGACAAGTGTGAACTTTGTTAGAACAGTGAAGAGGCTGTAAGAGAAGTGGAATATCTGTGTACTAGGTACCCCAACAGAGGGGGGGACCAAAAATAGGGATGCTGGGGAACGATTCTGTTGGTACCATCCAAAACTTTTCACAGTGGAAACGGAAAAAAAATGCACCAAACTCTCAACTCAACTCAACTTTATTTATAGATCACTTTAAAAACAACAGCAGCTGAAACAAAGTGCTGTACATAAACATAAGACATAAAACAAACAGTTAAAAACAATAAAATAAAATAAAATAAAGAAAACTTTAAAACAAGAGTAGAATCTCATGCTGAGTTGAAAGCCAAGGAATAAAAATGGATTTTAACACGAGTTTTAAAAATGGACAGTGAGGGGGCTTGTCTGATGCGAAAAGGTAGGTTGTTCCAAAGTTCGGGAGCAGCAACAGGAAAGTTCAGCGCCATCCAGGCTTTAATGTCTTCGAGACATAACAGAAGTGGTCTAAGCGAGAAAGCATCTTTCTTCTTCAACGGCACATATATCTGACTATCGTCAGCATAACAATGGAAAGAAATGCCATGCTTTCTAAGGATGGAACCCAGAGGCTGTAAATTGAGTGAGAAAAGCAGGGGCCCTTAAATTGAACCCTGTGAAACCCCATAAGACAGAGGAGCAGAGCAGGACTCAGAACCACCAATGCTTACACACATAGTTCTGTCTAAACCACTCCTGAGTACTACCACAAATACCCACTAGGTGCCGTAACCGAGCCACTAAGATATTGTGGTCCACAGTATCAAAGGCCGCCGTTAGGCCCAGCAGAACAAGAATCACATAGTCGCCAGAGTCATTTGCCAGGAGGATGTCATTAAAAACTCTTAATACAGCTGACTCTGTGCTATGCAGTGTTTCAGAACTAGATTGAAAGACCTCCAGGATATCAAGCTCATCTGTAAAGAACTTTAACTGAGCATGAACAGCTTTCTCCAGGATTTTTGAAATAGAGGCCAGGTTTCTTTAGCAGGGGTTGCACTACTGCATATTTAAAACGTAGGGGGACAACACCAGAAGAAAGACTGCTGTTAATAATGGCCAGAACTGACTGTCCTATACTAGGGAAAACATTTTTGGAAAGTGAGGAGGGACAGCGTCACCCGGAGAACCGGATGGCTTAAAATGGCCAACCATGTCCTCTAAAAGAGTCACAGGCTTACACTTATCAAACACAGCCAAGCTAGGAGCAGAGACAGAGGGGTCAGAGGCAGGAGTTGAGATAAAAGCCCTTGTGGTAACAACCTTGTCAATGAAAAAGTGCAGGAAGCTATTGCACATTTCAGGGGATGCTTCCATGCAGACAGACTGTGGGGCATTAAGAACAGAGTCAATAGTTTTACTCTAAATAACACACGTGGGTTGTGACGATTAGACACAATAAGGTTAGACAAGTGTTCTCTTTTGGCCTCTTTAGCAGTGTTTCGATAACGGCGCCAACAGTCCTTTAAGATTTGGAAAGAAACCTGCAGCTTGTCCTTCTTCCACCTGCGTTCAGCTTTGCGGCACTTCTGTCTGGCTGCGTGAGTTCTGTCATTGAACCAGGGCTTAGTTTTAGCTTTAAGGCCCGAACATACTCGGGCGGAACGTATGCGGAACAGATTCCGCGGAGGTCCACGCGGACTCAAAGCGGATGTCCGCAAGCCCTGTGTGCGCAAAGCTCAGATTTTACGACCGCGCGGACTCCGCTCCGCGCACCAGTGACTGCTCGGCATGTATTTTTCACATCGCAGGGATTTTTCACGGACATTTTTACAGGAAACTACAACGCAGAAATGCGCTCAACTATGAAAGCCCGAATGACTGCGGACATTCCTCGCGGAGTCCGCTTCGCTAATAGTACGCCCGAGTATGTTCGGGCCTTTAGGCTGCACAGTCTTTAATGGAGCCACAGAGTCCAGTATGTTTCGGCAGGAGGAATGAAACCAGGAACTGAGCTCTTCTGTGTTAACAGATTTTGAGTCAGAGGGGACACAGAGCTGGTCGAAAGCAGCAGAGAACTGACCAGCAGTGAAAGGATTAAAAGTCTGATGGCACCAAGCAGGAGCACAAGATTTAACTGCAACACAGAAACCAACTTGGAATAATACAGGCATATGATCAGAAATCACATTGTCACAGATCTCCAAGTTAAGCACAGACAAACCGTATGAGAGGATGAGGTCTAATGTATGTCCATATTTGTGTGTGGTACCACACACACACTGTACCAAATTTAAAAAGTCCTTCACCAACGGCTTATAAGGACAACACACATGAATATTAAAGTCTCCAACAAAAAGGGCACAGTCATAATTAGGCATAATTTCAGCGAGAAGATCAGAAAAGTCATTCACAAAGTTCTTGTTGTATTTGGGGGGTCGGTATATGACAGCGCACAGCACCGGGTCAGAGCAACCCACCTGAAATAAAGTCACTTCAAAGCTGGAGAAGGAAGATGATACAGCGCGCTGCTTACATTTAAAACCATTTTTATAAACAGTCGCCGTTCCTCCTCCATGACCTGATGTCCGCGGGGAGTTAAAGTAAGAACAGCCAGCTGGTAAGAGTTCAACAAGAGGGCTGCACTCACCGGCACCGATCCAAGTCTCTGTCACACAAAGGAAATCCAGGCCCCAGGAGCTGAAGAAATCCCTCAGGACAGAAGTTTTGTTCACCAGAGACCTGGCGTTCACCAGGCCAATCCTGGCAGGAGCTGGGGCCTGTGGTTCGGCGGATCGGGGGGCCTGGAACAGCTTCTTCAGATGCCGGTGATTCACCCCGTGCTGAGAGAGCCGAGGAAGGCAGGGCCGGTGGGGCCAGAGTCCTTCAACTGAGCCGGTGACAGGTACCAGACAGGCGTTGGTGGGATCCAGGAAGCGGCAGGGCACAGCGAAGGGTGGGTTTAACCTATGTCCCGACCGGGAAATGGACAGAGAGCGTGCCAACCAGACTTTCAGCTTCACCTGCTGGCCGCTGCGTTTACCGCAGCGACGGAGACGCTTTTGCCGGGAGGGTAGGGCCGAGGTCCTGTAAAGGTGAGTCGGGATTCCCGACATTTTCTGTTCACCATGATCAAACACACCTAGATCTCTGACATTATGTCGAAGTTCCAAGAGGAACTGGCGATCATACACCAGCAGAGACTCGATCTGTATAGTGCCAAGGGTTAGAAACAACAAAAACACCAACCAGGAGCAGTAGGAGCAGCACAGCCAGCCACAAACACCAGCGCCATCTTGACCTAAGGCTAGAAGGTTCAAAACTGAACTGAACTGTACTGGTCTGCTCGGTGGAAAACTGGGTTTTACTCAACCTGACATCACCAGACAACATTGCAGCTGTTAGATTTAGTCTGGATCCTATCAGTTCATCTTCAGTTTCAAAGGGACATTATCTTTTAGGCTAAATACTACATTTCTAACAGTGTCTGAGCTGATTTATTGACACAGCATGCTTGTAGGCTGCTGTAACGTTAGGTTTACAGAGAAAATAATGGGATGTGACTTAATCGTGTGAAAATATTGTTAGTGAAAGAGAAACAAGCGTTAGTTAGGGGACAAGAGCCAAGAGTCACAAAGACTCATGTATGGCCGGGGTCCTTCGCCTGTGGAACGAATAACGTGACCACTAACTTGTCCCCAAACGAACGCATGTTTCTGTTAGACCTATTTGTGTTTCACTAACATTCTATATGTATTATGAAGAATGTCAGACTGGCCAATCAGTGGCAGAGTTGGGCCCGGAGTTTCGACTGACACAGAACTGACATGCTGCCGGTTCCCGAACCTAATTATTAGGCTACTTACAACGGCATGAAAGACAATCTGATATTCTGTTTGTTGTTGGTTATTTCCTTTAAAAACTGCGACTTTATTCTCGTAATATTATGACTTTAATCTCGTTAAATTACGACTTTAATCTCATAATATTTCGACTTTATTCTCGTAATATTATGACTTTTTCTCAGTTATGGCTTTATTCTCAAAATATTACGACTTTAATCTCCTAATATTTCGACTTTATTCTCATAATATTATGACTTTTTCTCAGTTATGACTTTATTCTCGAAATATTACGAGTTTTTTCTCGTAATATTTCGACTTTATTCTCGACATCTCTTTTTTTTTTCTTTAATGCGGCCTTAATACTCCGTTGTACTTTCCCTCAAGGACAGGAATGAACTTTGAACTTTAAAAATTTATTAAATTCATGATCAGGGTTTCCACTTGCTAGCTAAATTTGTTTGCCATTCTCCATCTTAATACTTTCAACAACTCTGTTGGCTTCTTGAACACACTGCATCCTCTTTAATTCCAAAACTGCCAGCTGTTCTGCTAGTCTTACCGGTTTTATTCACCTGTTGCAGCTTTGTGTTTGTTTCTTGTCAGGGAACATCAATAGGCTATTGAGTCTTTTCAAGACTCCTGATGTATGAATAGATGACTGTTGTGTGTTTTTGGATGAATGTGTTTGCAGATGGACTTTAATTTTCAGCTCCACCCTGCAGAGTGCATGAAGGACCCTCTGACTCTGCTTTAAGCACCACTGCTGCAACACTGATATTTGGGTTTTGTTTTTGTTTTTTTGAATGTTGCCATGTTTGATAATTATGATTTGTCACTTATGGTGTTCTTGTGAAAGCTCTGGAAGCACAAACTCTGTGTACCCGCTAATACAGCTTTTAGGCTGTTTGGATTTTCAGAGATTACGTAAAGTCACAACAAGGCTGCTGGAAGAGAAAGAGACGTGGAAGCAGAAATAAAGAGAGCGAAATCAGGGAGCTGGATGGTTAAACGCATAAGTGGAGGAGAAGGAAAGCAGAGTGTCAGCGTGGTGATAAAAGTAAAAATTAGATGAAGAGAGACACACTGACACACACACACACACACACACACACACACACACACACATGAATGTTAATCCTCTGTGACAGTCTGCCTCTGTGTGTGTGTGTGTGTGTGTGTGTGTGTGTGTGTGTGTGTGTGTGTGTGTGTGTGTGTGTGCCTGCATGGGTGCGATAAAGATCAGATTTGTTGTTGAAACAAAGGGATAAACAGAAAAAGAACAAATTGCTGATCTCTGACATGAAGTTGTTAACCACCATCTACCAGCATCCCACTTGCTTCAGATGTTAGCAGCTCATTAAATGGTCATTATCTGTGGTTATCAGTCTCATAGATATGAGTTTAAACGGGCCAGCCACACTCAATAATAGGTTCAAAGGTCATTATCAGCCCATTAAATGGCTGTTTTCATATTCAATGCTGTGAAATCGTTGCAGTTTATTCAGGTTTCACTTTCACTTTGTCAATTTTAGTCACATGGTTTAGCTACATGGTTAGGTAAAGAAATTAGCAGACTAGGATATATTTTCTTTATATAAATATATATATATATATATATATATATACAGTATACATATATATTTGGGATATACCTTTTATTAGCAGACTAGGATATATTTTCTTTAGAAATAACTTCATTTAAAAGGAAAATTCAGCTGTCCGGCAGCTCATAAAAGACAAAAAAAACAAAATAAAATACATTAAATTAAGTTGTCTCGATTACACAGTCCAGTTGTGAAAATTTGTTAGTGTGTGTGTGACTGGAATCGGGATGTATTAAACAGTCTTATTGCTCTGAGGACAAAGGATCTTCTGAAATGCTCTGTTCTGCAACGCAGTGAGATTGAGATAAGCTGACTGCTGCTGCTGCTCCTCTGTCGCTCCAGGAGGCTGTGGAGAGGGTGTCTGCTATTGTCCATTATACCTTTCAGTTTGTTCAATGTGCCCCTGTCCACCACAGTTCTTAGTGGGTCCAGTCACCTGCCGAGCACTGGGACAGCTTTTTTAACCAGCCTGTCCAAAGGCTTGGTGTTTTTGTCTGCTTTCCCAACACACTGCAGCGTAGAAAAATGCACTGGCCACCATTGTGTGATAGAATATAGTTAACATCTCCACACACAGTATCCGCAGGAAGAACAGGCGGCTCTGCCCCTTCCTGTAGAGGGCATCAGTGTTAGAAGATCAGTCCAGTTTATCATCCAGGAGGACGCCCAGATATTTGTAGGTTCAGTTTAGGGAAAAAGAACAGGGTTTGGCTTTATAAACTTATGGAATGCGAACACTGCTTTCCCAGGTGACTTTTGTCACCTTAACTTTCATTCTTGTCCCACATAAGATCAGTGTTTTTTTTTTTGTCAGTGTCTGGTATGGGGTGCCGTTTGTAAAGTGGCTCACGCTGAAAATAACATCAACATTTTGCCACATTTAGCTTCAAACAATGTTTAAAAAAGTATTGTGAATTTTTTAATGTCACCTTTTACCATTTACAGCAATATTTGTTAACTTAGAAATATATTAAATAGTTAAATCTAAATATTAAATGTGGCACCTAAATGTTAAATGTTAAATCTAAATATTAAATCTAAATCTAAATGTTAAATCTAAATGCTAAATCTAAATCTAAATCTAAATGTTAAATCTAAATATTAAATGTGGCACCTAAATGTTAAATGTTAAATCTAAATATTAAATCTAAATCACAATATTAGATGTTTAATCTAAATGCTAAATCTAAATGTTAAATCTTAATCTAAATCTAAATCTAAATGTTAAATCTAAATGCTAAATCTTAATCTCAATGTTAAATCTAAATGTTTGGGGTGAAACTAAATATTCAGCTAATATGTAAATTCACACTGCCGGTCACCGGAAGTACCAAAATAAAAGCTCAAGATGGTCAGACTGTGTTTATAAAACCAACTTATCAGGGGAAATGGACACTTGAACATACATTAGCGTGATAATAACTACCTAAAATAACAAAAAACATGTTTGGAGAAATTTTATTTGACGTGTACTTTGAGTTGTTAGTGTCCCTTCTATGGAGGGTGTAGGACTTATGACCTGTACTACAGGCAGCCACGAAGGAGCGATCAAGATGTTTTGGCCAGCACTATCCTACCCCCACCCCCAACCACCCACTGTCGGTCACTTTCTCCATGCTCCTTGCTGCTTGCCAACATGTTGGCTAGGATAGTGCTGGCCAAAACATCTCAATCGCTCCCTCGGTACTTCGGTGACCGGCAGTGTGAATTTGCATATTAGCTAAATATTTAGTTTCACCCAGAACATTTAGATTTAACATTTAACATTTAGATTTATATTTAGCATTTAGAATTAGATTTAGATTTAGAATTAGCATTTAGATTTAGCATTTAGATTTAGATTTAATATTTAGATTTAACATTTAACTATTTAATATATTTCTAAGTTAACAAATATTGCTGTAAATGTGGTAGAAGGTGACATTAAAAAATTCACAACACTTTTTTAAACATTGTTTGAAGCTAAATGTGTCAAAATGTTGATGTTATTTTCAGCGTGAGCCACTTTACAAACGGCACCCCATAGTCTGACACCCCAGGTCACTGCCTAGGCGCTGGATTTTGGCGACTTTCGAGTGAGACTGGGTTGGCATGTCATATGCCGATGTGGAAAGTCCATGAGATAAAGATAGTTAGACGCTAAAGGCTAACTATAGGATACAGATCACAGTGTGAAGGTGAACCACCACATCACTGAGACAGAGGACAATAAATATAAAGGAAAACTTCGCTGATATTCAACCAACTCTATGTCCTCAAAGTGTGTGCTGATTAATGCTGTTTGTTTTCCCTTGTGCTGCCAGTACCAGGACCTCCGCTTCCAGACACAAGAATACACTCTGTGTTTAAATAAAGTTTTCATGTTGAGCGTCAGCAAGTTCAAGATGATGATGATGATGATGATGACGTGACTGGCTTCCTGTCAGCTTGATTCTTCGTCAGGTCTCAGTGTGTCACATATCTGACTCACTCTGCCTCTGTGCTGCTCTACATTTTCTTATGTTCCCCCACCGTTTGACCTCATTAGGGAGGTCACCTCTAATTGGACGCTGCTCATCTTAATGACTCCCATTAGCTTCAGGAAAGGGTAACTCATTGCAAAACTTCCTGCCGTCACCTTGCTAACGAGCGCCGCCACCTTGGCTTTGTTAGGAGGAGGATTTTATTCCGGCAGCTCTGAGGAGAGAATCAGACACATCTTCACACTGCTCTGAGGAGGACGAGGAAGGAAACATCTGGGTCTTTAATTCCCACCAGTGTCCCTCTCCTCCTCTCTGCATGGTGTTGTTTATTAAATAGCGATGATGTGAAGGTGATGAAGGAGACTCCGCTGATACCGTCTTGCTTGTATATAGAAAAGGTTTATTACAAAAAGTACAGCATCAAATCAAGCATCTAGATTGCCTGGAGAGTGTTCGAAGCCAATATGAACTGCTCTGAAAAACAGTCCCAACTACCATGCTTATATAGATTGGTTGTTTTTGTGAAATGTGAGACAAAGTAAACAAATGACAGAGAGAGAGACACCCTAGTTGGACTTCACCAGTCCTTGACCTGGGCCATAAATACCTTCTTGACCCTGACCATATATACTTCTTGACCCTGGGCCCCTAACTAGTCATCTGGCCTTGGCGTTACAGTAATGCTTTTCGACACCACAATGGTAATCTCATGTTTGTGCTTCATGAATGAGATCAGTCAGACCAATCAGCCTCAGGCCAGAACAACAGCTGATTAGATTTATGCCATCAGACAAGATGTGAGAGCTCCAGAGATTCAGCTCCAAACATCCAGACAGTGAGCCTCAGAATGTAAAGACACTCGTCTTTGCTTCACATGTGGAGCTTCCTCTAATCTTTAAATCCCTTTAAATTTGATCCTGAAGCAGCTGTTGTGTGGTTCCTGAACACACCATCTGCTCTGAGTCAGGAAGCTGAAAACAAAAAATGTCACTGTCCTATAGTAACTTTTTTGTTGTTGTTGTTGTTCCAGGATGACTGAGGAGGTCCACCCCCGCCTCCTGACTTCCTGTTTACTTCCTGGAAGGCAGTGAGCACTTCCTGTACCTTCACGACTCTCACCTGACTGGCTGGAGGCTTCACCTTGCTGTCACCACAGATTTACAGACTGTGAGTATCTTTATATCTTTAGACATCGCAGCCGTCAGAAGTGACCCGTGTGACTGTTCTCAGATCTGTCATGTTGTGTTCAGTGATCCTTTATTTCTGTCTGGATGATGTGTTGATTTCTCTTTTTCCCTCTGTCTATCTACAACTTGCTCTTACACTTTACTTCTTTTTCCTAAACAAATCTTAGAAGTAAAAAAAAGCAAACAGTGTTCATAATCTAGATTTTGCACAAGGAAAATATAAATATAAACCTACTGCCTGTTAACTGCTCTTGGAAAAGTGATGGACTATGTTTGAACTTAATTTTTGAGAAGTGTAATACACACCCACCCAAATGATTAAAGACATTAAAAAAAATTGTAAAGTAAAATTTCTATCATGTTTAAAAGGAGGAACCTTGAACTTTCTGCTCACATGTTCCTGTTAAAAGCAGATTATAAAGTATGACAGGTATTTTTAATTAAAGTGTGAACCTCATCTGAACATTTTAAAGGTTGAACAAAGTTTCTCAATGAAATTAAACTATTTGGAGGCTGGAAACTTCTGAAACGTGTCTCTAATAACAATGATAATAACACCAGTGGTCATCAGAGCTGCAGGCCTCATGATGGAGGAAGAAGTTATCCAACCGAATTCCAGAATGAATAAATAAGTAAATAAATAAATAAAAATAATAATGTCATAAATTCTGGCTGAATGATTAAAAATCAGTAACACTACTTGCAGCTGTTCATTAACTGGAATTCTCAGCTGCACTGAAGGCATCACAGCATGCTCTCTATCATTGAGATGAGCATTAGCTGAATCATTTTGCAGAAACGTCTCATTACAATCAGAAACAATCAAAAAATAAGCTGCTTACAAATAAACATCTGCTCTATTATTACTGTGTGTGTGTGTGTGTGTGTGTGTATAATCAGTGTCATTACATCATCTGTCTGTTAAGTTTCCCTGCAGTTGGAGGCAGAGCTGTGACCGTGTTGTGTTTGGGTGTCTGTTTACCTGAAGGAACAGTTTTCTCGTTTCCACTACAGACAGTGCCTAGAGGAATATCTGCACTTTTTTGTTGTATGATGGAGTTTTGCAGGCTGCCATGTTTTAAAATTTGGGTCAAGAGAATAAAAAAATTGTGGTCACTATTGACAATAGCTTGACTATTGTCAATGGTGGGTATGTGCAGGTTGTCCCGCGTTGCATAAGAGACTATCTGACCAATCAGAGTTCTGCAGTGTTTTAACTTTACCTTCTAGTCTTGGCTCACTCAGAACTTTGACTGAGGTAGCACTAAAAAGTTTCATGTATTGGGGCGTTGGTGGCTTAGTGGTAGAGCAGGCGCCCCATGTACAAGACTGTTGCCGCAGCGGCCTGGGTTCGAGTCCAACCTGTGGCCCTTTGCTGCATGTCACTCACTCCCTCTCTCTCTCCACCACTCACGCTTCATTGTCCTGTCAATTAAAGGCCTCCTGCACCTCCCAAATGTTGATAAAAGCATCCATCCTGTTGGTCAGGCCGTAAAAAACAAACTCCACCCTAAACCGAGCTGCCAGCATCCCCTTTAACATCCTGACTATATCCTCTGACCCCTGACCCCTCACAAAGTTCTTCTTCGTTTTCCAGATAGCTAGCTTGGCCAACCCCGAAAGGTCATTAATCAATTGTAGGAGCGATACCTTTAGAAAATGTTTGCACTTGGCATAAATTTAGGGGCACCACCCTCCTATGGAGGGAAGCGACGAATCAAATGAATAACTCCGAAGACCAATTATTAATTCATCAGTACACTTATTAATAATGAATCAATCTCAATACCAGGGTTATGAATTCTCTATACAGTGATCTTAGTTCCTGCTCAAAAGAAATATCCACAGACAACGACTTGGTGATAAATGAAGATTTATTTAGGGCTAAATGTGAGTAACTCAGTAAATGAATAGTAAATGAGGATGATATGAGCTATCACAAAATCAGCATTATGTATAAATGGATTAAGACAAGAGCTAACATTTTTGTCATTTATTTAGTTTGGTGATAGTGAAAGAGGGTATATGACTATAGATAAATTGGGGACGCAGGAATGCACAAAACCATTTACCTAACAAAACCTAAAGATCTTTGCCAACTTTTAGAAGCGTTGGCTCAGATGGACGTTTCTCCGAGGACCCCGGACTGTCACTTTCCGGCTTCTGGGCTTCCCAGCAGAATGAAGTCGGAACACAGTGGTGGAGGGATGGTTGAGCCTGACTGCGATGTCCTTCAGGTGGTCCTCAAACATTGGTTTATCTCAGGCTGTGGAAAGTCTCTTGGTTTGACAAAAGAACCCCTGCTTTGCAGACACTTTGACAAGTGTCTAGCAGCCGCTGGATCCGATGAATATTTGATGGAGTTGCAGGTTGAATAGAAACTCATCTATTTGGCTGTGGCTACTTGCTTATAATAAGGTTGAAAACAATCTTGTCTGCCGTTTGATATTATTATCAAAGTTATTATCAATGCATATAAAAATTGTTGCCATCAGCTGACTTTGTCGCTTCAAGTATAATGTTACTGAAGGCACAGACAAAAAGAAAGAAAACTCAGGACAGACAAGACAATCCTGGATGTAAAACTTAAAAGTTTAAGGTAATTTTGATTGTAAGAAAAGAAAGGGTTACGCAGGAACCGAGTTTAAGAGCGTAACGAGTTAAGGCATAAGGAGCATAACTAGAAGCAGGGATGGCACAAGAAAGAAGAAAAATACAAAGTAAAATAAAGTAAAGGAACAAAGTAAAGAGGAAAGAGCATAACAGGAAAGTGCGGAGATGCGCCAAGCGCCAGAGTTTTATCCAACCAGGTTGAGTGGGCATGTTTGAGGCAAGAAGGGTCTCTTAGTTTAGACATTACTTTGTTTCGGAGGAACTTAATGATCTCTATTTTGCGAGATTATATACTTTAACATGTCACGCACAATAGACACATACTCTTCCCATTATGGTCAAAATCGGCTCTTACATCAAATTAGATTTAATACAATTATTATACCACATATATCAGCGGAACACAAGTATAAAATGTTTGGTGCACAAACAAACCTAGTCTGCAGTTACTTCAACATACTAAATGAGAAAGCACATATTAATAAAGACAAGTTGATTAATCAATCCAACTATACCTTAGCTCGAAATATAATATGGGATTCCTACGGGAACCCTCTATCGTCACAAGATGGCAGTATGACTCCATGTTAAATGAGGGATTAAACACATGAAATTATAACTCACTCATACTATGACCTACAAGAGTGGGGGAAAAAATCATTCAACTAACAAACAAGGATTATGCACAGTTACAATTAGGGGTGAGGGAAATTTCCGATTCTTAGATGCATTGCGATTCGGACGTGGACGAATCTGAATTGATTCACAAACATCCAAATTTCGATTATTTAAATCTGTTAATTAGAGTAATACAGAAGGTTCTAAATAATGCGGAACTAAGAGGCGCGGTAGGCGTCATCTCTGGGACACTTTGGGATGCGCACCTGGAGCGGACATGCCAACACGCGCACAGAGGAAAACAAACATGGCTGACCGCCACCCACCTCGCCGTGAGATCCGAACAGCTCCTTCTAATTAAAAAATTAGAAATACTTCGGCTTCTACAACGTTGACGGCGGAAGCGAACTGGACAAGAGTCACGTTATATGTAAGCTGTGTCGTGCTAAAATAAAACACTTTGGCAACACAACAAACATGAGAAGCCATGTAATTCGATTCCACCTGACGGAGGAGTCAGGGAGATGGCAGGCTGTTGTTGCTGCGGCTACTAGTGGCGCTACCGACCAAAGAACAATCGAGGAAGCAATTAGAAAGCTGCCACCCTCATCGGAAAAGGCGAAGCGAATTACGAAGGCCATCGAGGCATTTATTGCCAAGGATTTGCGTCCTTATTCCGTTGTGGAAAATCAGGGATTTCGAGCACTGCTGCATACATTGGAGCCCAGATACACCATCCCATCCCGATGCTATTTCACCGACACGGCCATCCCGACACTCCAACCAAACCAAAACAGAAGTCATGGCCTTGCTGTTGAAGGCAGGTAGGATCGCAGTTACATGTGATGCATGGATGTCTGTCGCCACCGAATCATTTGTTACTCTAACTGCGCATTTTATCTTGTGATTTAAGATACCTGTTGTTACATTTGGTTCCATACAACGAAGTTGTAACTTTCCAGTTTGCACGCATTTCCATTTATATGCTTTAATAAAATATAATGGAAATGAATTCAGCTGTTTCTTATTACAAATGCACAAGTGTTGAATGCTCATTCAGTCAGACAAAAAGAAATGTGTGTTGTGAAAAAGTGCATCAATATAAATAAATTAAAGATGCATCAATAATCGTTTTATAATCGAATTGTAGCCCCTGAATCGTAATCCTTATCGAATCGTGAGGTGCCCAAAGATTCCCACCCCTAGTTACAATGTTAGAACGTGGATGAAATGTATAGTTTTACTTTCAAGAAACATTCCAAGTTGGTTACAAGAGAAACTTAGTCTCTGCTCAGGAATGCATACTGAATTTACGACCCCCACATCTGTTCTATATCTCATCTTCACCGGGGTGAGAACAAGATAGAGCTGGGGTGGCTCCCATAGATGTGACAGAAAGGGGAGAGGATGTGGTGAACTTAAAAGCAGAGTTAATGACCCCGGGTCTGGCCAGGATGGTAATCAGCAACTTGAGATCAGGAGGGTTTCCAATTGACACCTTTACCACCCTCAGCATCAGGATGACGGTGAAAGAGTTCATCAACTTTGAGATGAGACCGGGACAAAGTGATAAACATTTGACCCTCAGAGTGGCCCATCTCACCCCTGTCCATTTACTTCAGGTTTTTGGAGAGGTCAGAAGGCTGTTTTTCCTACACAATATATTAATGGATCTTTTCTTTGTTGTCTACTGCGGACCGTAAATGAAAAGTGGAAATGAAAAATGTTTCCCTAAACCCTGAAACCAGTCCTGTAGCTGTCTGAATACCCTTGCTGAGCCTGGAGCACTGAATGAACAGACGCTGAAGTGTTTCTGTCTCTGAGCTGAAAGGACAACTGTTCCCTGTACCAGGATCGAGTTGAACCAGATATCCGTCTGTGGCTATGGCCCCATGTACAATCCTCCACTGGAGGTTACCTGTCCATTTGTCAATAGGGGCTTTGTACAGGGACCGCCAACAGCTCCTCGAGGACAATCAAACCACCACAACACCTGTGCCCCTGCCAGTGAGCATAAGTTTTAAACCTTCCCAGTGACGTGATAGATGGCTTTTTTCCCACTGACTCAAAGTCCCCCCCAGCTCTAGGGTCTTAAAAGACAACAGTCTGTCCTCCTCATCCTGCCAACCCCCAACAGCAGACGAGACAGCTAGGGAAGGAAAGACATGCTCATGTTCATCATCCCACTGGCCAGATAGATACAGTCTTCAGCAAACACTCTGAGGGCAGCTGGCAGGAAAGACCTCCTCCACCAGCCTGGGCAGCAGTCTGTTGGAGGGGATGTTAAGCAACTCAGCCAGATGAGGGATAGATGTCTTAATTAGGTGACCCAGCTTCACTATGCCAGCCTCTCTCAGTCTGGATCTCAGGCTAACAGATGGCAGGACCTGAGATGAGATGTAACTGGTTCCAAAGAGGGGCTCCTCAAAGAGCCACAGCCTTTCGGTGGAATGACAAGACCTGCCACGCCTGTAAAACAGACTGGTGAAAAGTTGTCAAACCAGTCAAGTCTATGGACTGGGGCTGAAGCAGGAAGAGGTTTTGGTCCAGTCCTATGCATCTAGCTCTCCTCAGCAGCAGACAGGCAGTGTCCATCCAAGGCAGGCCGAAGCTGTACAACAGTTTGCAGTCTGAAGGCTGCGATACGAGATGTCATGTCCACTAGGCAACCAAGTTATGAACAATCAAGACTCTGCTCCTGAAGGAAAGCTGCAGCAGCAGCCTTTTCCATTTAGACAGTCTGGTACACACTCTCTCTACAGCACCCTCCCAATTCTGCCTCTGAAACTCCTCAGTTACCAGAAAAATCCCCAATACCTTCATGCCATGTTGCTCCCAGCTGAGATTTCCTGGTATCTGATGATCCGCCTATCTGCCCACTGCCCAACCAGCAAACCCTCACTCTTCCCCAGTTTACTTTTGCTGAAGGTGCCCTCTCATATAACTCTAAACTGCCAACCAGGAGAGCCACAACCCTCTCACACGAAAACATTGATGTCATCCACATAGGTAGATACCACAACTGAGGGGCGCTGTGACAAACCTGGTAGCATAACACTTGACAGACTAGATTTCAACCTGCTTAACAGTGGTTCATTGGCTAAAGAGTACAGCAATCCAGAGACAGGAGTCCCCTGCCTAATGCCTGTCTGAGCCTGCACTGGACAGCTCAGCCCACCACCCGCCTTCTGCAAACAAAAGGCGTCCTTATAGAGCAACCTCAACAAAGACATAAAACCCTCTCCAAAACCAAAAGCTCTCAAGGTGGAAATTCAGTTCTGTCAAAAGCTTTTTCTTGGTCTTATGAAATGACCCCAACATCAATATTGTACAGCTTGCAGACATTAAAGTCCATCGTGTGGAGGAGATTGTCCATGATGGATCTGTCCAGTACACAATATGACTGGTCCCTGTGAATTAAGTTTTTCAGCTTGTTGGAGCAGAGTTTTTTAGTCAGCACACAGCAGAGCCACTGGTCTCCAGTTCTTAAGAAGAGCCAAATCTCCCTTTTTTGTCAGAAGTGAGAGGACTGCAGGTAACAATCCTTTTGTGAGAGCACTCCTGCACCACCTCCCACAGGTCAGCTCCCAAACACCTCCAGAAATGCTGGTAAAAGTCCACAGGCAGCCCATCCTGTCCAGGAGCTCTACTTGGAGCCATCTGACCCACAGCAGCAGTGAGCTCCTCCAGAGAGATGTCAGCATCCAGGGCAGCCCTGCCACTGGAGCCCAGCCGAGGAAGGCTCTGCAGCAGCTCACCCACACAGTAACTGCTACAGTCCTCCATTCCAAAGAGGGTGCTGTAAAACTCTACAGCATGCTGACTCATCTGGACTGGGTTCACAGGACCATCAGGAAGGTGGAGACAGACCATCTGTTTTGCCAGAGAGACAAACCTCTCCAGGTTAAAGAAGAAGGATGTAGGTGTGTCCATGTCTCTGATACTTATGTAACATGACCTGACCAAAGCCCCTCTAGCCCTCTCATGTAGAAATGATTATAAGTTTTGTTTTTTCTGCTGAATTTGTTTGAAATTCTTTATTAAGAATAACCCCTTGAGATGTGCCATCTCGTTTACAAGTTTACAATTCTGACTGTCTGTGCTAATGTGAATGAATAAACTGACAAAGACCTGATTTTCTTTTTTAAATCCTCAACTACCTTCTTAACCCTGCCTGTGGGGTGACTTGTGTATTGCAGACAGAAAACTCTTTGGGCTTTACCCACGTCCCACCACTGACTCAAGATGTTAAGTCCCCAGAATGTGTCAAACTTCTTACAGAAATTGTTGTCTTGAAGCAGCCTGATGTTAAATGCCAGTATGAGCTGCTCTTACTGGTCAGTGAGACATGGATATCTAAGGTGACTAAGTGATGGTCAGTGAAACCTACAGGGTTAGTGAAACTCTGTGATATATATAAACCCTATTCAACCTGGCTGCACTACCGTCTGACACCTTAACCCATGTAAACTGCCTGTCCTGGGGATGTTTGACCCTCCACACATCTACTACAGCGGATCTTGAGATGACCTGTAATAAGGAAGTGGATGAATGTAAATGAGGTTCCTGTCCTGTGTAATGTGAATTTGATGGTACAGTTCTAGTCCCCACCCATCACTACACACTTTCCCTAATCGCACTGTTTTAGGAAATCATGCAGTTTGTGAAAAAGCTTCAGCTGGTCTGAACCCCTGAAGCCCTAAAGAAAATAAAGTTGCTACGCCTGCAGAGAAATTAGTCCCATGAGAAAGAAAAAACTGTCCCTTCCACCACAAACCCCAGTCTGTCTCATTGGTCCTGTCACCGTGTGTTTCCTGCAGAAAAATTACATCTAATCTTTCATGTGAGATCATTTCTGAAATGACTGCCCTCTACTGTCCATCCCTCCCCTCATTAATGTTCAAGCAGCCAGCCCTCACCTTGTGCATACTGCTGCTCCTCAGCCTGGCTGTCTACGTACCTGCTGTGGACCTCTCCTGTCTAGGGCTCAGTCGGCAGATGGGCGCAGCCCCTGCTCAGAGTCGCGGCACTCATCGACTCTTCAGCTGACCCAACCACCGGCTCAAGGCTTCCCTCGGCCGTTGCCGAGGGCCTGTGCGGACAAGGGATCTGCTTGTGCCCAACGTGTCCACACACAAAACCCTTGATGGTGCCTGTGCTAGCATACACCATGTAATGTCCCTCTCCATGTTTCACTCTGAATGAAACCTCCAGAGTCTGTAATAGACAGTTAAGAAACATAAACACCAGCTTACTTAAAGACTGGACGTCTTGTAGCTTTTCACTGTCACAGCCCAGGCCAACAGACCGAAAGCCGCACGGCAGCTTCCCGAAGTGCTGCGGCTCTCTCTCCAGTGTTTCACTGGGAATGATTATCCTGGGTCGAGGGTATGGCGACTGGGGGGGAAACCTGCAGGTAAACACCGTTCAGCGAGACACCACCCGCTATCAGCTCAGCAACAAAACACTCCTCTTTCAGGAAAACAACCACACCTTCGTCCATCCTGGACACATGAGACGGATTAGCATGTCCACCACAATCTCCCACAGCCAGTAGAACCCTCAACAGGGACAGATGGGTCAGGCTGTCTCAAAGACTGAGAAAGCCAAGAAACACGACTCACAGCCAGCCAACCAACCAGCAAGTACTCACCAAACTACTGGAACACAACTGCAAAGATCATACAATCATATAGTAATCACAGTAGAAACACAGCAGGAAGGAAAAATCAACTTACAAACTCCCAGCAGTCTCACCACATGCTCTCACCACCACCAACTCCCAGCATGCAAAGGAAAGAATCGAAAGAAAGAAAGAAAGAAAGAGAGAGAGACAGACAGACAGACAGAGAGAGAGAGAGGGAGAGAGAAAAAAACTCCTTTTACACTGCCAGATTTTCCGTGAATGTTGGGCTGTTTTGCTGGCCAGCTGCGAGCATTTATACACACAGAGGTGGAATGGCGAGTTGATCCGCCTCGTAGGGTAGTCATATTGGCAGAACCCTTTTAGTTTAAACAGACCGAGGCGGCCTCCGACAACGGGAGGAGTGGTTGATGACGCTGCACGCTGACTCCCACAACTGCTGTGTTGTCTGCAAACTTAACGATGTGGTTACCTGTGTAGTTGGCTGCACAGTCGTAAGCCAGCAGGATGTACAGGAGGGGGCTCAGGACACAGCCCTGGGGAGCCCAGTTGCACATGGATGAGCTCAGACTGAGTATTGCCAGTTTATTAACCAGAGTTTGAGGGATGATTGTGTATTATTTCTGCATATTGTTTAGTTAAATTTATTTGGACTTATGTTTTTACTTGGGTGTCCTGACAGGCTGTGTTTACATTTTAAGAACTTTTGAGCAGGTCCATTGTTATTACATGGTGCTAAAACGCTCTTCTCATTCTAGCACAAGTTCTAAAATAAAGTAAATTGAATGAATATGTTACGCTGCTATCATGTATTTAACCTAAGTAGTAGGGAAACAATGCTTATTAAAAGTCTTTATTAAATTGGCATTAAGACCAACAATAAAATAACAGCAACATTTTCACTGGAAGGCCTTCACTAGGTTGTATGGAAGGAGAGAGTGTTCACTTACTTATTTGAAAAGACCAATTTTAAGTCTGTTTTTATTGTAGAAGTTATTGTGTCCTGCATTTATTGTAGCAATAGTAAACAAAGGAAATGCTCGTTTAAACTGTATGAACTACAGTCCCCCTTCTTCTTCCCTAATCCACCCTCTTCTCCAGCTGGCTTTTGAGTTGGTTACTGTCGCGCCATCTATAAACAAATCATAGTCAAACACAAACACAGACCTCTGCCCTTAAGTGCACTCTCGTTGTCAGTGTGTGCAGTTTTGACCTAAAAAGGATGATAATGCAACCCTTTTCTCACAATATGAGCCATTATTACATTATGAGCTGTTATTACATTATGAGTGGTGCCAGTAAGGCTCATAATGTAATAAGTTATTACATTATTACATTATGCACTAAGTTGTTATTACGTTATACGCTCATGATTTTATTACATTATGAGCCGATTATTACATTATGAACTTTTATTACATTTCTGTTATTACATTATGAAGTGTTATTACATTATGAGCCATTACTACATTATGAGTTGCTACAGCATTCACACCTTTTTTGGAAACCAGGAAGTGAGGCAGGTGTTTCTGTGATATAGTTAACCCCTTTTATACCTGATTAAATTATGTTTTTGTAGAAATCTGACAGAGTTGGCAAAAATATGGGACACATCTTTAAAGGGCCAACATTTTTACAAAATAATATATTTCAAAACAACGATGATTATAACACATTTTTACTCAGATGCTATCAGTATGTACTGTTAGTTTTAAATTTGAAGGCTTTAAACAGATTTTTAAATTTAAGTTGTGAATTCTGTTCTGGGACGAGGCTTTTTTTCTGGCACAGGGCAGGTTTAGAAGTAAAATGAAAATTTAAAGCAGATCTTATAAATCATATATTTTATAGATATAAATACTTCAAAAGGAATATTTCACCCCAGGGACAAAATTAGCGTGTTGATAAGTTGGTAATTTGTCTCAGTTCTCAAGATTGACTGCACTGATACACTGAAAAAAAACCACATTTATTCTCATTTATTCTTTTTTCTGCTCATGGTCTCCTTTTCACTTTTTTAGGTGGTCCCCTCTCTCATAAGGTGTTTTTTTTTTAACAATTCGTCCTTCAGTCTGACACACACACACACACACACACACACACACACACACACACACACAGTGGGATAAGCTGGTGGATTGCCTGTCAGGATGAAAACTGATTTCACTTTCTCAGTCTGGCACTCGGGACGCCCATCCAAGGCCAGAAGACTCACACACTGTACACACACTTAAAGACACACTTTCTCAGTTTACTGCTCGTACACACACACACACACACGCACACACACACACACGATGCAGATATAAAATTATATAAAATTTAAAAAACACAGCTGAGGTGTGTTTAAATGAAAATCTAAAGCTCCACTTCAGATACAGGAATAAAAAAATAAAAAGACTTGCAAGGTATAAATCATCATCATAAATCATCTCCTCAAACTGAGTGAACAGAAGCTCAGCACTCTGCCTGATGATGTCACCATCATACTGGTTTATGATGTCACCTCTTCTTTGAAGCATTTCTACTCTGTTTTCAAGGTTCATATTTTGTGTGCCAGTGTTGTTTTAATTACTACAATACCCATGATCTTCTGCTGCTGTTGCCAAAGAGAAGAAGCCAGTCTGAGGTATGAAGCAGGGGCCCAATCCCAATGACAGATTTAGAGTTGTGCGTTAGCCTACGCATGTGGCCTATGCCATGGTGAGCATTTATACTTGTGTGGTGGTGTATCTGTGTCGCTCTGCAGTAACACCTCTAAAACACCAGTCAGCAGTGGGGTAAAGTGCAGTGAAGTTTAGTTCATTCAAAACACAGATGAAACACATTAACCATGACTTAATAGCAAATATTGCAAACACAAGAACACAAATCTGATTCATTATAACTCACAGTATTCGCAGATAAGACATTAGGCACATTTTATAAAATTTGCCTCCATCCAGCCATCCATCCATCCATTTTCATCCACTTATTCGGGGCATGGGTTGCGGGAGCAGCAGGCCGAGCATATAGCACTCAGACGTCAGCGGCACTTTCCAGCTCCTTCTGGGAGACCCCAAGGCATTCCCAGGCCAGATAAGATATGTAAACCCTCCGGTGTGTTGTAGGTCAACGCCGGGGTCTCCTACCAGTGGGACATGCTTGGAACACCTTTAACAGGAGGCGCCCAGGAGGCATCTCGATGTGATGCCCAAACCACCTCGGTCTGGCGCAGCACAGGCATCACTGCAGATGCTGCACCAAACCGCAGATCCATCTCACACCACTCTACCCTCAATCATGAACAAGACCCAGAGATACTTGAACTCCCTTGTTTGAGGCAGTAACACTCCGCCAACTCAGAGGGGGCAATCCAACATTTGTCGACAGGGAACCATGACCTCAGACTTGGAGGTGTACATCAGGCTACAGGGTAGGGTATGGGTCAGAGCCTACACAGTAGGTATGGCATCAATTTGATGTAGAAGTATAAATCCTGTTTAAGGCCTTAGGCCCTGAACCCTCAGGGACTTTACTGACATCTACTAATAAATGTTTAAATGCGAAAGGCGACAAGTCTTTGAAATGGTATGAATAGGAACAGGACAGCACTCTGCAGTGACATGTCACATTACCTTGACGATGCCAAACATGTTATGGATGGTACAACTGTGGGTTTGAGGCTTTTTATTTCATGTTTTTACGGTCTTCACGGCTGAGGCCCTTCAGGAGTCTGTCCCAGATTTAAACATCCCCCACCCTCTTATCTTAGTGGATGATAGGTAATTGTTGATAAATGTACTTGTTTTGTCAAAACAGCATCATTAAGCAAAATTAAAAAAGAATGGCTGATGTATAATTGAGGAGTGTAATATGTAACCTTTGCTTGCATTCCTTTGATTTCACATCATGGACCAACTTAAATCCTTAATGTTAGTGTTTGTGTGTTCTGTGTACATTTAATATGACAGGCTGAGCACACGTGCCAGTCCGTCTTGTTTACCATTAAATGCTACTGGGCTTTCCCTGATAATGTCATGTTTTAACATCACAAAGCTATGAATTGTGGGTCATCCCCTTGGGCAGAGTCTTTAGAAATGCAGACGTTTAGAAAGTGTTCACAAAGGGCTCAAAATGTCTGCAGGAGAGACTCAAGTGCACTCATGCACTTGAGTCTTGACAGTGGGGCAGCCCTTAGTCCTCGCATACTGTCTAGGAATGCGCCTCAGAGTCTATGAGTTTGTGAGTGTGGAGATTGGGATTAGCACCTGGGACATGAGCACTCTATTGTTAAATTTGTGAACAAATCACATCCCCAGGGTTACTGAATTCATCCAGAATGTTTGAGACATCATATCAATTAATTAAAGCTGCATTGCAGCTGTAAATGCACCCTGGAAGTCGTGGTTGATTTCTCCTCTCCAGTTTTGTATGTCCTTTGACTTCTTAATTAAAGAAACATATTTTCAGCTCTTGGTCATATGTTGGGATGAAATAAAGGTCTAGTATGCTACCTAAAGCTTAATTTGTATTTGTCATATTAAAAATGTATTTGACAACAAAATCTGGGTGGGATTTGCATGTTCTCCCTGTGTTTTCTCAGGGTGTTCTGGCCTCCTCCCACAGTCAAAAGACATGCAGGTTAATTGGTGACTCTAAATTGTCCGTTGGTGTGAATGTGAGTGTGAATGGTTGTCTCTGTGTGTCAGCCCTGTGATAGTCTGGCGACCTGTTCAGGGTGTACCCCGCTTCAGCCCCCAACCCCAACAGGATAAGGGGTTACGGAAAATGAATGAATGAATAAAAAAAAAAAAAAACAATTCTTGGCACTGTGTGAAGGTACGATATTGCCACTCAAAAATATTGTGAAAGGTACTTTGCTGTATGGTTTTTTCCCCCACCCCTAGTATCTAGCTGTGAGGATCACAGATTGTAACTAGCAGATCCCCTTATGGTTAGAATCCCTTTACAGTAGTATTCATTGTTCAGGAGATTTTTACCGGAAACGGAATTACAGACCAGGTGATTTAAGTCATTAACAATACTGAATAATGTAGATTTCACGTTACAAATCTGTTTCTCTGAGGCTGTTTGGCATGTCGAAGATGGGCCGTTAGCTTAGCATCTGCCAACGTATTCTCACCTTATTTCTCTGATAACTTAAGATCTAGACGTTCAGAAGGTTTTAACACTTTCCCTACCAGAGTATTATTTTTGAGTTGCCAGCCACCGCTAGCATTTTTGATCATCTTTCTACTAATCTTTCAAGACCCACAGAATAATTTGTTCTATGACTATGTAAACAGTATATACATCAAACTACAGAAGAGACCTTCTGTTTTAAAACACAAACAGACATTTTATTCTATCTTATTTAATTCCTTTTTTTTTTAAATCAACACTTAAATTTGTGCATGTTCATTAAATAACAAAGCATTTCAGACAAGAAGCTGAGAAAATTGCCTTTTAGTCAAAGGCGGTCATTTTCAAGAACAAAATCAATTTCACATTTACATTTTTTGTTTTTTCTTTATGTCGATTTCAATAGTATAAATAAAAATAACAATAATAATGGACACAATATTCTCTTTGAGGTATAGCTGAACACGTTGTACCGTTCAGTGATCATTCAGTGTGCTGTTGTCTCCCTCTCCTCTGTGGTCTTCTTGTCTGTGTGTCACTGTCACCTACATGGAGATCCCGTTTCATCCCACCAAACTTTGTCCAAATCGGATTTAGAAAGTTGAACCAAGCAACTTCAACCAGTAAAAACACTGAATAAAGCAGTTTCATTTAAAAAAAAAAAAATGTCAATGTCCCTATCTAGAGCCAGTTTGGTATGTCCATTTTGGGTTACTGTAGAAACATGGCAGTTCAACATAATGATCTACATAGACGTGAACATGAAAACATACTTATCATATTATGTTCCATGTCTTTCAGTATTTCCCCCCTACACTGGAGCTTTAAACTCCAACTGTGAGTCACGTTACATTACGCCTAAATTAATGAGACTTTAGGCTCTAGTTTCGCAGACCAGGCGAGGCGGGGGCGCAGCGCACCTGCGCTTCGCCAACTGGGTGTGGCCTGGCGGATTTTGCAAGTTTGGCACACCGTGCGCCTGGCGCAGCTACTCCTCTATCCCACCTCCGTCCCTCCTACCTGCGCAAGTCGGAAAGAGGGAGGAAAGAAGGCGTGGAGTGGGTTTTGCGCACATCACACCAATCAAATGAGCCCCTCTCCTCGCCCTTAAATGCGCTGCGCGAAGGCGTAATGAGAGTTTACTCAATTCGCCATGGCAGAAGAGAGCAGCAGCGTCAGACAGCCAAACTTCTCCCAGGAGGAAACTGATGTTTTGGTCCGGGAGGTCCAAGCTCGCAGTGTCCGAATATACGGAACTGCGAGCAGACCTCCACGGGCTGATGATGCAAAGGTAGCCTGGGAGGAGGTCACCACAATTGTAAATCAATGTTGCGTTTCTCTCGTGCACGCTCTCTCTCTTTCTCTCTCGCAGTCTCACTCTGTTTATTTTCTTTTGACTTTTCTGAGATGACAGATGCTGAATATATACTCTCTATCTGATGCTGTGGCTGTTTGTGGTTGGCTGAGAGGGATGTGAACTCATTAGTTTGCAGCTGTGTTAATCAAATCAGGTTGGGTTTCCATTACGCGTGCCAAACGTGCCAAACGGTGCCAAACCCCTTTGATCTGACATCAGATGTGACGGGACAGTCGATATAGAGATACATTTATGTGCTGATTGCAGATAGTTGCATTGAATAGTGTTTTTTGTGGGTATTTATTGCATTGTTAATGTGCCTGATATTCTGGAAACCTGCCTGTGAGGTTTTGGTGATGTGTGCGCACTGTCCGCCGGTCAGCCAAACTTCGGCTTACACCGGCTGCGCTCCCCCTGCGCTGACAGTAGACCTGGTTTCAGTTGGCGAGCTTTTAGCGCACCTTCAGCGAAGCCTTTTGGCACGAAACTGTCACTGTGCCAAGCTGGATCTGTCAACACCTCCCCCTGCTGCGCCGCCACACTCATCTCAGCGCACCTCGGTCTGCCAAACTACCAAACTGAGCGCGCCTCAGGTTGCGCTGTTCGAAACTAGCTCTGTGCAGGGTTCGCCACCCTGCGCCACCCTGCTCTGCGCCGGGAAACTAGAGCCCCATATCTCTGTGTCAGATAGTAGATAAATAATAGTTAGTTGTTTTCCTTTCACCTGTTTACAAGCACATTTTTAATTTGAGCATGAATATCACAAAGTGTTTCCTGTCTGAGGAGTAACACTGTGGATAAAAGCAGAATCAGACTGAGTGAATAAATGATGATGTAAATAATAAGCTGAAAACATAATGTGTGAGTGGAGTGATGAGGAGACTGTAACCTTCCTCAAACATTGAGTTTGACTGGAGCTTAAATTACTTCTTCTAATGCAGGGCTTTAATGGCACAGACCAGCTGTTCATATGTATTATGCAAATGTTCACACGTTAGGAGTGGATGGAAACAAACAATCTTTCATGTTTTGTTTTAATTATTTTCTGAAAGTTAATCCACTGTGGAATTGTGTCGCAGTAGTTTAACTCAAACCAGCTGCTGGTTAAAGAATACTCTTACTCTTTTTACTTGCAGTACTCTTTTGGACCTATTATTAGTATTAACACTTAATAATTTAATGAGTGCAGAGAGACTTAATGTTGATTTGAGCTGGTAAACATTTTCTTTTTAGTGCGTTCATTAATTTATACAGCGCCTTTGGACTTTTTGATGTCTCATCTTTTTTAATATCAAAACTTGCTTCTAGTAGAAACATAAAAAGTCTAGCTCCTGTTTCAAACCATTGTTGGAAGTGTGTTTAACACGCTGCATACTGTAACTGTCCACCTCCACACAGTAAGGGCAGAAATAATGATTTAAGACTCCAGTTTGACCCACAGCATTGGAGTTTAAGGTTCAAATCCCTGTTCAGCGGAGAGGACCAACCAGGGCCGGAGTGGGACTCATTTTCAGCCCTGGAGAATCATGCCTCAGACCGGCCCACTTTAGATAACCTTACATGTTAAGTCTACAATAGCGCACTGTTCTCTAAAGCCTTGTAATTCAGTGTATTTTTCTAAAATATTTCCAATTCAGTGCAAGTAAGGGTTGCTTCACAAAGTAGATTTATTTCAGCATGAGTGCACATCTCCAACATTATTCTTAACACATCATCATTTTCAACAATATCAGAATCTATATTCTGTTCCAGTGAGTGTTCACAGATATCCAAACCTTAAAAATGAAATGAGGAATAAAAATACTAAATATTAAATTTGAAAAATAAATAAAATAAAGAGTGTTGCACTCTCTAATAACACTATTTGTCAGGGTTTTCCCTGGATTTTTTCGAGACCAAGGTGGCAAAGGCCTGTGGTGGGGGGCATCTTGACAGCTGTATTTTTAGATACAGTCCCCCCTCTAGTAAATATGAAAGGAGGCTGAAAATCACAGGACATGTGTGTTCTGATGATACAATACAGCGGTCCTTAAATGTGTTCCTCTTCTGCAATACACATTCTACATCTCGGAGGCGACGTCTTTCCACGCCTTCCTCTGCCTTTTAAACGGGGCAGAGCTCCGTGGGAAACAGTCTGAGAGACACAGCCCGAGGGGGAACCGGGATCTGACACAACACCGGAGGGAGAAGCAGATCCGTGGAGCTGTGCGCCGGACGAAAAAACAAGCGCGTTGCACCGAATGCGCGCCGCCACGACATGGCTTTGGGTTGCATGACGCACATCTACATTGAAAGTAATGGGTTTGTGCGCGCAAAAGACGCTACATCTGAATGCCCCCTATGCAAACACACGTCAGGGTGCGTCCGTCACCGTGGTAGCAGCATACGTGATACCCAGTGGCATCACTGAACACCGGCCCAATAAAGAAAACAAAAACTGAACACTGGCCCTCGCAGCCCAAACGTCAGACCGGCCCACCAGGAAATTGTCCCGGTTCTCCCGGTTAGCCACTCCCTGCCTGGGACCAACCACAAACACGTCCGTCCTTCAACCTGTATCCTCTATCCTCCATCTTCCTACCCCCCCTCCGGACAGCTGTAACGGACCAAACGGGTGAATTTGCCTTCACGCTGCTGACCTTAATCACATTACCAATTATCAGCCTTCATAATAAACACGTTGGCCGAGCAGCGGCAATTTCTCTAACACCAAATTTCATTAAAACCTCAAAGCCGTTCTGACATTCTCCCAATAACTGTTAATCCAACGGCAGCGGGCCAGAGAGGTGATCCACCGCCTGCCGCCACAGACGCTGATGTGTGGAAGTGTCTGGCACACAAACAGTAAGTTTATCTCAATCAATTATCTAAATTAAAGCAGCAGCAATAATTCAGATGGCAGGATGTAGTTTGTTACAGAGAACACAGATGGTCCACTTGGTGTTTGAGTTTATCAGGATGAGCAGAGGCAGAGTGATGGACGGAGAGAAACAGGCTGATCAGGACTTTTTAAGGCCGACGTCTCTTAAAGTCACACATACAGACACTCACCTGCTCAGACACTCAGCTGCTCAGACAACAATGCAATATGTGGCATGCTCTATCAACATCAGTCAGATGTCACAACAGCTGATTTTCAGATAAATTTTAGGGTTTTGCTTGGTTTTAAATAAAGTCTTGGCTTTCAGAAGATGAAACTCTTATCCCCAAATTTAGATGATAAATACAGTTTAGAAGCTTAAAGCGTAAAGGCATGAAGACAAGCTGGCAGCCAACATCCCTCTATGTCTCCCTGAAATTATGAATGAGACTTGTAGTAACACAGTAGGGTCAAAGTCTATGCTTTCAGAATGTCAAAATCTCTTTAAAATCTCAGGAGGTCACCACTGAGATATAGTCCTAAAACGGCTCAGCACAAGCCATTAAAATACAATGTTACTACTTTTTTCCACATGGACAGGCTACACATCGTTGGCTTGATTGGACTCTCCACAAGCAGTATCCTCCAGGCTGAAAAATGAAGCCAGTGCTTAAGTGTCAAAAACTGCAGTTCCTCTACTGGTTACTTGAGGCTGGCTCCAAGAGCAAGTCGATCCCCATAGACCCCAATGTTGAAATGTCTGTCTTTGCACCAGAAATAAACATGTCAACAGCCTGATGCAAAAAAAAAGTTCAGTCAGGACTACTTTAGTCAAAGAGAACTTTATTTCCATTTGCAGTATTATATTTGGTGGCTCTGTTCTGGGGCCTCTCTGTCCTTTCTACATGCCTACATGGAAAGCCTTAAAGGAATACTCTGATGATTTGGGTCTGACGATTTGGGAGTTATGCCCTTTCTCTATCATTTTCATATTGAGACAACATGATCGATATATTTTTGGGTCTGTACATCCAGCGGCTGGGTCTCAGCGGTTAGCATTGCAGCTTAGCTTAGCGAATACAGTTGAAGTCTATAGGGTGTCAGTAGCCTACTCGTAAAAGTGAACAAATAACCGTTACAGAAACCCTGAAGCTGGTATTTCTACACGTGCATTTAAAATAAACATGTTCAAACATTAATTCGAAAAACGAGAGTCCTTTTTAGTCATTTTAGAAGAATTTTTAAAACATGGAACTATAATGTGTTTACCCCCTGCGCGGAGGGATACACCGGTGAGCAACAGCTGCAGCTGGCTCTGGGACAGGTACGCTAGGTCACTCGGTAAAAGCAAACAAAGAGACGACACGGACGATCATAAGGCGATATTACTCACTCGACTGAAAGCTGTCCATCAGCTTCTGAAGGCCTGGGGCATTTTTTCCAGTTTATCTTAGGAACATGAATATTTCAATCACGCCAGGATTAGTGATTGCAAAGTTTTCACTCCTTGTGATGCACTCTCTGCGGCGGTTTTCCTCCTGATGATGATGATATATCTTTAGCCTCCCCAACGATGGTAGCACCGAATCCCATTCTGTGCAGCAAAATGATTCGACCTCCGTAGGCATAGGTTGGCAAGCCCTGCAGCCACACCACCAATCCTCCCCTGACCTCTGTCTCCCCTCGACCCCTTGCTGTTCCGCTGCCTCGGAGGATTCAGCCTCTGTCTTGCCCGCTCAGCATCCAACACCTGGAGTTCCTCATCTGTATACTCCAGCTCAAACAGGTATGGCTCTGGGTCTGTGTCCGCTACAAGAGACTCTTCAAAATCGCTACGAGCACAAACCTCCCTCCCTTCCATGCATCTACATGGAAAGTCAAAACAGGGAGAGCAGCAGCAAAGACCCCCTGGGAACAGAACAGAGCATCAATGACAAACATAAATTACATTGATAAGTCAAACACAACATGAAAAGGAGGACCTGGGGTGGAGGTGGGTTGCAAAGCACCTTGCAGAGGAAGCAGCAACAGTAAGCAGGCCGACACAGTTTAAATAGTGCACCCTGAGTGAGATTTGCCAACTGATTACATAGAAAGGAATCGTGTGATCTATCAGCTGACTCCCTTCCATCAATCAGCTGATCCATCAGTTGATTGGGCAGCTTGAGATCAGGTGATGTAGCTGGGATGTGAGCTGAGCTTGACATCATGTCCTGCCTGAACTAACACTGTGGTCAATTTTTGGTCTCCATAGCTAATTTCAACATTCATGACCACAGGGGGTCAAATTTTTACATAACTCACCTGTTTACATTTTATTAATTCTTAAAGTTAAACATAATAAAGCGCAGGACAGATTAATTGTCAGGCTGTCTGCAAGACATTGCTGCTGGTTGCTTTTATTGCCTCTAATTTATCTGTTATAGTTTTTTGGTGTTTCCACGGACACACATGATAATTGCTCGCAGTTATTTTCTTTCCTTTATGTATTTACTTTGTCCACATTCACACTCAGAAGCTGTCCAGTAAAACCAAGCCAACCTCTCTGTCCATTAGACCTCTGCTGCTCCAAAATAAAGGACAAGTAAAAATTCAACATTTTAGACTCTCCAAAATACAAGCAACATATTATCCAAGTCTTCACAGCCCGACTGCTGTGCCTTGACTTTTGGTTTTTCTACATTCATCAAATGATACTCCACAACACGGCTGTGTGTGTGTTGTATTCATTGATATGAGCAAAGGGAGTACAATATTCTTTGCACAGATGCTGCTGACATCAGCTGATATTGATTTTGTGTTGCCATTTGGGTGAACCTTTCATGATACAAATACAGTTTTTTTTTTCTTAATCAATTTAGGGCTTTGAAGGCATGTTTTAAAATCATCCGTTTTTTATAATTTGCCTGAACTTGAAGCTGTAGAGTATTTTGCAACCAAGTGTGTATTCTGAGAAACACAGAAATAAAGAAAAATGTGGGAGTCTAATCTATTCACATGCACATTAACATGTTAAATTGACTTTTCAGGGGGACCTACAGTGTCAGATCGTCATGTTAATTGTGGCCAAAGCTTCAAACAATGAGGTAAACATATGTTAAGGCAATCCCTATAAGTAAAAACCTCAGGTTTCAAATTGTTTCCAACAAGACAAGCTAATGTCAGATCATGACGGACTTCTTTATGGTCATCAGCCCCAGGCAAGCTACTGCAAGTGTTTACATTACATACACTGCTATACGTAGCTACATGTTAATGTCAGAGAAACATGTAATCTTGGCTGCTGGGCCATGTCTAGTTGTTTAGCTTTCACTGGGTATTGTGTACTGAGTAGAAAGTGATGCTATTCTCTATTCAGTCATTTCCTGGCAGTAACTACACTGCTACATGTAGCTACATACTAACGTCAGGGACAAATGTAATCTTTTTTGCCTATGTTATTAATTTCTCCTGGATTTTCAAATCATATTCCTCCTGGAGCACATTGGGTTGTGTTGAGAAGCATTTAATGGTGATTTTTCACAGTAGAAAGTGCCCCTATAAACAGTCATTCCCCAGCTCTAAATACACAGCTACATGTAGCTACATGCTTACATATCTTGGTTGCTGATGTTGTTAAATACTCAATTAGCTTAAAGCTGTTATTGGCAAGTTTTCACAGTAGAAAATGCCACTTTCCTCAAATAAACATAATTTCCCGGCTACAGTTACACTGCAACAAGTAGCTACGTGCTAACGTCAGGGAAACATGTAATCTTGGTAGCTGATGTTAATTTCTCCCACGTTTCAGATCATATCCCGCTGGAACATGTTGGGTTGTGTTTAGAAGCATTTATTGGTGATTTTTCACAGTGGAAAGTGACACTTTTCTTTATTACAGTCACTTCCTGACTGTGACTACAATGCTACATGTAGCTACACGCTAACGTCAGGGACAAATGTAATCTTGGCTACCTGCCGCAACATGTTGAGTTGTGTTTTGAAGATTTCATTGGTCATTTTTCACACGGGAAAGTAACAATTTTTACAATAATTCCCCTGCTGGATGCTGAGATACAGACAACCCAGAAACACTGACCAATCAGATCAGACTGGGCTCTATCTTGAGGGCGGGGCTTAACACTATAACCGCCACGACAGTCTGACAGACCGTTTGGGTTTTTATAATGCAAATAACTCTGTTTAGATAAAACCTACAAGCTTCTCTTCCTATGACTTTTCCTAAAAATGTGTCTTGTATGTTTTCTGAAGCCTTTAAGTCACTAAAATGAAACACACTAGACTTCTGAGCAATTATACCTCCGACCTGTATGTATCAAAATTATACATTTTGATACATACAGGTAGGCTATATACATATTGCAAAACTCTGTAAAAGTACACCAAAGCATACATTTTCATTTCCAAATATTTATTTCAAAATGAAACCATTCATACGGTCAATAAAAAAACATTTTATTAATAATAAAAAACGAATGTAATCTCAACAGTGACCGCACCAGCTGGCGGAACTGCAGCTGAACCGCTTCCAGTGTTCATTCATTCATTCAATCGCATGTTAAGTGTGTGTGTGTGTGTGTGTGTGTGTGTGTGTGTGTGTGTGTGTTAGTATGTCAGAGAGGAGGAGTATCAATAAAAAAAAGTTTCCACTTATTATTTCAGTGTTTATTTCTTTTATTCTTAAGGTTTTTTTTCATTAAAATGCGTAATATAGCCAACAATATTATAGACCAAAATTAATCTAATTTATTATTGTAGAATGTATTTAGCTAATCACCACTTTCAACTGGAGACACGGTGCAGCAGCAGCGCAGCAGCAAAAAAGAAAAAAGGGCATTGTCAAAAGCCGACAAATAGTGTTAATTAATTGACATGAGACATTGGAGTTTGGTTGGTTTGGTTGTCACACGGGCAGCATAAACAATGAAGTTACATATGACGGTCTGGCAGACTGTTGAGGCGCTTGGAGGGGTGCTGTAATCCTGGCGGTCCTAGTGTTAAAGAGACAGGCGTTTAAACAGATAGCTCAGACAGAGGGTAAATACGGGTGCTCTAGCACTGACAGTATGAGGAAGATACATTGTTTTTGAACATTAAATCATACACTTGTTCTAGTTCATTCATTCATTTTCTGTAAGCGCTTATCCTGTTGGGGGTCGCGGAGGGGCTTTAGCCTACCCAGCTGGCATTGGGTGAGAGGTGGGGTACACCCTGGACAGGTTGTCAGACTATCACAGGGCGGAGACATAGAGACAGACAACCATTCATGCTGACATTCACACCGATGGCCAAATTAGAGTCACCAATTAACCTGACGTGCATGGAGGAAGCCAGAGCACCTGGTGAAAACCCACACTGACACAGGGAGAACATGCTCCCCACAGAGGGGCTCCCCCACCCCGAGGTTAGAGCCCCTTACCCTGGGTTTGAACCAGGAACCCTCTTGCTGTGAGGCAACAATGCTAACCACTGCAACACCATGCTGCCACTTGTTCTAGTAAGAGTTCTGCAGGCAAAGCAGTGGGCAGCAAAGGGTTAAACATGTCCAGATTAATGTCTTCACTCCCTCTGAAGGCAGTGTAATATTGATTAAACCCTGCAGTAATTGTGTTATCGATCAGACTCCATCAGATGAGAGAATGACAGCGTCTGAACCAAATCAGATTTATGGTCTGATCTGAATATCAGCCCTTTATATAAATCAGCGTGAAGCTCCACAGTGACCAAGGGAAAAGTAAACTTCCTGTTTAAACCCAGTGTGACGGAATAATCCTGCTGTATAAATGACCGATTGTCCTCGCCAGGGAGGAAGATCATGTTCAGGTGGCAGGGAACATGCAACAACAAGGAAGAGGACAAGATGTTTCAATTGTTTAAATGAGTGGGGCTGACTGACAGGGATCTCAGCGTGCTCCTCTTTCTGTTCAATCTGAGAGTCACTTTCAGTTTATCTGCTCTGGGAAAGAAAATCTGGATTGTTTTCAACTTTTTCTGCACATGAAAAAAAAAGAAGACAACATAATGTAAGGTATGTGGGTGAGACTGAAAGACCCTGTGAGACTTCTGAAAAACAACCTGAGAGAAGATATAAAAATACACATTTGGATTTGATAGACGGAGGCAGACAGAGGTAAATTTGGTGAAACGAGAAACCAAACAGTTTCAGGACTCGATAAAGATGAGATCAACAAGAAAAAAAAACGCACAAAAATAACAAGTGAAAGAGAAGTTGTGAGCTGAGAAAGAGGAGCAGAGGCAGGGAACTGTCAAATGGCTCATTAGTGTCTTTTTAAGAAGAAAATAAAGTAATATTGTCATAATTAAAATGTTAAAAGTCTTAATTAAAGCTTCTGGGTTCTGATTAAAAGAAAGCAGGGTTCAGTTTGTAGTCAGCTGAGTCTAATTTGTGAAATCAAATGAAATCCATCCGTCTGTCCATCTGTCATTTAGTCCTCCTGCAGTCTGAACAGGGTCAATTAGTTTCTCCTTCTCCTCCAAAGAGCTCTCATTAAGAGATATCAACATTTGTTTACGGGGCTGATGGTCCAGGTGATGGAGCTGACACTGTTGAGGCTGAACTGGCCGACAGAAAAACACACTTACCTTTCTGGAAATTTTACACTTTTCTTTGTTTAGGTTAAAATGCTATTAATAAGCTGATGGCACACTAAAATGTAAGTGAATTCCACCAGAGATAAAAACTCATAACTGCTTTGTCAAGGCCTACTTTCCAGCTCTTTCCCCACTAATCACTGCAACAATAAACTCCTCCCTGTCTACTGGCATTGTCCCACCATCTCTCAAAACCGCTGCTGTCACCAAACTACTGGAACGTGTTGTAGCCTCCCAACTGAAACACCACCTCGCAGTCAATAACGTGTATGAAACATTTCAATCTGGATTTCGATCACACCATAGCACTGAAACATCTGTCCTTAAAATCACCAATGACCTTCTTCTCTCCTCTGATGCCGGAAACGTCAACACCCTCATCCTCCTCGACCTCAGCGCCGCCTTCGACACCAATCACTGGCACTGCTCTCAACTGGTTCAAATCATCATCTCTCTGACAGACTTCAGTTCATCTCCATCAATAACTGCAAATCCCCCACTGCTCCCCTCCCCCAAGGTGTCCCCCAAGGTTCAGTCCTCAGTCCCCTCCTCTTCATCCTGTACCTGTTCCCTCTTGGTCACATAATCGGCCGTCATGGTCTCCAGTTCCACTGCTTCACCGATGATATCCAGCTCCTCTTCTCCACCAAGACAATCTCCACTGCCACCCACTCAACCCTGACAAACTGCATGAATAAAATAAAATCCTGGCTTCAAACCAACTTACTCCGATTAAACTGCAACAAATCTGAAATGATCATTATTGGACCAAAAACACTCACCAAATCCACCCATAAATTCACCCTGAATCCATCCAATGAATCTCTGATAGAGTTGCAGGTCGAATAGAAACTCCTCTATTGGGCTATGGCTACTCGCTTATAATAAGGTTGAAAACAATCTTAATGGCCGTTCGATATTATTATCAAAGTTATTTTTAACGCATATAAAAATGTTGAAATTGGCTGGCTTCGTCACTTCAGGTGTAATGTTACTGAGGTCACAGGAAACAAACGATAAACTCAGGACAGATAAACAAAACTTTAAAGTTTAAGATAGTTAACTTCAATCGTGAGCAAGAAAGAGTTAAGCAGAACTGAGTGTAAGAGCGCAACTGGTTAAAGCATAAAGAGTATAGGTAAAAGGAAGGACGGCAAAAGAAAGTAAGCAAAAAGGGAAATAAATGGAAAAAGCTAAAGTAACAGGAAAGAAAGTAAGAAAGTTTCATCCGACCAGCTTGAGTGGGCATGTTTGAGGCAAGGCGGGTCTCTTAGTTTAGACATTACTTTATTCCGGAGGAAACTTTAATGAAACTTACTTTTGTGAGATTATATACTTTAACGTGCAATAGACACATACTCTTCCCATTATGGTCAAAATCGGCTCTTAACATCAAATTAAATTTAATATGATTATTATAACTCATATATCAGCGGAACACAAGTATAAATGTTTTGTGCACAAACACTACAAACTTGTCTGCCATTGCATCAACAAACTAAATGAGAAAGCACATATTAATAAAGACAAGTTGATTAATCAATCCAACTATATTTTAACTCAAAATATAATATGGGATTCCTTATGGGAACCCTTTTTAAATATTGTCTCAAGATTGCAGTATGACTCCATGTTAAATGAGGGATTAAACACATGAAATTATAACTCACTCATACTATGACCTACAAGAGTGGTAAAAAAAAAAATCATTCAACTAACAAACAAGGATTATGCACAGTTACAATGTTAGACTGTGGATAAAATGTATAGTTTTACTTTCAAGAGACATTTCAAGTTGGTTACAAGAGAAACTTTGTCTCTGCTCAGGAATGCATACTGAGTTTACGACTCACACATCTGTTTTTCTTATCTCCTCTTCACCAGGGTGAGAGCCGGAGTGGCACCCATAGATGTGACAAAAAGGGGAGAGGATGTGGTCAACTTAAAAGCATAGTTAATGACCCCGGGTCTGGCAGTTAATCTTGCTGAGTTGTCAAACGCTGGATTTCCCAGGATGTTAATCCTCAACTTCAGATCTGGAGGGTTTCCACTTGAGACCTTTACCACTCTTGATTCCAGGATGACGGTGAAAGAGTTCCTTAAGAATGAGGTGAAAGGGCCAAAGCAATTTGACCCTCAGAGTGGCCCATCTCACCCCTGTCTATTTATTTTAGGTTTTGGGAGAATTCAGAAAGGCTGTTCCTCCTACACATATGGTTCTAAGAAAACACCAACCAATCATTGCATTCAGACCGAATGCAATGATTGGCCGAGCATCCTGTCCGTCTTCCCCACGTGGAGGCCTCCGACTGACGTAACTGCTCGCAGCATATTTACATTTAGGTTAGGCGGCAACCTCTAGTAGCGGTCATAACTATGACGGGAGTAAAGGAAGCAGTCAAGTGATCAAGGATAAAAAGTCACAAACGCAGGGAGGAGGTCAAGGTGAATGGTTGGCTCAAACAAACACAGGACTTTACCAGGTCACATCATGTAGTCACGTTATGTAACACAGTGGTAGGAAATTAATTTGGGAAATGCTCTTCTGAGTCATATCAAGAGGGCAAGTCCCTCCCCTTCTGGTGGACCAGCATGGGACCATATTTCAGAAAAAGTATGCAAGGAAATAAATGGCAAATAATTTAATGCCTCTAGCGAGAGCTATCTCAGGCACAGAGGCATTATGTGTTCAGGTTGTTTGTCCATCCCATCCTTTCATTTTCATTTATTTGTTTGTTTCACACATGTATAAATACAAGGAGAAGGGGGGGGGGGGGTTAGAAACCTGTAGAGGCTTATATGAAAACCACACCCGAGAGATCCTACAGTTAAAATACATTTGATACAAAAATCACCAATAAATATTAAATTTAAATGTAAAAGTTGAGAAGCTTCATGTAAAAAAGTAGAATCATAATCATTCATCAATATATATATATATATATATATATATATACATATATATATTTAAAAAAAAAAAAAAAACAGAACAAAGAGTAGAGTGGTCCTATTTTTCCAAATCAAAAGACTTGTCAAATCTGAAACTGAATCTGCCTTATAATTATGCCTTATATATATATATATATATATATATATATATATATAGCAAGGGCCTAGCTTTAGAGAGGTCGCCATATTGCGCCGCCATGTATGTACGGCAGACCGAGCGGACAATCCAACCAGCCAGAGAACGCGTTTCGCGTGTATAAATAAACCAACAAAGACAGTGGAAGGAAGGAAGGAGGAGGAGGAAACAGCAGAGAGTGTTAGTAGTTCGTCGACAGAGAGTAGTGAAAAGTTTTTTTAGTTATAAAGTTTGCGAATGGACCACACTTACCATGCAACAGGAGAGAATGAACCCGAACCATCATCTGTGAGGAAAAGAAGACGCAACTTCACTCCTTGTGATGCACTCTCTGCGGCGCTTTCCCTCCTGATGATATATCTCCCCAACAATGGTAGCAGTAGCACCGAATCCCATTCTGTGCAATCAGCCTCTCTTCTCGCCCGCTCAGCATCCAACAGTTCCTCATCTGTATGCTCCGGCTCAAACAGGTATGGCTCTGGGTCTGTGTCAGATTTTACAAGAAAATCAAAATCGCGTTCAAAGTCATCCATTGCAGCTACTATAGTCCGGAGATATTGCTAGGCTAAATAAACAGCTGAGCTCTGTTTACAGGCTACGCTGTCAGTCAGTGTGCGGGCTGGAGATTGGTGGAGCAGAGAGGGGAGGGCTGCCCCGCTAGGTACTGTAAGTGAGTATGTGTGTATGAAGTGTGTCTGTTATGCTAGAAGAGTCAGAGTTTGGGACGGAGTCTTTTACCCCCTGGAGTGTTACCGGAGTTTTTGGAGTGCTCAAATAAACTGGCCTTTTTCCCGAATGCTACTCTGGTGTCCTGCTCGTGAGTGATTCATTACAATATCGTAACATGGTTTAGATTTCTAAATAAATATTCACCTCATTGCTAGATAGACCTACTCCTGAAAAACTCGTGTCTGCGCAAGGCTTTTTGTCCCTACGAGGCCACCGTCATTTACCCGACGGGAGGGGTGAGCGAGTGAGCCCTGCAATCCAGAATTTGACCACTGATGTCACTGTTTTCAACCTATTTTACACACTGGCCCTTTAAACAGCAGAGCATTTTTAAGTTTCCTTTTTGTATATGGACAATGACAAAGATGAATCCATTAAATGCACATAGTTATTCCACATAATAACTCCATGGTATTTGATAGAAAATTGACCACGGGATGTTTATACAATGGTACATGAAGATTCTTATTCTGTCGAGTTGAATAATTATGGAATTGAGAATTATTAACAAATAATAATATCTAAAACCAAGAGGTAAATCAACAGTCTTTTGTCTCACGTGAAAGACAAATGTACAGACTTGAAGAATGTTAATGTCAAAGATAGTCAGCAATTGCAGTTTAAAAAAAAAGAGGTGCACTTGGAACAATAGCTTTCGAAAAAGTTGCTAATCGAACAAAACATTTTTGAAACAATAATATTTTGTGCAAATAAGATGGAAAAGTACTTGCCCATACAATATTACAATATGTTAAATATGGATAAATTAAAGTATAATATAATGTAAGGAAACATGAACTGTGTACAAAGTCTCTTATTTTTCTTAAAATCCCAAGAGATTTTGTGACCTTTTTGCAGACAAAGCCAACCTGTTCTCTCCAAGAGAGTTTGTCATCAATTGGAATACCCAAAAAACATGTTGTTGAAACTTTAATTATTTCTTCATTATGAATATGAAGTTTAACTTGTTCACTGTCATATTTCCTGTTCCCAGCAAATAGCATGAAATTGGACTTTTTGACATTTAGTGAAAGTTTGTTGGTTTGAAACCATGTTGAATAATTCATAAGATTATGATTTAGGTCTCTGATGAGAGTTGTTAAATTTCTATTTGAGACAAAAATGCTGGTATCATCTGCAATGAGGAATGGCATTGTGGTGTTAGATACTGCAAGAAGGTCATTAATATAAATAAGAAAAAATAAAGGTCCTAGTATGGACCCTTGAGGTACACCATATTGCATTATATTTCTTTTTGACTCATGACCATTAATAAGAACATATTGATTTCTGTTGTGAACATAATTACTGAACCACTTATGAACATTACCATGAAAACCATATCTAAACAATTTCGAAAGCAAAATAGAGTGTATACGGTGTCAGATGCTTTAGAAAGGTCTACAAATACACTTATTGCAAATTCGTTATCATCTAATGCTGCATGTATTCTATCAGTCAGTTCTAAGAGTGCCATATAATTTGAATGATTTTTACGAAACTCATATTGATGACTACAAAGAATATTGTGTGTATTTAAGTGGTCCAGGATTCTTTTATACACTAGTTTTTCTAGAATCTTTGAAAAACATGGCAACATAGAAATTGGTCGATAATTTGTAAAGGATGCAGGATCACCTGTTTTAAACAATGGAATAACTTTGGCTATTTTTAAATCCTGGGGTATGGTGCCAGTTTCCATGGATAATGCAAAGATAAATGTTAGAGGCTCAGTAATAGGAGAAATGTTTTCTTTAATTAAGGAGGCACGAATTCCATCATGACCAGGTGCAGATATTTTTAAGTCCATTATAATGTCTTTTACCTCTTTAGAGTCAGGCAACTCAAACTTACCAAAGGAAAGGAAATAACCTTTTATATAGTTTAATGGGTTGCGTTTTGTATCAGCTATCTTTGTAGCAAGAGATGCACCAACACTGGAAAAGAAATCATTAAACTTACAGGCTATGTCATTAGGATCATTAAGAGTTGAAGGGAATTGTGTGGAGGCCTTTTTTCTTTGCAGTAGCTGATTAATAACTTTACATGTAGCCTTGATATTGGTTTCAGACTTTGTAAACTGATCAGTGTAGAACCTTTTCTTGGCAGCTCTAAGAAGATGGATGTATTTATTTTTATAAGATTTAAAAGTAGCCAAATTTAAGAGAGTTGGTGAAGAAATACATTTTTTGTAGAGTAGAGTTTGTTTTTGTTTTGGAGGACTTTTCCAACTCAGCAGAAAACCAAGGGGTGTTGTATTTTTTTCCACTATGAACAGACTGAGCAACCAGTGGAAAACGTTTTGTGAAAATTGAATTAAATAGTTCTATACATTTTTCATAAGCTGAGTTTGGATTATTCTCCTTGTAAACCTGTTCAAAGGAGACTTTTTCCAGCATTTCTTTGAATTTTGCTTTATTGGTCGAATTAAATTTTCTATAACTGATTGTAGAGCTATTTTTTGTTACCTTTTCTCTCTCTAATGAGACAATTTGAAAGATCGGGAAATGATCGGATATATCTGTAAATAGAATTCCTGACTTTGTTACATAGTTCAAACTGTTAAATAGTATGTTATCAATTAGTGTAGCAGATTTATTGGTTATTCTAGTTGGTTTGTTGATAGTCGGTTAAAAATAGCTTTCGTGTAAATGATTTAAGAAATCTGTGGGAGAATGAATTTCACTTTTGAAAAGGTTAATGTTAAAGTCCCCAAGGATATGACACATTTTATTTTCTTTATTTATCAGCTCCAAATTATTAATTAGACTATTATTAAAACAAGTAATGTCTGTATTTTGTGGACGATAGATGCTACCTACTACCACATTTTTGTTATTTTTGTTACTTTTTGTTACTCAAGAGGATGAAGCGGTTAGAAGATGAATGAATGAATGTCTTAAATAAGAACCATGTAAAATAGTTTCATTCATTGTACTCACTCTAGATTTAAGGACAAACATTTCCTCGTTCCTTGGGTGTTTTTGAGGGACGATGAGTGATCAGCTTATCATATCTCAGATAAGCAATGTCTCCCCTTTTTCTGGCTTCTTTCATTGCTGGTAGCAACTCCTTGCACCTCTGTCTAACAGATTCAGAGAAGTCTTCATTGACAAAAATGTTTGTACCCTTGAGGCATTTCACTTTCTCCAGTACAGCAAGCCTGGACTTATGTCTGAGAAACTTAACCAACTTAACCGCCTTGGTTTATCTCCTTGGCCAGGTGGCTATCCATAGCGGTGTACTCGCTCTAGTTCAATGTGCTTGTGGTCAAGTTTCAAATTTTCTGATAAGATTTTTCTGACCTTTTCCTCAGAGTCGGACCACTTCTCATAGCCAGTCTCTTGAATTCCTTCAAAAATTTGTTGTTACGGTGAGATTGATTCTCCAAGTAATCAACTTTACCATCCATGTTGTTAAGGCTTGAACTGGCTGATTTGATGTCGTCGTTCAGCTCTTTACACTGGATTGATAGGTTGTCAGTCAGAGATTTTAGGTCATCCACATCCTTTTGGGTGTATTGTAGACTTGATTTGATGTCACAAAGCTCCTTTAAGATGCCATCTAGCCTTTTGTTGAAAAAGTCCATAAGCATTTGAACAAAACTTTTATAGGTACCTTCCTGTTGTTGGAGTAATTCCTTGTAGAAGAACTTTTGTTGTTCTAGGAGGTCACGGACCTGTGCAGTGGTGATTAAGTCCTCATCACTTTTTCTAGCCTTTGGTGGCATGATAGGTCTAGGCCTGGTGAGGCTGCTGCTGGGCCTGGTGAGGCTGCTGCTGGCCTGGTGAGGCTGCTGCTAGGCCTGGTGAGGCTGCTGCTAGGCCTGATGGTACCTCCTGCTGGCCTGGTGAGGCTGCTGTTAGGCCTGATGGTACCTGCTGCTGGTCTGGTGAGGCTGCTGCTAGGACTGGTGGTAGCTGCTGCTGCCCTGGTGGTAGCTGCTGTTGGCCTGGTGAGGCTGATGGTATCCAGTAGTCACTTACAGTTGCAAATTCCACTCTTGTGTAGTATAAGGCCACGCTTAACCTCAAGTGATGTGACTTTGATGGAAGAAATACTTAGGACTGTAAGGATTTCAGACAGATTCTCGCTGCTCAGTCCTGCTGCTCAGTGCTGCTGCTGAGCTGCGGCTTTACCCCACAATTTGCTCCTTGTAAGCAAGATATCTCAAGAACACCTCAAGGAAATTACTACAAATTTGGCCTCAATGATGAACTGATTAGTTTTTGGTGTTTAAAGGTCAAGGTCACTGTGACCTTGTCTGTCTCTAACTGATTAGAATTTTGTGGTCAAAGGACAATGTGACCTGACAAAATACTGTATGTTTTTGGTGGTAACTCAAGAATTCATATGCTAATTATGACAAAACTTCACACAACTGTCTAATAGGATAAAATAGTGAAGTGATGACATTTTATATCCAAAAGGTCAAAGGTCAGCTTCACTGTGACATCATAATGTTATGCATAAAACACTTTTCTGTCCATTATTCAGCGTTATATCAGAAGGGGGGAGACATTTGGTCAGATACTGAATTGGTGACTCTAACCTTGGAACTGTGCTGATTGTATTGATCTGTGTGTGAAGCATCCATATTTTCACAGACATGGATGGAAACTCTAACCGAAACTTGACTGGTGCATAGAGGCACACAACCACAGGGTGGTAAATCTAGTTTGAAAGTCCAGAAAGGTGCAGTTTGTTGTTAAACTGTTCAAGTATGAGACTGTAAAGTTACATAATTGACCCTTCACTAAGCCTCGCCCCTTTGTGATTGTCTGTTAAACTGTGGGAGCTGGCATGGAGCCCCAAGTGTGACTAACTGCACTGAAGAAATATTATGACTTTTTTGGAAAAACAATAAGGTTATTTCAGAGAGCAGAAGAGAGAAGGGTCTACAACATTCAATTGAAACTGATTCTGAAGCAAAAACAGGTTAAAAAGATAAAGACTAAAGCCTAACTGTAGGCCACAAATGACAGTGTGAAGTGAACTACCACATGACCTGGTGATCGCGACAGAAGACAATGAATATAAAGGAAAACTACACTGATATTCAAACAGCTGTGTGGCATCACAGTGTTTGTCTTTCCCCCGTGCTGCCAGCTGGTGGACAGGCGACTTTCATGTAGAGTTAGAGATTTCAGCACTTGTAGTCAAGAGGTCACCTTGTTTAACATTTAACATTCATTTTAAAGAAAAGTATATCATTGGGGCGCCAGTGGCTTAGTGGATAGAGCAGGTGCCCCATGCACAAGGCTGCTGCCACAGTGGCCCGGGCTCAACTCCAGCCTGTGGCCCCCTGCTGCATGCCATTTCCCCTCCCTCTCTCCCCCCTCACACTCAACTGTCCTATCTATTAAGGCAAAAATGCCCCAAAAAAAATCTTAAAAAAAACATTTTGATTGTTGTCTCCATCGTTCAGATTCTGTTGAAAATCCAACAGTTTGAAGATTATTTAAGCCTGTATATCTCCTCGTCTCTCTTCTCCTCTCTCCTCCTCTCCCCTCCTCTCTGAACCAAACTGTTGTAGAATAATGATTGTGGAGGTTCAGGGGAAACAAAGTGATAGATACAGAGTCTGTGTTGGAGACAGGGGAGCTGCAGGGAATAGAGAATTTGTTTCCATCCCTCTTCATTAAACTGTGTTACCTGTTACCTCCTCTCCTCACTCCTTCCCTGCATCCCTGTTATGTCATGCGGTGACAAAGCAGAAAAGAAGGAAGCGTGATGGTGACACGATCTCCTCTCATCACCTCTTTCATCTCCTCCTCCCCGTCGTCTCCTCACTTCTCCTGCCTCCTATTGTCAAACGGGGTGACAAATGAAAAGGAGAGAGGCACTCCCACATCTCCTCTACAAATAAACTAAAAAACAGATGTGTCACTCCACTCATCTTTTCTTCCTAATTTTCATCATGAGCATCAAAATAAAAATCACAGCTATAAACATGGAGATTTGAATTAATGCTCCTTTAATCCATATAGAAGCTGCACCTCTGAATCCTCCTCAAATTATAATATTTCTACTTCCTGTGCCGTCTTTGTCCTCCTCCTCAGGAGGAACCACAGTGGTCAGGTCAAGCTGTCTCTGCTACATGTACATACAGTCAAAGAAAGTGTTTTTCATATCAAAAACTAGTCTTTGGACCCCTCAGTGCTTTTACCCTACATGTCACATTCACCCATTCACACACACATTCACACACTTGTGGTCAAGGCTAATATACAGAGTGGCACCTGCTGCTCAGTAACCATTCACACGCTCTCACAAACTGATACTAACCTGGGCTTGAGCAAGAACACTGTGAAAACTATTTGTAGAACTATTTAGCTGATCGTTTAAAGTATTCTGGGAAATGATTGGTTGGTGATTATACAACAAGATTATACAACAAGTAGTTCTGACCAAGCAATCTGATTGGTCAACAGGACATTTAGAATGTGCTCAAATCAGCATAACAGCACACCTGGTTCATCACTAAAAATATTGCTCCGCCATTTCTATGGCAATGTTGTAACTGCCAGAGCAAAAACCATAAACTGCTACAAAATGGATTTATTTTTTATTACATAATTTGTATTATGATCTATGCAGCAGACTTAGTTTAATGAATGGTTGGAAGAAGATGAGTCTGCTGCTGTTGCTGTGGTTCATTCTGGACACACACATGCACTATATGTATTTGTGTATATGGGCTAAAATCTATAGAAAAAAAAAATCAAATATTATATAGCCTATAAGCACGCTGGAAGTCAACATTTATTAAACTAACATATCTGAAACATTTTTTGTCCTTTATGTCAAATGACCCAAAGAGCTGATCAACAAAAAGCCACCTAAAAATGGGTTATTATCTAACTTTAATAAAAGAGTTTCAGAACTTTAATTTAACCACAGCATTTGCAGAAATTCTTTTCTTTTCTTTTTTCATACTTTTAAAAGGCCAAGTGATTGGGTCTGTTGCTCAGTCGTTACTATGGTGCAACCTACCTCCTGGAGTAGTAGAGTAGGTTTTATTATGTATAGTAGTCTACTGACATGACTGATTCTTTTCCAGTTATTAGTCTGACCCTATGTATTTTCCCAGTCACAAAAAGGTTTTTTTTGCTTTTGTTGTTTTTTTTTTTTTTTATTTTGAGTAGTAATTGCTACTTATTTATTTAATTACTTTTTTCTTGGTAATAGTTGTATTTGTATGATCGCAATATTGCACTCGAGCACCTCAGTCCTCCACTATCGTGCCACAAATGACGTTAAAGCACACCCTCTTGTGTGGCCCCAAGTCTGATTTTAGAGAGGCAAAATTTAGAGCCTGGTTCTGAAAATACACATTAACATGGGTCCACAATATCATTAGCAAAGCTAAATTGACCTGTTAATATAAAAACCCATTTAATTTACAGTAGACAACATTAATGGTAGGCTAGGGTGAGGCTAATGCAGCCATGTTACAACTGCTCCTGACATAGCAACTACAGGTAAGCCCCAACAAAAGAAGACCTTAAATTTTCAGAGAATTATCTCAAGTGCAACAAAAGTAAAATGTACTGTCCCTTACTGAGTAAATATGGGACACAATTTGTCCCTTATTTCTGTGCAAACCCCGCTGCATAAATTATGTTTCCACGTGCTTGGAATGACCTGAGTGTAGGGGAAATACCTCTTTGAGACTATTTGCACTCGTAATAAAATTTTGGGGCTCCACCCTCCTAATGAGGGAAGCGACTAATCGCATTAATAACTCCGTAAGTCACTTAATAATTACTCAGCACGCTTATCAATCTCAATATCTGGGTTATGAATTCCCTATACAGTGATCTCAGCTCCTGTCCAAAAGATATATACACAGACAACGGCTTGGTGCTAAATGAAGATTTATTTAAGCTAAATATGTAACAACTGAATAAATGAATAGCAAATGATAATTATATGACACAACACAAAATCAACAGCATATAAATGGAATGAAATGAAAGGTTATTTAGTTTGCTGATAGAGGGACAGAGTATGTTAAGATATATATATATATATATATATTATATAGATATATAGATAGATATATATAGATATAGATATATTGGGAACACAGGGATGCGCAAATCCATTCACCTAATGAAACTTAAGTTAAAATCAGGATAATTAACTAAGCCTCCTGCTTGACCTCACTCTTCACCGCACAGCGGTTCACTCAAGTTATGGAAGTTCTTGGCCTACTTTTTAGCAGCAGGGATCAAAGGCGCAGCTCCTCTTGGGGCCACGGACTGTCGCTTCGCAGCTCCCGGACCTTCCAGCAGAATGAAGCCAGCTGTCTCACAGCAGTGTGGGAGTGGTTGAGTCTGCAATGTCTCGTGGGTGCCCCAGGTTGGTTGCCTCACGCTACAGAAGGCCTTTGGGCTTGGCACGAGAACCACTGTGGCAAGTGACTGGCAGGTGCTAGTTCCGATGAATCTGGGGTGAAGGGTAAGGTCGGCCGGTGCTGGTCTACTTCATTCTGATTACTCGCTTATAATAATGGTGAAAACAATATTGTTGGCCGTTCGATATTGTTGTCATATTGGCCTCTCTCTCTAGTTGAAAAATAGTCGCATCATGTTATTTTGGAGGAAACTTAAATTGAAATTGAATTTTGCAACTTATCAATCTTTAGTTTGACAGGGTTAAAGCAATGTATCATTCAGATAGAAAACATGATTATGCACCTGTACAAGTTAAGGACCTAGAAAACCAACCAACAAAAGGGAAACAAATGTTAATTGTCTTAAGATCCTAGCAGGGCTGTTGATCAAGGCGTTGCCTCAGGGCAGAGGAGGGGACAGGTCTGTCACCTGTCACCCAGCGTCATTGTTGCCATAGTTATGGAAATTCCTATGCACAGGACCACCGTTAGCACACTCACTGACACACTTACTGACTGCTGCTTGATAAAGATATACAAGGGTCCCTTTACGCCCGGGAGTTGAAGTACAAAGTTTATGAATTCATAAATCCTCACGTGTGCCTGATTCTGTTTTACATAGTCATTGTAGAGCTGGATGCACGTGCATGAGCCTTGATTCCACTCTCACAGTGGGACATGAACTGATGCAGAGGCACCCTTAAATCCGTTTCCTTATCAATATATGTGCCCGCTTTACCACTCATTAGACATTAGACATTCATCACATGTACCTGTAAATCATCATCATGGTGATATTTTAGAGATCATTATTACACTTCAAGCAAATTATTAATGATTAATTAATAATGCTCGTATTGAAACAGACTTCGTAAATTGCTGCACAACTCAGGAGAAAATCAAAAGCACAAGAACATGGAAATAATGGCTCAAATGTAATCTAATTTAAAACAATGGTAATATCGTCATGCAAATGCCAGACAATTACTAAGGCTAGTCTAATTAAGTTTAGGAATGTGCCTACAAGTAATATTTTAGACTGCAAAATGATAACATGCTCACTAACAGACCCTATTGGGACCAACGTCACAATGACATCATTTTGTTAGCTGGAGGCTACATAGGAGTCTTAAAATGTGGTCTTGTTGTGTTATTGGGAGCCATAATAGAAGGAGTCATGGCTCAAAACCAGCCGCCACTGCCCATCAACAAGAATAAAGACAACTATGCTAAAATGTGATAAGATGAAAGGACTGGACAGAGGCGATCATCAAAAAATGCTCACGTCACACTTCATATCAGTTAGGGAAAAATCATTTCCTGTTGTAGGGTTAAAAACGTTGTGTATGAAGGGTAATCATGTCCACCTCATCAGAAATTGGGGCGGTATTAAGAGGAATACTGGATTTCTCTGGAATGCTAACTTCTTAGCTTATTAGCTAAAAAGATAGCAGAACAAACTGAAGGAAATCCTTTGTCGTCCTCCTTTGTAAGACTGGCATAGTAACCAGCCACAAAGCTTCCTGTGACATCATCCATCCACTGAGTGAAAGCAGATGGGTCGGCCAGTCTGCTCCCGTTGGTCAGTGTTTACTTATTCAAGACTTGCGTTCCTGGAGAGTGAGTGACCTGATATTGTGCATTCATAAATTCAGTCTGCAGTCCACACTAAAATAAAAGCCCTGTTGGTCGAAGAAATGGAGCATTATATTTCTACATGAATTAATGAACAGTTACGTTAATCACACATTCACTCTGCTTGGCGCTCTGCTGCTCTGCACCCCCAGACAAAGTGCCCAGAATGCAGTCAGCCACTCTGAGAGTGTGGTGCTCTGAATAACCAAATGGTAGCCTACATTGTGACAGCATTACAAATTTACGAACAGTCCAGTTTGAGTGCCCTCCAGCACTCAGAATAGCCCCTTTTACACCACAGGAACTTTTGTCATTTACTGGGGATTTTGAAAAACCCCAGGGCTAAATTATCAAAGACTGTAGTATTGATAAGCACTAACGGTATCGGTTCTCCTCTGCACTCTGTGCTGGCGCTGAAAACCTTCACACACACACACACACACACACACATCCACACATACACCAATGCGACACGGTAATCTGTGAACAGCTGAGCGGCCGCGGTGGAAACAAAGTGAAGATAACTCGAAAATGACTCGAGTTCATGTCAGCTACACTTGTTACTGTAAGTGACATTAAACCTTAGTGAGTAAGAAGCCAATACTTTATCAATACATGTGTTCAGCAGCATGAACATGTAAACATGTAGACAGCGATATTCAATATGCTCTGTCCACAGTCTCATTCACCGTCACTAACGTTATGTCTTACACAAGGACAGCACACTAGTTCAGCTGATAGCGAATTGTTACTTATAAGCTCAGATGACAGCTGTCTGTATGTAGACTAACTTAGTTTGACACTTAACTTAAAATACTTTTAAACTTAGCTGCTGGCTGAGACAAACAGCCCCAACTCTCTACACCAGCATGTAACCAGCCAAGCTGGCAGAGCCAAATACAGGGCACATGCCGAATCATCTACGTCATCATGCTAATTTGAATACATTTTCCAGAATTTTGAGGTGCGGTGGAAACACAAACCACACAGACTACAAGGAATTCTTTTACCCAGGTAAATAAATTCCTGGTAATAAAGGTTCCTGGAAATGTTGGTGGAAAAGGGGCTAATGAGTATTTCTGAACGCACCACTCGCATTATCTTCTTCCATTGTCTTAAATGAGCCAACAGAACTTGCTAGCTAGTGCTTCCTAATGTCTGTGGATAATTGTCCTGCCCACCAAAAAAAGTCAAACTGTTTACTAACAGTAAAAGGGTCCATACTGACAAACCTACAAACAAATTGTACCTCTGAAGCTAAATCTCTCACTGTATGTTTCATGCCCACCTCATTTCATTATCCCCACCCTGAATCATGTTGCATGGACACCGTGTTATCAGGAGTTATCAGGAACTACTGACTGTTTAGTTGTGCTATCTTACAGTCAATGTCCTATAGTAAATGCAAATAAAGTCTCTGATATAACCAGGTAGAACTGGACGTGGTGATGAGGTCTTAAACGGTAGACTGTGGAAAGTTTCTTTAAAAAGGTCTTAAAAGGTTTAACGACTGGAGTCTCGCATATAGCCTCCCTTGTCTTGTTTCTTTCAAATATACTGAATAGATATATTTTGACAGTGTAGTGGTCAGATCGCTCGTCCTCCATGCGGAAGGTCAAGGGTTCGAATCCTGCTGGGATTGACGTCAGCAGAGGCATTCCGTCGCAAGAAGTTCCGAGGGCACGAGGGTGCTTCTCAAGCCTGTTCTAGACAGGAGGTTCCAGACATAAAAGGAATTATTAGGGTCCGGGCAGATAAGCTGCCAGGACACTATTGTAATCCTAGGTATTCTTCTTCTTTCTTCTTCCGAGGAAATCATATTTCCCATGGGTGAAAACTCACCAAACTTTGCACAAAGGTCCAGTCTCATGCCAGATATCCTCAGCTGTAAACTCAAGCCAGTAGTCTTGATGGTAGCGCTACAGCAAGCATCTAAAGTTTAAAGTCTAAAATTCATAACAAATCAACCATATGTGATGAAGTTCATCACTCTGTTTTTTTCAAAAACTGTAAAAATTCTTAAACCGATCTCCTCCCACAATTTTTGCTCAGTTGACACCAAACTTGCTACTTGACTGTAAATGGTACTGTAAACATACATGCACATTCTTGCTAAATAAATCTTCAATGTTCATGAAAAAAGAGAGAATTCTAGAGTCATGGTAGATGATGTGTGGCAAATTTCAGAATTTTATCTCAAAAACTGAATTTTTGACAGCATTTTGAATTTTGCTCTAATGTGAACAATTGGAGTCAATGTAAAAATGGCAATTTTAAACATCAGTTTTTCACTTATGAAGCAAATCAATCACTGTTAAAATAAATTACCAACATCTCCATGCTGTCTAGATGTAATATGTGTATTTTCAGATTTTTTGTTTCGATAACTGAATTTTTTACAGTAGGTTTGAAATCTGCTTTTCCATGCATAGACGGCTGCTAAACCTGCACGTCTGGCTTAGTCAATTTGTGAAGCTACACATGAATTGTCACTGACTAATTAGCTCAGTGAGATAGAAATTGATCCTTTGTCTCAGAGGTTGTGAGGTCAAGCTTCAGCTGATGCAAAAGGCAGATTGTGTTGCTAAATTCCTAAATGTCTTCCAATTCTTCTGCTTGTTGCTCAGAATTGCCTAAAAATGCCCGGACCCGACCCATCGCTGTGCAGCAGCTATAATTATTATTATTTATTTTGACAGTCCAAACATTTTACCTGTCTATAATAGGATGTTTTCAACCTTAATATAACTGATGCAACTGTTTACTATACTGACTCTTTTTTCTCTTCACATTCATGTTGAGAGTAGTGAGCACTTTGAACGTGATACATTAAAAGAACACAAATTGGTGCATAAAATAGCCAGAATGCAGGAAATTGTACTTACCCTACACTTAACCTTCACAACTACATGTCTAAACACAGCCCCACAGCCCTTACCCTTACCCTAAACCTAAATGTAACCTGAAACCTAAAACCAAGCCTTAAAGGGATAGTCGAGACTTTTTGAAGTGGGGTTGTATGAGGAACGTATGCATAGTCAGTGTATTACCTACAGTAGATGGCAGCCGGCACACGTACAGTTTGGAGAAGCAGGCTGGAGTACTGACATGGAACCTAAGAAATCTAATGCTGTGAATCGCAGTCATCAAAATAAATAAATAAATAAATAATGCAATTTTACAACCTGAAAAATTAAACACAGGAGCTGCTGGCTGCTATTTTGATCAGTAAGTTAGTTTGTAATATTCTAAATATAGGATACACTTAAGTCTAAAAACAACCAAACCAATATTATATATTTTGTTTAGTTGTGTACTTCGATTATCAGAAATGTTTCCAACAATTTTTCAAACCCAGATAAATATGAAATATTAATAAAAGTTACGGACCATGTCATTAGGTCGCATGTCAATGGCAACGTAACTCCAGTTACCATAGCCATTAAATGAAGGAGAAGAAGAAGCAGACCGGATGAGACGTCAGAAAATGAACGTTACTGTTGCTAGGCTAAGCTAACTCGTCATGGATCATGATTATGCATTGATGGTTTCTGCACCTTCTGACACCGAAGCTGTCCCGGTAAACATGAGCTTTTCTCTGCTGCTGAAGCTCGCTCTGCCAAAAAAACTGCCACGGTTGGTTTCGGTTTCACGGAGTGAGGAACGTCAGATCTGTATTATTTAGAAATCTAAACCATGTTACGATATTGTAATGAATCCCTCATGAGCAGGAGACCAGAGTAGCATTCGGGAAAAAGGCCAGTTTATTTGAGCACTCCAACAACTCCGGTAACACTCCAGGGGGTAAAAGACTCCGTCCCAAACTCTGACTCTTCTAGCATAACAGACACACTTCATACACACATACTCACTTACAGTACCTAGCGGGGCAGCCCTCCCCTCTCTGCTCCACCAATCTCCAGCCCACACACTGACTGACAGCGTAGCCTGTAAACAGAGCTCAGCTGTTTATTTAGCCTAGCAATATCTCCGGACTATAGTAGCTGCAATGGATGACTTTGAACGCGATTTTGAAGAGTTTCTTGTAGCGGACACAGACCCAGAGCCATACCTGTTTGAGCCGGAGCATACAGATGAGGAACTTCATGTGTTCGATGCTGAGGGGGCGAGATGAGAGGCTGAATGCACAGAATGGGATTCGGTGCTACTGCTACCATCGTTGGGGAGATATATCATCAGGAGGAAAAGTAACTACTAACACTCTCTGCTGTTTCTTCCTCCTTCTTCCTTCCTTCCGCTGTCTTCGTTGGTTCATTTATACACGCAAAACACGTTCTCTGGCTGGCTGGATTGTCCACTCGGTCTGCCTTACATACATGGCGGCGTAAGATGGCGACCTCTCTAAAGCAAGGCCCTTGCTATATACAGTACAGGCCAAAAGTTTGGACACACCTTCTCATTCAATGCGTTTTCTTTATTTTCATGACTATTTACATTGTAGATTCTCACTGAAGGCATCAAAACTATGAATGAACACATGTGGAGTTATGTACTTAACAAAAAAAGGTGAAATAACTGAAAACATGTTTTATATTCTAGTTTCTTCAAAATAGCCACCCTTTGCTCTGATTACTGCTTTGCACACTCTTGGCATTCTCTCCATGAGCTTCAAGAGGTAGTCACCTGAAATGGTTTTCCAACAGTCTTGAAGGAGTTCCCAGAGGTGTTTAGCACTTGTTGGCCCCTTTGCCTTCACTCTGCGGTCCAGCTCACCCCAAAGCATCTCGATTGGGTTCAGGTTCGGTGACTGTGGAGGCCAGGTCATCTGCCGCAGCACTCCATCACTCTCCTTCTTGGTCAAATAGCCCTTACACAGCCTGGAGGTGTGTTTGGGGTCATTGTCCTGTTGAAAAATAAATGATCGTCCAACTAAATGCAAACCAGATGGGATGGCATGTCGCTGCAGGATGCTGTGGTAGCCATGCTGGTTCAGTGTGCCTTCAATTTTGAGTAAATCCCCAACAGTGTCACCAGCAAAACACCCCCACACCATCACACCTCCTCCTCCATGCTTCACAGTGGGAACCAGGCATGTGGAATCCATCCGTTCACCTTTTCTGCGTCTCACAAAGACACGGCGGTTGGAACCAAAGATTTCAAATTTGGACTCATCAGACCAAAGCACAGATTTCCACTGGTCTAATGTCCATTCCTTGTGTTTCTTGGCCCAAACAAATCTCTTCTGCTTGTTGCCTCTCCTTAGCAGTGGTTTCCTAGCAGCTATTTGACCATGAAGGCCTGATTCGTGCAGTCTCCTCTTAACAGTTGTTCTAGAGATGGGTCTGCTGCTAGAACTCTGTGTGGCATTCATCTGGTCTCTGATCTGAGCTGCTGTTAACTTGCGATTTCTGAGGCTGGAGACTCGGATGAACTTATCCTCAGAAGCAGAGGTGACTCTTGGTCTTCCTTTCCTGGGTCGGTCCTCATGTGTGCCAGTTTCGTTGTAGCGCTTGATGGTTTTTGCGACTCCACTTGGGGACACATTTAAAGTTTTTGCAATTTTCCGGACTGACTGACCTTCATTTCTTAAAGTAATGATGGCCACTCGTTTTCTTTAGTTAGCTGATTGGTTCTTGCCATAATATGAATTTTAACAGTTGTCCAATAGGGCTGTCGGCTGTGTATTAACCTGACTTCTGCACAACACAACTGATGGTCCCAACCCCATTGATAAAGCAAGAAATTCCACTAATTAACCCTGATAAGGCACACCTGTGAAGTGGAAACCATTTCAGGTGACTACCTCTTGAAGCTCATGGAGAGAATGCCAAGAGTGTGCAAAGCAGTAATCAGAGCAAAGGGTGGCTATTTTGAAGAAACTAGAATATAAAACATGTTTTCAGTTATTTCACCTTTTTTTGTTAAGTACATAACTCCACATGTGTTCATTCATAGTTTTGATGCCTTCAGTGAGAATCTACAATGTAAATAGTCATGAAAATAAAGAAAACGCATTGAATGAGAAGGTGTGTCCAAACTTTTGGCCTGTACTGTACATTTATATAAAAGCATAATTATAAGGCTACGAAAACCAAACAAATTTTATTTTATAGCGATTATACACTTGTATAAACATATTAATGGGTAGAATATTCAGATTCAGATTCAGATTGACAATAAACCATGCCAAATATTACACACTGGCCCTTTAAGGTGACTAAAACACATTTTGTTGCTGAACCTGTCCACAGCAGATTGCTTAGCTTGAGAGTAGGACTCCAGCCTGCTTCTCCAAAGTGGGGGAATGCCGACCGCCATCTACTGTATGTAATAAACTGTCCATTGATAAGTACCGCATACAACCCCACATACAAAAAAATTAAACTATTCCTTTAACCCTCAAGAAGGCCTTTGAAGGGGTGAAAACTGGCCAAAATGTTCTTACTTTCTAAAAATGTCCTCATCATCACAGTTTTTGGTCCTCACTATGCAGTATGTACAAGCGCGCACACACACACACACACACACACACACACACACACACACACACACACACACACACACACACACACACACAGAGCTCACCTTGGAGAGAAGGCTGCTTTATTTAGTTCTTGTTGGAGACATTTCTTCCCATTTCTGAGAAGGTCATGTCACATGTAACACATACAGACTGTGTGTAGTGTCTCTCTCTCTCTCTCTCTCTCTCTCTCTCTCTCTCTCCCTCTCTCTCTAGATGTGAAAATATATTATGTGAAAGTATAAAGATTTTAAATTTGGTCTCACTTTTTTGGACCCCACTGTAGAGTATATATATATATATATATATATATATATATATATATACACACACACATTTATATATATGTATACTCTACAGTGGGATCCAAAAAAGTGAGACCAAATTTAAAATCTTTATACTTTCACATAAACCTGGAAATGAACAGAAAATTTGAGGATTCAGAAACATTTAAAAAAAAAAAAAAAAAAAAGAAAAAAAGAAGAAGTTTTATTTTATGTAAAATGAAAAAGAAATATTTAAGATTTGGCTCCTATTCTAGGCCAGCAATCAAATCTAAGAAAATTTTGCACTGACAAACTACTTCTTGATACAAAAGTACAGTAAACTTGTGGAGTCCATGCCATCTCGAGTGCACGCTGTCATCAAAGCCAAAGAGGGACATACCAAAAAAAATCAATGTACATTTTTAAAAGACTCAACTTTTCGCTCAAATTGTTGAGCTGATATCATCATTTGTAATCAAATCAAACAAACAAAAGAAACAGTGTTGCATTTGGAACAAATGCAAAAAAGTGTCTTGACGAGTGGTCACAGAGTTGTCATTTGGGTCAGATATCATCTCACACTCACCTGATTTTTCTATTCACTATGTTGTTGAAACCAAAGGCACATACGTAGACACTGCATTGACTGTGTCAGCCCGTTGCAGTGATACATCAGTGGCGTCGCCATACTGAAGAGTCAAAATTTGCCTGTAAGCAAATGACAGTAGCACTATAGCCTTTATATTTCTCAATCAGTTGCAATGAGTTGTTTAAAAAAAAGTTTTGTTTCCAGTCAATTATAGTCTTGATATTTAGGCAATAATCACTGCTGGATGAGTGTGTGATCCCAGGTTCACACTAAAGAACATTTTTGTCTGTTCCAACAGTCACTGCGTCAGATTAGGAGATTGTAGAGTCATAAACTCTTGCTGTTACTTGGCTGACAGATGTTACAGACTACATATTGGTCCATTACCAATCATTGCTGGTCATCATTTATGACATGCGTGATGTCATTGATGTCATTCAGTCACTTTAAGCCCCAGCTGGACTGTTATTGCAGTAATGTAGACAGCCTGGTGTCACTCCGAAGTCATCGAAAATCTGGCGCTTGGGCAGATTTGATGTCATAAGACACTGACAAAAAAAAGACCTCCTTTAACGTCGGAACGATACATGGCCAGTTGCTATTATAGTTTAATGGCACCCGGCGGCATCAGAGAGAAACATGGCAGGCAAGAACAATAGTAAAGGCTAGGAAGGTACGAGTAGGGCAGGTGGGAGCAGTGGTGGATGGTTCCAGCAAACATTGACTTTCACAGGAGAGAGTGGTATTTGCGTCCTGTCAGATTGTAAAGCCAAACCCTATTATTTTTTTCCAAACCTAACCACATGCGTCTGTTGTTGAGGGCAAAAACAAAATGTGAATTTGCGGCGTTTTACTGATGTAGTGCATTTATTTTGAAAAAGACTGTATGTAAAGTGTACATTTCCTGTGAAAGCAGAAGTATATTTTGAACAACAAACACATCCAGGGTACCTTTCACGTTGTGTCTGGACGTGGAAAGACCATGACCAAATGTTGATATATGACAAGGTCGGTGTGAGAATGTGTTGATGTAAAAACTGTCACCAGATGGGAGGAGCTACATTTTAAGTACTGCATGCAAACTATCTAAGTCACTGAATCCTCCACAACAAGTTTCTGCCAATGTTTCGCAATGAAAGCCTTTTAAGAAAATTAAGTGATTCTTTACATCGAAATTATGAGGGTTTTTTAAGATTAAACAGATACAGGAGGTGTTGAGTTTGAAATTACAGCACAATGTATTAAATTTAACAGGACAAACAGGAGAGGATTAAAAGTAAAGATATACAGAGAGTTTCAAATTTAGTCTGTTTCAAATGAAGCTGGTACCCTCTGCAGCTGTGGTGAGTAAAGTCCCAGACACTATCTGTAGATTTTATTCCTTTATATCCTCGCTACATAATAATGTGCAAATGTAACTGTGGTTTTGCAGAAATACACAATGCCACCATTTTTTCTGGTGATTTGGTTGCAGTAGCCCATTGGCTAATCAGATAGTGTTAATGGAGGGCGCAGGTGTGAAGCGCAGCAACAACTTTTTATTAATGAAACACATCTTTGTCTTTCTCAAACAGCCAACAAATATTACTGTATTCTGCAGTACTTGGTTGGAAAACTTGTGTTTAATTACTCAGACACTGTTCAGGTGATTTTTCAAGTGTTTGTACCTGTAGTGTAAAAAAACAAAGTATACCTAAAGGTTAAAAAGACACATGAAGGTGCAGACTTGTGAAACAAGCTGTTACAAAGCCTCTGTAGGGAGGTACACTGGTGCTAATGACTATCAGATGTACTTGCAGCTGAAAAACATCTTTCACTGACAGCAGATTATTTCTGTTCAATAATGCTGTACGAAGATGTAAATTCAACCTGATGTTTGGTCTGTTATCTTTCCACACCAACTCTTAAACCACCTGACATCAAGAGATTTGTTTTCTCTTTTATTACATTCAGCAAAAGGCTGCAAAGAGGTGAACTCTAAATTTACAATCTTGAAAGGTCACAGTGACACATAGCTTTTGTTTTCTGAAGTTTTTACATAACTAAGATAAAAGTCTATATCTGAGAAAATATTTCCAAGATTTGCCTCCTGCTGATGCATCTCATCTTATGAAGAAAAATAATGTCAGGTGATTTTAAATCAATTTAAATTTGTAGTTGTTCCAAGATCAACAACAACATCATCAAGGTATAATGACAATCTCTGAACAAATTTGGTGCTATGTCCATATTTGTGTGTGTGTGTGTGTGTGTGTGTGTGTGTGTGTATGTGTGTGTGTGTGTGTGTGTGTGTGTGTGTGTGCGTGTGTGCGTGTGCGTGTGTGTGCTGTCAAAATAAGCACAAAGACACCCAGGCTAAACTAATGTTAATCCAAGTAATTGATTGTAGGCTGGGCGGCACGGTGGCATGGTGGTCTCTCCATGTCAGCGTGGGTTTTCTCCGGGCACTCCGGCTTCCTCCCGCAGTCCAAAGACATGCAGATTGGGGACCAGGTTAATTGATAACTCTAAATTGTCCGTAGGTGTGAATGTGAGCGTGAATGGTTGTTTGTCTCTATGTGTCAGCCCTGCGATAGTCTGGCGACCTGTCCAGGGTGTACCCTGCCTCTCGCCCGATGTCAGCTGGGATAGGCTCCAGCCCCCCCGTGACCCTCAAGAGGATGAAGCGGTTAGAAGATGAATGAATGGATGAATGATTGTAGGCTATGCTCTGTGAGCTGCAGGTTAATACAGGGCTAACTGTGAGGCTAAATGCTAATCCCCCATAATTTATAGCTGCAGACTGAGAGGACCCACACACACTTATTGCACTACCTTTATTTTTTGTATTTCCTGCCTCTAACCCATCTATCTCTCTCCTCACAGCTAGCACCCATGACCTGCTGACGTCACCACACCCTTCCTCCCCTCTCTCTCTCTATCCTACAAAATGGCTACGAGCAGTTGGCTGTCACCGTGGTGGCAGCCGCTGCCTCCTCCTCTGCTGCTGCTGCTCCTAATCCTCACTTCCTGTTTCCTGTCTGAGTCAGCCTTGACCACACCCTTTCCCAAAGACCTGGAGCCAATCAACATGGTCAGCTCAGAGCGTGAGTAGAGACTCTCTTGATGATGATGTCAGATTCTAATCCTGGTTCTATTCTGCCTTCAAATGTATATGATTGTGTCTCATAGTATAAACAAACCCCTCCTGATTGGATGGCTTCGTCACTCACTGAACAGTTGTCGTTTCTTCATGGTTATTAAACTGCTTATTAATAAAGGAGACAATAAAATGAATGTTTAGTAAGATAAGAATGGACGTTGATTTTATAAATATGGACTATCAGGCCTGTCACGATAACAAATTTTGTTGGGCGATTAATTGCATCAGAAATTATTGCGACAAGCGATAATATTGCATAATAGTGTGCTTTTAAGACCATTTTTATTATTGTTGTAATTTTGTTGTTTTTAGACCATTTTTTAAACTTATATAATGATAATAAAGGCATATTGATGCAAGTACACCCTTTTAAAGAGAAATAAACATTTATTTAACAAGAATATTTAAAAATGCAAAAAGAAAATTTAAATATCCGAAATAACACGTAAAAATATCGAAATTAATGAATAAATACAAAAAAAATAGGCTCTCAGTCTCTCACTCTCTGGTGTGCAGTTAAGTTGGTCATAGTCGCTCTTTTTGTTGAGATGGTTTTAGAACAAACCCAGCATACCGGCTCGTCCAAATTACTGGGCTCCCCTCTGTCATTTGGTTTAAATCCAAAACACTCCCACACAGGGGCCATGGCATTTGGTTTAGGAACAAGTTAAATGTCTTTCTTTGACACTCAACTGTTTTTGTTTTTTTTTTTCGCCTCGTCTCCCCCTCACGTGTGTGTGTAGCCCATAGCCCCACCTCCCCCATAGAGACAAAGACACTCGATGACGAGAGCCTTCCCTCCGTCCATTATGATGCAAGGCAGTGAACGCGCTTGTCGTCCAGTCTCTTTGGTGGAGAGAGACGAGGAAAACAAACACGCATGAATATGGCAATTAATCATGTCTGGAAAAGTTACCGTCTCCCTTTTAATTTACCATGCAATTAACAGACTTATCGCAAATCACGACAGGCCTATGGACGATGCACAAAGACTGAGTTGGCTGTTCACGTATGAACATATAAATTAGCCAGGTATGTGGAGAAAGCCTGGGAGAAGAGGAAAAAAGCTCTTTATCAAGATAATGTATAGATTCATGATAGTTATGTTAAATATATATATACCTCTGTATTGTCTGTCTTTCCTTTTCTTTTGCCACATGTTTTGTATGCAAGACCGGAAGATGTATGTTTTGTAAAAAGTGGTGTCTTGTAATCCCATGAGGGATGGGCCAAATATATGGCACGACACAGAAATAAAGAATGAATGATTGAATAGCTGCTTAATTAAAAAGATCCCTTGTTGCCTCCAGAAATTTAAGCCAGACTTGTTTCCTTCACCAACCTTTTCTTCCAGAAGTTTTTAATACTACTATTTTCTTTTTCTTTGTTTAAACGCATAATAATTTCTGTTCGATAGATTTTCATGGTTCTAATTTACCAAAAATGTAAAAGAATACAGTTAAAACTTAGAACATTATACTCTCTGTTTGCATAACTTAAAGCATGTGTTTGAATTACACCCTGGCTCTCAGGGAGCTCTATTTTCTGGGAATGGAAGGATACTGTGCACATTCACACGTATACAAGAATGTGCATGCCTATGTGCAGAAATATAAATATCAGTGCACACAGAGAATATTTAGCCTGCAACAACAAAGACACAGAAACATTTTCACAGTTGCAACGTCGGTGTGGTTTCTTTTGTTAGCAGCACCAAAAATTATTGTATTTAACTGTAACTGAAAAATAAAAATTTTACAAATGAGGTTTTGTTGGCAGCTCATGTCTCTTTCAGGAACTGAGCTCAAAACATAACATCCCTTTTAAATGGTGGCACATTTGTAAGGAACATGCAATTGTGGGATGAGCAGCAGAGCTGAGTATGTGGGTTGCTGCCATGAAAAATTTGCCAAATCTTCTCTGCCAATGCCAAACAGCTTTTTTTTTTCTTTCTGTTGCTATTGACTCTTGTTTTGAGCTTCTGGTACCCCCAGGTGCCAGATAGTACTAGGGCTCTCTCCAAATAATGCCGCAACTTGGTATTGCAGAACACTAGCTTGAAGTTGGTCCCATGCCACCTGTGAGCATGGGACCTGCTACAGCGTCTGCTCCAAGAATCGGCATGCCACGTTTGACTGATCTGGATAGGGCCAGTGTGATAGGGCAACTTCAAGCTGGTGTTCTGCAAAACCAAGTTGCGGCATTATTTGGAGAGAGCCCTAATACCATCTTCAAACTGAAGGCTAAGTTCTATATAACAGGGTATGTCAGAGACAGGCTGCGAAGTGAGCGTCCCAAGAAGACGGCACCCCAAGAAGACCGTTTCCTCATCCTGTCAGCACTTAAGAACCATAGGCATTCTACAGATTTGCAGTCAAGGTTTGCAGGACGATATGGCTGACGGCTCTCTGCCCAGACAATCCAGAACCGACTGCACGCAGCCAATCTCCAGTCTCATAGGGCCACCAGGAGTCCTGCCATGACTGCCCTTCACCATCAGGCCTGTTTGCGCTGTTGTCGGCAACACGTGCACTGGAACCTGAACATGTGGAGGAACGTTATGTTCAGCAATGAGTCCAGATTGTGTGGAGAAGACGCGGAGAACGCTTTTGCTGATTGCTGCAGTAACATCTTTTGGTGGAGGCAGTGTGATGGTGTGGGGTGGCATCTCCCTCACTGGAAAAACGAGGCTTGTCATCATTGGAGGCAATCTCAATGCAGAGAGATATCGAGATGAAATTCTGCAGCCGTTGGCAATCCCATGTCTCCACAGTCTGGGACCAATCTCTTTTCTCCAAGATGATAACGCTTGCCCCCACACCGCGGGGTTTATCAGAGACTACCTCCAGAATTTGGGAGTGGAGAGGATGGAATGGCCTGCCAGCAGTCCTGACCTCAACCCCATTGAACACTTGTGGGATCAGCTTGGGCGTGCTGTTTGTGCTAGAGTTACCAACACAACCACGTTGACTGACTTGCAACAAATGCTGGTTGAAGAATGGGATGCCATCCCACAGCAGTGTGTGACCAGGCTGGTGACCAGCATGAAGAGGAGGTGCCAGGCTGTTGTGGCTGTGTATGGTTCTTCTACACACTACTGAGGCTCCTGTTTGTTAAATGAATACATTTTTAAATTGCCAATGTTTTTTTTTTCTTTTTTCAGACTTCAATCATCCAATCCACCAAACAACACCAAACAAGAGTCAACAGCAAAAAAAAAAGCTGTTTGGCATTGGCGCAACCCACATACTCAGTTCTGCTGCTCATCCCACAAATGCATGTTCCTCACAAATGTGGCACCATTTTAAAGGGAAATAAACAATGGTATAAAATTTATTGCCAAAGAAGCATTGTTACAACAAAGGAATAATCTACCAAACACAAATTTCCTTACTTTTTGTGCTTAGTTTATTTATCCAAACAGACAAGGCAGCACAGCAGGTGTGAAACATGATGATCAACCTTTTTAACACATTTTTATTGTTTTTTTTTTTTTTTTTTAAACAACATATAAACTGCTATACAGCATTTCAAGATAAACATTAACATAACTATGTATACATATGCACAAGTACACACGTATACAGATACCTAATTACATACACAAACTTTAAAGGAACAGACAGTTGTCCCTTTGCTAAGTCCTGCCCCTGGACGCAAACTGGCCAATCATCGGGCCAGCTCAGACCAGGGTCCAACAATAATACAGCTGTGCTCCATTGACTCTAATGCAGTTGTTTCAGATTTCCTTCATTTTCAGGCTGGTTTTGTGGATTTGGAGCCAAATGTTGTGCCTGGTGCTCGTTGTGTATTAATGATACTCATTACCTAGAGAGGTTGGGAAAAGATATATGTTTCTTCCCTGTTTCAAAACCAAAAATCAGACCCTGAAAAGTGTAGGCCTAGCCAACTGGCTACTGAAGATATAGCCTCCTGAATGTATACACATGCTGCTTTTGCTTTTTAATGATTATAACTGAAAAAAATACCTACCCTGCTGTACAGAAGCCAGTGAAGGGAAGCAGGGAAACTTGGCTGATATTCAACCAGCTGTGTCTCATTGTGTTTTACGTAGATCCCTGCCCGTCCAGTGGCGGAGGTACGAGTCCTGCTGGCAGTGGCATGGGGGCGAAGCCAAACACCGTTCATCCGCACACACTGCGATGCCACACAGCTCGTTCAATATTGGCAAAGTTTCCCTTTATATTCATTGTCTTCTGTGGCGATCACCAGTGATGTGGTGATTGACTTTTACACTGTGATCTGTAGCCTATAGTTTGGCTTTAGATTCCAGATATCTTTGTATTTTTAACCTGTTTTTTCTGTTGAGTGAGTCTGACATCCTGGATATATCCTTCAAGTGCATTTTGTAGACCCCTTTGTCTGCTTCTTTCTGGAATCACAGTTTCATTTTTTCAAAAATATGATAATATTTCTTCAGGGAGTGCAGTTAGTTACAGTGTGGGCTCCATGCATACTCTGACAGCTTGTTGGACCATCACACAGGGGCGGGGCTAAGCGAAAGGTGAATTGCATGTATTATGATCTGCAACAAGATGTAAAGCAGTAAGTACATGTGACTTACTTCAGGGGAAGTTATTAACAAAAAGGTGGGGGTTTAGAGTTAAGCCAAGTGTTGGTTATTGGTCAAATTAGTTGTTGCATATTGGCATATCGGATATTGGCAAAAAATCCAATATTGTACATCCCTCAATCTTAGTGTCCCAAGTTTGAGATGTTGCATTACTGCCCTCAGGGTTCTTCCAGTGGAGAATCTCTCTCTGGAGAATCTGTGCTAATAAAGTGACAGATTTCAATACTTTGAGTTTAGGTCTTGAAAGATTCTTATTTTCCACTACTGCAATGCCAAAAGTAGCTGTCAAAGGGGTTGAGTGAATTTTCATTTTAAAAATATCTGATAGTGTTTTGAAGATCAAACTTCAGTTAGTGGGCAACTTAGGACCCAGACAGAATGAGTGTGGGAAGGATGCAGGAGAAAATCTGCACCTGTCGTGACTGACCAATTTTCTGATGTAACTGAGGCCCAGAATGTCCCTTTGACACGTTTCTAATGTCTCTGTAAACTCTCCTGCCTCTTCTCTCGTTTCCTCATCTTCTCTGTGTCTCTCTCTGCAGAGTCGTATCAGTTTCCAAGTTTTCAGGGTTTGCTTCAGGACAATGACACACTGCGTCTGGGCCTGGACTTTCAGAGGTTGCTACGCATCAACCACATGTTGTACATCGCTGCCAGGTCAGTCAACACACACACACACACACACACACAATGAAGTGCACAAATGTTGGATCCAAAGGTTTAAGTTAGTCCTTATGTATCAAAACACAATTTAGATGTTCAACCTTGTTCAATAATCATACAGAAAGGAATCCACTGTAGAGAAATAAACACACCAAAAAAGCACAACACAGAACTTAACTGTTTCCTTATGATGTTTGGACATTTTTTTATTATTTAAGGGCCAGGAACAAGTCTTTTATTAATCATGCAAATTGGAGGAAATATTACAAATATCAACATAAATGGTGAAAGAAAATCATATAACTTTCCTTCAGGTCTTCTTGCAGATATTGTACATTTTACATCCTCTTGTGTCTCTTGAAGTCCATGATTAGCACTACATTATCAATTTAGTTTTAAGGCTGAAATCTGGATCAGTGTTTGAATTCACAGGATTTTTGCTGTTTTGGTGGGATGGTATTTTAACAGTAAATCAGCTAATTAGATCTTATTTAAATTGCTCTTTTGCAGAAATGAAGCTCATTGGTGTTAAGAGGCCTTGTAAATCACTTACCTCATAAGAAGTAAATGTACCCTAAATTTGTAAAAGACATTAACTAATTCAGCAGTAAATAATCAGCCATGTGTGTCTGTGGATGGTGGAGCTGCTGAATGGCTTTGTGTTAGTTGCAGCAGTGGCTGTTAGCGGTTAGCTCTGCTTGTTAGCCGCTGAACGGCAGCGGAGCGAGCACCCACTGCTGCCAGACTTCACAGCTGATCCCCGCAGGACTCCACTTAGTCTGCACTGGAGAAGGTTTCTGGGTTGATGCTGTTTGACAGGCAGGTAGGAGGCTCAGTTATCTGTGAGTGTAGCTGTGCTGTAAGTAAACAGTCTGAACTCAGATCGGTTTTCTCTGAGAGATGAAAGTTTAGTTTGAATCACCAACTCTGTGAGAGGACACAAGTTTAAACCTCCAGACTAGCATGCTGCAGATGAGGAAAGAATTCAGGCTTTAATGAAGTTATTTTTCTGCTTCTTAACAGTGACATAGATAAGTCAGAGTTTACAGTCAACCTGGGTACATATCATAGTCATCACACATTAGTTATTACTGGTGTCAAATTTTGAGAGCATAAATAGAGAGATGTTGAGCTTTTTAAATGATGATCGGTAAGTGTGTGCTCGTAAATCAGCCCTTAAACCTGTCAAACACTGTTGGATAAATGACAGTTTGGAAATGTGCAGAAATGATTCGGAGTTGTAGAAAAAATTGTCTAAATTAAATTTCTATACAACCTGTCACCTTGATTCTAATTTCTGATACATGAATTAGCATCACTGGATTAGTTCAAAGATAAAAACATACAGAAAACATAACTAATAAGAATTTTCATCTCAATATTAAGACTAAATATAGAATAGCTGTCAAAATTGACACTGGTGGACAGACATGATGGTAAATGTTGGATTCGACACAGACGAGCTTGTGACAACAGATACAATTAGCGACACATATGGATCAGAACGTTTGTTGTAATGTATTATATCTCCTGAGGTGTGACTCTGCATGTTGACTCTGTGCTTTGAACTCTTCAGGGATCATGTGTTTGCAGTGAACCTGACGACAGCTTCGGAGGAGTTCGTACCTCAGCTGGTGGGTGAAATTTTATATTAAACTGTTTATTTTTGGTTTGTTGCTTCTAGAAAACATAAATGTCGATTCCAGGTAGACAGATGGGACACAGCTCTAGTGGCACGCCACTGTTCCAACGGCTCGTATTTTTAAAGCCCCTGTAGTCCAAAAAAAGACAAAGCAAATCTGATGATGTCATTCTGCTTTGGTTTGGGAGAGATCCATTGAAGAAATGGAACTTTTTCTGGAACATTTTGTGGACTCTTCGAGCTTCAGAATCATGGGCTTCAGAGCGATGGGTAGTCCCCTCAGCTCAGCTTTGAACAAAGATTCCTTACAAACTGCTAAACCTTGCCAACCTCTGAGCCACAGAGATAGAGGAATATATCCATATTAGGCTTGTGCCGGTTTGAAAATTTTCCAACCAGTTTGATTTAAAGCCAAATATCTAACCGAACCGATATATCGAATTATATACCTAATTTTACCACTGGGTGTCACATTTGAGCTATTTTTCCCAATAAAAGCCCATTATAGGTGTAATGCGCTTCCAATCCACTAGGTGACGGTAATGCTGTATTAACTGCCAATACACACAAGGTTACACAAGAAGAAGAAGATGCAGAAGGGATCTCGTGGAGGCTGCCGCGATAGGGTTACACTGGTGTGTGGAGTCCATCTTTGCAGAAGATGGTTGTTTAGTCAATGTTAACCGCCAATACACACAAGGTTACACAAGAAGAAGAAGATGCAGAAGGACACCAAGGAACCTTCCTCCAACTCCGCTCTCTCAGTGGAGACACGGTGGTTGAGAGGGCCGAGCGAGAGGGCGTTCCTGTAGTAGTTCCAGTCCCCCAAATAGTACCAGGAACTTCTTCAGTGGAAACGGGTTACTAGGGCAACAAACTGAATGACTCCCTCGCACTTTTCCCCGCCCCCAGTGAAATCTGAAGCCTCTGAGACAAACTAAACAAAACACTTGTAGGCTCCTAAACCTTATTAAGTTGTCATAATGCATGTTACAATGCAAGATAAGTTGAATATAGTCCCTTGACATGCCGCCGATGTGAAAAGGTTTTTTTTTTTTTTTTTTTTCTCCTCCGGTTTATCCGGTTGACGTGAATTAAACCGAGTGGAGCTCTTAAACCGGACCGAACCGGTTAAACCAGAAATTGGCACAAGCCTAATCCCTATACAATTATTTCCATTTTAGCTCTGCATTTACACAATGTAACAGTTACAGCTGCAGGCAAGCAACTTAATGAAAAGGCTTATAGGATGAGGACTTATCAATTAGCTATACAAAGTAATCTCAGGTAAACACTCTAGACTAATGTTAGCTGCTCTCTCCTGATCTTTATTGGATATAAACTCTATTATCATCAAGGACTGACTCCCACACGGTGAATGTTTCAGTCCTGAGCAGAGTTTCCTCACATAACCTGTAAAGGCGTTTGGACAACACGTCTGTGTCATCTTATAAAAATCGTACACACAGTAACCTTGCACATTGAGTGCGATGGGTTTTATCGTACTCTTTATTCGCCACATTTGCTTCCTTGCTTCTCTCCACTGCAGGTACCTTCCTGTCTGTCGCCATTCTCTACCTGGGTCTTGCATTTGGCACCACAGCTGCCTCAGTTATGAAATGATGCTGTGCAACTACTAAATTACACTTTGCTGTAAGCATAATCATTGCTTTTGTGTGTTTCTGGATAGAGTAATGTTCCCTTCTCTTTGTTGTGGAAGATTTCCAGAAGGACTTTGCTTCCATGTATTTCTACTTCATTTTATTGTTGTCTACTTCTGTCCTGTTCCTCTCTCCTGTTACGTATTCTTGTGTGCCAGAGGTTACACCACATTTTCTTCAGTCATTTTTGTTCAGACAGATTTCTAAAGGCTTTTGACAGATGCAAATGTGTTCCGAAAACTTTAATGACAGACAAAAATTTCAGAGTCTGTATGGAAATGTGATTGACACAGCCGTATTTATTTTTTTAAAGGTGCAACGATTTTGAATGAAAAATACGGACCTGGTGTGCAAAGGCCTCAACTCTGGGCTTTCAGAGTAATGCTGGTATACTACTGTAGATAGTACACTAGTTAGCCAGGCATGGTAATGCTACTTTAGAGTCGACAATCACATTTAACAAATTTAAAACAATTTAAATTCATTCCTGACATTTTGTGTGTTGGTTTTGGAAACCTTGTATACAACAGCTCCATGTACAATACTTCAACATGTGGAAAAATACAAATGTTGACATTTATGGTTGCTAAGTTATGATTTGACAGTCTTTCTTAAGTGGGATTTATACTTCTGCATTGAATTGACAGCATACCTTACGCCGTAGCCTGACGTGCACCTCCCCAGAAATGTCACTGATGCAGACCTACTGTCTGGTTTTGTAAGCTGAAAACCATTTCCCTCAGTGGAAACAAAGCTTTTATTTATTTCACAGATAAGAAACAATACATTTTTAAGACAATAATGCCTCCACAAAATAGCATTGTAAGTCCTGTGTGTGATTTATCCTGGCTTCATATGAGTAGAGTAAATCTCCACTAGCCACAAGGCTAATTTATGTAATGTAAAATGCCATATGCCTGTGCTAATAACATTAGCATGTTGTGTTTGCTGGGAAAATGTAAGTGCCTTGTCTGTGAATGCTGCAAGTTATAATAGAGCCAATTTGTGTACTTGTGTTTGAAATTGTCTCTATTAAGCCATGTTTACTGTGTGTTTTGAATCAGCTAAACTTTACAGCTCTTCACAGAAACCCAACTAGTGTTTTGGAGGTGTAACTGTGACACAGACACACAACTGCACAAGTATAAATGCTCACAACGGTGTATGCCACGTGCGTGGTATATAAGTATATATATATATATATATATATATATATATATATATAAGTATAAATCTGCCTTTAGGGTGAAGGGTTTGGCAAAGAGTCAGTTAGTTTGGTGAAATCACAAGTATACAGCAATACCAGAGACCTCTTCCACATTGTTGTTACTCTTCCATTTCATACATTATTACTTAACAGTAATCACACCCAGGCTAGAATTTATGCAGGGCACCCCATGTATGAAGGCTATGCCCCAGCCACAGGGGCCGAAGGCTCAATTCTCTCCCGCAACCCTTCGCTGCATGTCATCCCTTCTCTTTCTCCCCCCTTCACGCTGAATCTGCCCTATCTAATAAAGGCAAAAGCCAAAAAAAAAAAAAAAAAAGTTTAAGTTTAATGTTTTTTGGTGGGCGGGGCTTAGCTGGAGGCAAAACAATTCTCCACAGACATTGGCCAGCACTAGCTCGCAAGTTCTGTAGGTTTGTTTTAAACAATGGAGGAAAACAATGATGTGAGTGGTGCATTCAGAAATATTCATTCTGGGGTTGTCGGTAGCGTGGAGGATAGTGCCGGCGCCACATGTACAGAGGCATTGCCTCGATGCAGCACTCGCGGGTTTGAGTCCGGACTGCGACCCTTTGCTGCGTGTCAGTCCCCACTCTCTCTCTCTCTCTCTCTCTGTCTCCCCATTTCACACACTGTCCTATCCATTAAAGGCAAAAGCTCACAAAAAATAATCTTTATAAAAAAAAAAAAAAGAAATATTCATTCTGAGTGTCAGAGCCATAGATATCCTATACAGTAGATACCTGGTTGACGGCTTCAACCCGTTTAAAGGTCAGCCAGAAAGCCCCCGAGCCCGCGGGCTGGCCCGGCCCTCGGCCAGGCCTCAGGCTCAAAAGTTACCAAAAGCTCAGAGTACGGGCCGGGCCGGGCCGGGCCTATGATGTCTTTTTTTGGCTACCAGTGTGGCTACGAGTGATCATGATATGTAGCCTACAGCCCTGTGGTGGAGAGGCAGGTTTTGCCTCCAGCTAATAAAATTACATCATTGTGAGGTCGGCTCTAAAAGGGTCTATTGAGTTCCCGCCCATACACTGCCTGACCTATTGTGAGAAGCGCCATTGAACGCATGCTGATTGGCTTCCACAGCGGTCATGATATCAAACCCCAGTTTTTTAGCATCAAGTAACTAATTAAAAACAAACTTATTAGAAAAGCAAACATCAGCGTGATAAGAATGACCTAAAATGACTAAAATCATCTTTGGGGGAAATTTCTTCAATGTGTACTTCAATTTTTTTTTTGCTGGTTCATGTCCCATCCGCTTACATGGAGGGGGAGGGGTTTATGACGTATAATACAGCCACCAAGGGACAATCCACACATTTTGGCTTCACTTTCGAGGAGCTGGCATGTTGTCTGTCTTTATGTACAGTCTGTGTAACTTTGTAGAGAACAAGTCTCACAAAGTGCTACATGTGCGAAAGGACCTGATTCTGCAGATATTGTCCAAAGTTAATATAAAAATACGGCTTCAGATTTAGTTTGGAGCTTCCTTTTAATAATGTCACTGTCTATATTGGCGGCAGCTCCTCTCTGTGATTTGGTCTTACATAAGACTCTTTCCCTCAAAGCGTCGAGAGCAGCATCAAACATGGCGGCTGACAGCGCAACAAAAGATCCTCTTTACTTTTTAGACTCCGTAAATATCAAAAACTCCAGCAGCTCGTAATGTTCCGGCACAAAAGACACGCTTCCTTTGATCTGCACACCTCGTCCTCATCAAAGAGAGGAGGTTACAGGGTGGACCCTGACAGTAATGGGCCTCTCGGTGCATTGTGGGATGGCCTACAGCAGCTCTTTGATGTGAGATGTTACTCTCGTTATCAGTGATCCGGCTGAGGACCACATCACATCCTCTGCCTGTCTGTCTCTGTCTGTCTGTATGTTTTTTCGTTAAGGATATTTGATTTTATAATGAACTCATGTTCTCGTCAAAATTAACATCCTTCCCTTCCAAACTAAGAAAGACTGTAGTCTTAGTTCCACATATGTTCTCTCTCAGATGGAAATACTCTTCACTATTATCCTCATGAAGGTGTATCACAAAATGTTCCGGAACTTCTATTTTTCCTGAATGTCAGAGAACATTATCAGCCAATGCCACATTCATTTCATGTCAGATGTATGGTAGAAATGTTCATCACTCACAGGCGTTCAGATCATTGACCAACTGGCAATACTTGTACAGTTGTAATGACTGGCTGTTACGAGGCGTCCATGTTTTTATGCTTTTCCAAAAACACATTAAACTGACAAAGAACTAGTGATGACAGAGGCTTACCGTTGCCTGTGTCTCTGCCAAAAAGTGGCACTTGAACATACCATGAAGACTACAGCCAATGACCAACAAGCATGTTGAAAGTGAAGAAGGCTTCCTAGTTTCAACATGATTATTTGTATGTGTTTAGAAACAAACATGTTGAACTTCCCAGCTGACTTTAACCCTGTCCTGAGTAACTGCTCACTGATTATCTTCAGGTGTTTGTGCAGTCAGTTATGACTCATACTCCTCCTCACCACAGCGATTGTATTTATATCTCATCATCAAAGCTCTTAATGTGAGCATGCTCTGAGTAAATTACACCTTTCACAAGCAAGTGTCACACCAGATTACATCCAGCATGTCCTCTTCCTGTGTTTCAGAAGCTGACGTGGCGCTCCAAAGATGTCAGCAAGTGTACGGTCAGAGGGAAGAACAGCGTGAGTTCCTTCTTCTGTTTCCACATTGTGTCTCTGCTCCTTTTCCTTTACCTTATATCCTTTTCTTTTCCTATGCTCTTACTCTCTGTTTCATTTGTGGCTTATGTTTATGGATGGTTTAAAAATACAGAATCACATATGTAGATATTTTCAAACACATTTTGTTAGATTAGTGACAAGCAGTCATTCTAAACTATTTTCGGAAACATTTCATCCCTGACAGACATGATAAATGACTGACTTTTTTTCTTTAAAGTTCAGTGACACTTAAGATAAAATTAGAAAGACTCTCACAGCTTCAGTAAAACAAGCACACTGAAGACGTTTCATCCTGTGAAGACATTTTTTTTTGTTTGTGTTTCAGGACGAGTGCTACAACTATGTCAAAGTGCTGGTGCCCAGAAACGACGAGACACTGTTCGCCTGTGGCACCAACGCCTTCAACCCCACCTGCAGAAACTACAAGGTAAACACACATTTGTTCCTGTTCCTGTCCTGTCCTGTGTGGGAGCTGGACCGACTTTATGTCCCCCTAAAGAAAAGATGACCAGCTTACTGGTCCATCAACATCCCAGCCCTCACCTGTGGTCATGAGCTATGGTTAATGACCAAAAGAACGAGGTCACAGATACAAGCAGCTGAAATGAGTTTCCTCTGTGGGGTGTCTGGGCTCAGCCTTAAGTTACTGACACACCAAACCGACATCAAAGAACTAGCAGCGACGAAAGCCAACTGTTGATTCGTCTACATCGCCTCACGTCACCCTGTGTCAGTTGCATTTTAGCACACTACAAAGACTACATCTGACGGCCAAGTAGCATGTACGTTCTGTGCCTGCGTGAGAGGAAATAACGCCAAAAGGGAAACATAGTCTGAGGAATGCATGAGATAAACAAAGTAGCGGAGTGAGAGAGTGGTATATCCTGTTTGCCGAGGGGTTTCCTATCTGTGCAGCCGAGCACCGCAGCACCTCCACGGACTATTACATCCAGACGGTCCCAGTGTTTCCTCTGCAGGCTCCATTTCACTTAGCTTCACTCAGCTGCCCGACAAACCCGCTGCTTCTTCCCACTTTAACCTGAATAACAAACCGGGGCTCGGTGATCCGGTTGGATCCAAACGGAAAGCCGGGGCTAGCTGGGAGGCTAGCGGAGGCTAACTGGCTGTGCTACCCTCCGGTTATGCTGTGGCTAACACTCTGCTAGCCTCCCAGCTAGCCCCGGTTTGTTATTCAGGTTAAAGTGGGAAGAAACAGTGGGTCTGTCGGGCAGCTGAGTGAAGTGGAGCCTGAGGAGGAAGCACCGGTTAGTCCTGGTTTCACTACAGGCAGATTCACTCGCTACAGGGGCGAGTGAATCAGCCAATCAGAGTGATCTCTTTCACCGACAAGCTCCGCCGCTGATTCAACATGCTCAATCGGCTGAAAAGCCGCCGAAGTGCCGACGGTGCGGGACACACTGCAAAAACTAGGGCGACAGCCCAACTTTGACCGACGGCCAACTGTCCGCTTTGATGTGCCAGGGCCTTTAGAAATAGGGTGAGAAGCTCAGACATCCAAAGGGAGCTCAGAGTAGAGCTGCTGCTCCTTCATGTCGAAAGGGGTCAGATGAGGTGGCTCAGGCATCTGATCAGGACCCTCCTGGGTGCCTCCCGCTGAAGGTGTTCTGGGTATGTCCCACTGGTAGGAGGCCCCCAGGGCAAACCCAGAACACGCTGGAGGGATTATATATCTCATCTGGCCTGGGAACACCTAACGGCTGGCCTGCTTGCTGCACACATACAGAGCTAACTGTTAGCATTACATGGCTGATGATTTTTGAGACTGTTACTTGGCTCAGTGTTGGATGTTAGCCCTGTTAGCTAAACAGGCAGATGTTGAACTGACCATTCACCAACAGTAGAGCAGCTCCGGGGACGGCAGCAACAGTTATTTTGCTTATGGGACAGGCAGTGAGGACGCTCCAGGATCAGACCCACACCACAAAAAGGACTGAATGCAGGTATTGGTTGACTGGAGAGGTTTTGTTGCTACCTGGTACTGGGTTATTTCAGTCGATACCTAAAAGTTATCGAGTACCGACATTCAGCCCTAATCGTGCTGGGAGGGTAGGAACATATGAACTATGTGGTTGTTTCGGTTGGAAGACTTGTTGTAAATAACACACAAAAATATACTGACATTTTCCCCTATCTAATTTATATCAGGCTATTTTTTGGGTGCATTTATAGCACACTGAATTCAAGTATTTACGTTCTACTTTAGATTATAATCAATTTTAATAAAGGGAAACTTTTGCTACCCAGATAGCACACGTACATCTGGCCGGCGTCAGCCCAATGTATCAAGTTTAGATCGTTAAGACGCAGCAGGGAGAGCGTTTGCTCATTGCCAATACATCGCTGAGACGTCGGCCTTTAATCGAAAATGACCACCATGCGACGTTCAAAAGATCAATAAAAGAAGCTGCGCTCAGTGGGCGCTCCTTCTATATTAATATTCATATGCTTCGTTAACTACGACCTTTATTCATTTAGGTTGGACCTTTCAAACTACAACTATTTCACCATTCAATGTGAGAAATCAATGCTAACATTCAAAAATAGCTAACTGTTACCCTATTTCCTGTGTAAGTGTGCACAATGAAGAGACAAAAGTCAATTTGAGAAACTTTATTTTCAAATTTCCACAAACAATATCTGATGGCCAGTCCGCTTCTCCTGGCAGCCTGCAAGAGACAGAAAAGATGATAAGCACATAACTTCAAGAAACAAATCCCAGCTTCACCACTGTATTTTTTTTTTTTTTTTTTTAGCATTTTAGCTGTCTTTTAGCTAGATTGAAGGCTTTGGGTCCGTCACTCTGCTTAATTTAGTGTTGAAACGGTTAAATTACGGGATCCGTTTGTTTTGGAGAGGAGGAAATGTGCAGATTATCCAGCTGTCTACAAAAACTATGAATATTGGTCTCAAAGATCAGACACAAATTGAGCTGACATTAACTGTTAACAGCAGCTCAACAATCAGTCCTTCATCTCGGAAAAACAGTTGTTTCAAAACTGCGCTATTACCTGTAGCCACCGGGTCAGTTTGCTTTGCAGAGGAGGAGACCTCCACTGATAAATTGCCCATAAAATCACATTAACAACATACCAAAGGCATCCTTAAACTTCACTGTGAAGGGATACTGCCCGAGAACACGGGTGGCAGCTTCGGGCACTTCCACTATTAACCCTAAAACGAGTGCTCACGATAACCAGATAAGCACATAACGTCAACTAGGGAAAATAAAATGAAAACACCACAGTTGTAGCGTGTTAGCTAACATGAGCTAAACTAGCTAACAGTTAACTAAAGATAATGTTAGCTGGTGGGGACCTGTGCTAAGCTATATACACCCAGTCGTGCCTCACCACTCACCAGGAACCTCTTTTAACGGTCACAAAATAAACAACATAGCTATTTTCTGCCAATTTATTCCAATTAGCTTACCTGAAACCAACTGCGATGAGATGCTGCGACCTGCGAGCTCAGTTCCAAACAAAGACCGCGGAGATGAAATGATGACTTCCGTATGTGGGCAGGTATGGGCCGACCCAAAGCCGACATAACAGAGACGTTTGATGAGCTGGGACAAAAGAGTATTAAATTTGAAGATATCTGCCCATTCGGCCGACGCTTGTCAGACGTTATAAATTGTGGGCCGATGTGTTGTCCTTAGGTCGACATTGGCCAGATGTATGTGTGCTATCTGGGTATTTTGCACAAACAGCAAATTAAGTACCTGTAAATAAAACCTTCACTGAACACAATTTCATAACAACATTGTGTGTGTGTGTGTGTGTGTGTGTGTGTGTGTGTGTGTGTGTGTGTCTGTGTGTGCACTAACCTGCCCATTATCCTCTCAGCTGTTGAATTTCCAAACACATCTTAAGCAGCAGCGTCGGGTTAATGAGCAGAGAGACGGGGCGCGGGGGATGAGATGACTTTTATTCCGGCGGCGTTCCTCCTCCTCGTTCAGCTCCTAATTGAAAGTGTCAGGCAGCTCAAGACGCCTCGTCAGGACCAAACACAACACCTTCACAAAAGCCACAATTTCAGCTGTCAATCCAGAGGTGCGTTCCTTTCTTTCACAACGCTGTGGCGTTGCAGGTTTGATTGACAGGCGCTGGCCCCGTTTAGCAGAAGCTTCACACTCTTTGAAACCCCTGGCGGCGAGAAAAACAACAAGTTTACCTGAAGATGGGGAGCTTTGGATCCAAAATGAGATAAGCAGCACTTAGAAAAAAAACAGTGCTCTCATTTCACTGATTGATCACACAAAATAAAATCAGCTCGCACTTTTGAATGAACAGGAAGTGATTTTGGGTCTTTTTCAAACACTCAAGAAGCTGCGGGTTCACAGATAATCAGTGAAAAAGCTGTAAACATATTTTACTGTGAGGCAGACTGAAGTGGATATAAATGATAGAGCCAAGTGTTTTTTAATCAAAAGTTAAATCCACAAAGAGCAAGGAAGTTGACCCCGAGTTCATGTTTTTATATGAAGGTTATTATTATTTATCACTGCAGTGATGCGTGTTTCTAACAGAGCTGTGAGCTTTATGCATTTGTAAGTAAAATGACATTAAGCAAGGACACAGCTCTGCACTGTAGTACTGGTTCAGCTATAAGTTGACATGAATGGCTGTAATTTTCACAAATCAGCCTTTAAAGGGCCAGTGTGTAATATTTGGCATGGTTTATTGTCAATCTGAATCTGAATCTGGATATTCTACCCATTAATATGTTTATACAAGTGTATAATCGCTATAAAATAAAATTCGTTTGGTTTTCGTAGCCTTATGGGCGGCACGGTGGTCTGGTGGTTAGCACTCTCGCCTCACAGCAAGAGGGTTGCTGGGTCGATCCCAGGCATGGGAGCCCTTCTGTGCGGAGTTTGCATGTTCTCCCCGTGTCAGCGTGGGTTCTCTCCGGGCATTCCGGCTTCCTCCCACAGTCCAAAGACATGCAGATTGGGGACTAGGTTAATTGATAACTCTAAATTGTCCATAGGTGTGAATGTGAGCGTGAATGGTTGTTTGTCTCTATGTGTCAGCCCTGCGATAGTCTGGTGACCTGTCCAGGGTGTACCCTGCCTCTCGCCCGATGTCAGCTGGGATAGGCTCCAGCTCCCCCGCGACCCTCAAGAGGATGAAGCGGTTAGAAGATGAATGTATATATGTATATATATATATATATATATATATATATATATATATATATATATAAGGGCCTTGCTTTAGAGAGGTCGCCATCTTGCGCCGCCATGTATGTACGGCAGACCAAGCGGACAATCCAACCAGCCAGAGAACGCGTTTTGCGTGTATGAATGAACCAACGAAGACAGCGGAAGGAAGGAAGAAGGAGGAAGAAACAGCAGAGTGTGTTAGTAGTTCGTTGATGGAGAGTAGTGAAAAGTTTTTTTAGTTATAAAGTTTGCGAATGGCCCACACTTACCACGCAACAGGAGAGAATGAACCCGAACCGTCATCTGCGAGGAAAAGAAGACGTAACTTCACTCCTTGTGATGCACTCTCTGCGGCGCTTTTCCTCCTGATGATATATCTCCCCAACAATGGTAGCACCGAATCCCATTCTGTGCAGCCAAATGGGAGCGAAGGATTCAGCCTCTCGTCTCGCCCACTCAGCATCCGAGTTCCTCATCTGTATGCTCCGGCTCAAACAGGTATGGCTCTGGGTCTGTGTCCGTTGCTAGAAACTCTTCAAAATTGCATTCAAAGTTGTCCATTGCAGCAACTATAGTCCGGAGATATCGCTAGGCTAAATAAACAGCTGAGCTCTGTTTACAGGCTACGCTGTCAGTCAGTGTGCAGGCTGGAGATTGGCGGAGCAGAGAGGGGAGGGGGGTCCCCACTCGGTATGGTAAATGAGTATGTGTGTATGAAGTGTGTCTGTTACGCCAGAAGAGTCAGAGTTTGGGACGTTTGGAGTCTTTTACCCCCTGGAGTGTTACCGGAGTTTTTGGAGTGCTCAAATAAACTGGCCTTTTTCCCCGAACACTACTCTGGTCTCCTGCTCGTGAGGGATTCATTACAATACCGTAACATGGTTTAGATTTCTAAATAAATATTCACCTCGTCACTAGATAGACCTACTCCTGAAAAACTTGTGTCTGCGCAAGGCTTTTTGTCCCTACGAGGCCACCGTCATTTACCCGACGGGAGGGGTGAGCGAGTGAGCCCTGCAATCTAGAATTTGACCACTGATGTCACTGTTTTCAACCTATTTCACACACTGGCCCTTTAATGTTTATTAGATTCTGTTTTTTTCTAGAGTTAAAGTTCACTTTGTAAGAGTTGCAAGAATCAGTGTGAAGTCTGTAAATTGCACTCAATTAAATCAGAATCACTGCAGGAAACAATTGAAGACTTTACACTTCCTTAAACACAAGGCAGTAAACGGAGAGAAAACCTGACAAACTGACTCATGTATAGATGAAGTGTCTCCAGGACGACAGGCTTGCATGTTAACAGCAGCTATGAGCCTAATGACGAGCTTCAATCAATAAAGTTATTTTGTTGATTGTTAATTCCTGAAACTCCAGCAGGATGTAAAGCTCAGCTCTGTGCAGGAGCTCTTTTCACTTTGTGTGATGTGTTTTCTGCCCAGAAAGAGATCAGAACAGGAAGCACAGGAGGCTTGCTCTCACCAGCAGTTAACAAGGCAGGCTGTTGTCACAAATTTTTTGTATGTTTTCCTCCTAAAAGCAATGCACACAAATACGTACATACACCACGTATTTTGAAAGATTGAAATCATGTGGCCAGTGCCCTAATGGCAGTTAACAAGAAAGCAGTCCCAAGTGGTTGTACGGAGTGGTGGTGGATGGGTCACAAAACACAGAACTTACGCCCGGGACTTTCCAGTGGAATCATGTGTTCAGATCTGTGTGAACATTGAATAATTTTAAGGCTGCTTTCACACCTGCCCTGTTTGGTTCGGTTCAATTGAACTCAAGTTTGTTTGCCTTCTAAGTGCAGTTCGTTTGGGCAGGTGTGAACACAGCAATCACCAAAACAACTGGATCGAGACCTTCCTGAAGGCGTGGTTTCGGTCCAGTTATTTGAACCAACTGCAGTCGCATTATGCATTGTTTGGGTTAAACATGAGCATGTTACAGTCCTGGAGGATTTTTAATGTGCGCCTCCTCCTGCACTGCCTTAATATGCACATTCAGCACATCCCATGCATCAAAACATTGTTTTCTAGTTGGAGCCGCGTCTGGTTTTCAAACTGTATGGTTTGCCTAAAATGAACAATGCATCCGATATAGTAAAGTTGACCAACGCTAAAATCAACCCATGTAGTTGTGTCCCCATTGTGACATTAGAAAGTGTCACATTCATTTTGCAAGTGTACTCTTCAATGTTTTGTTTATTTCCTGGATCTTTCCTGCATGGAAATCCTGACCAATCAAGAGCAGCTTTCTCGAGCAAGGCATTTGATCTGTTGAGCTTGTAAATGCTGCGGTGAGAAAATTGAGAAAACAAAATTAGTCCCTGATTCAGACCAAAGCAAGACAACTCTAGGTCTGAAAGCATGCTAAGAGATGTCCTCACCATGTTTCTTTTTCTAACCCTAATATCTGTAACTTTATGTTAATTACATAACTGTATGTTAAGGACATAACATCATTCATGGGATGCAAATTCATGGGATATCATACGAGTTCTATGAGAAGACATTGGACAAGGTGACATTTTGTGACAGAATTAATTCATTCAATCAATCAGTTCACAACTAACAAAACACTTGTTAGCCCACAGATCTTTTGTCTCCTTCTTCAGTAAAACTCACTTAAAGCAACACTTACCTTTCTGGAAATTTTACACTTTTCTTTTTTTAGGTTAAAATGCTATTAATAAGCTGATGGCACACTAAAATGTAAGTGAATTCCACCAGAGATAAAAACTCATAATTGTACCATTCTCATATGGTTGTAAGAAAACGCCAACCAATCATTGCATTCGAACCGAATGCAATAATTGGTCGAGCGTCCTGTCTGTCTTCCCCACGTGGATACCTCCGACGGAGGTAACCTCTTGCGTAACATCTCCCCCCGGGGGAGGGACGCTTGTGGATATAAGCTTTTCTCCGTAACAATGGCAGACAAATGCGGACCGCCTCTTCCACTTCCAGCCGCTCCAACTGGGAAACCAGTTGGCAAAAGAAAGAATATAGCAGAAAAAGCTAACACTCAGAGAGAACTTGATGCTGCAAGAGCCAAAACTCAGGTCAACATCAGCTCTGCTTTCAAGTGATGGCGAAGACTGATGCAGCTTCATCCTGAGCTGAAAAGGGACGAGATGGTCGCAGAGTTTCTGCTGGACAGGTATTTTTATTTTGCCTCTAAGTTTGAATCAACATGGCGGCACGATCAATGCTTGCGGCAGCCTCTGCGTACAATGGTGAAGTAAACACGGTACAACAATAAGTGAATTGTTCAGTGCAATACAGTCACGAGTTTCTAACAGACATTAGAAACTGCAGAGATCTAACGCTACAACTGAGAGAGCTCAGGATGTGTAGCAAGCTTGGCCTGCTACGTCGAGCTAGCCCTGAGATGACTGTGGTTTCGCCTGGAGCTGTCCCAGTGGAGAGACGCTGGCAGCGCTGTGACAGGATGCGGAAGCGGGGGAAGCGCAGAGGGGTTAGCTCTAGGCTAAGAGCTAACCCCATCAAACCAGCTGTTCCCAGCAGCCTTCTGGCGAATGTCCGCTTGCTGGACATGAAAATGGATTACATCGACTGTGAAGATCCACTCACTGAGGAGTGAGGGAATGCTGTGTCCTTGTATTCACTGAGACATGGATGAATGGTAACATATGAGACTCTGGTGTTGAGCTAACGGGGCTAACACTACATAGAGTGGACAGGGAGGCTGCATCATTTGGTAAGCTCTGTGGTGGCAGTCTGGCAATATACTAGGGGTGTAACGGTACACAAAAATCACGATTCGATACGTACCTCGGTTTTGAGGTCACGTTTTGGTTAATTTTCGGTACAGTATGGGAACAAAATGCAAAACATAAATTTGCTTGTTGTTTATTAGGAACTTTTGTAGTCATCAACAGTTTACACATTTTTTAGTCAAATGTAATTGTAACATTATACAAAATATAAAAATAAAATAAAAAAAATAGAATACTGCTGCAAAGTACTGGTAATAAGTTAAATAAAATATTCTCAAATAAACAAAATATATATAAAATAAGATTTCCAATAAATAAAATATTCTCAAATAAACAAAAAATATATAAAATCTCATAAAAATAAATTTCTCACAGCTTGTTGGAGAAGATTAACAAAACTTTTCCATGTGTAAAGCATATTTAGTGTGATCAGATTTCCTTTCCTTTTTTAAGAATGACATTAATTCTTCCATATTGTCCAAAGTGCAGCATTAACAGTTCCAGCATGTAGCCCTGTTCAGTTTAATTCAACCTTCATGTTTTTTGCCAGAAAGATTAACTTGTCCACATTGTCTGCAGTAAGGGCAGATCTGCTGGCAGTCACAATGTCCTCAGCGGTTGAAAATACCCTCTCGCTAGGGACAGAGTTAACGGGTATGGTGAAGTAGCGCTTTGCTAACTTGGCAGTTAGGGGATATATGGGCTCATTGGTCTTCCACCATAGAAGTGGGTCAGAGTCTACTGAAATACAGCTCGCTGCCTTGTATGCGGCAACCTCTTCCTTCACCAGCTGCAAAGTAGCCTTGTTTCCCCACCTGCATCTTGAAGAGCTCACCAAACAGTTCAGCCATCGCTGACTTCTTGACAGGAGGAGATGATTCAGATGCCTCTGGGTGTCCTGTCTCTGGGGATGAACCGGCTGCTGTTGTCCCTGTGGCCTCCTCACTCTGTAAAATAAAATACCCCAAAAATGTATAAATATTTAATATAAATACTACTGACACTAGCAATTGATTGTTTCAAAATGATCAGTGAAAAAGACATTTTATGTACATGAAAATTATTACAATACCTCTTCTTCCATGGCCACAATCTCTGTGGTGAGGCTGTTGTAGATCCTGTCATGACAGGCATTAGAAGGGCTTTGAACTTCGGGTCAAGCGCTGTGCATTTGTGGAGGAAGTCTTGACAAGAAGAGTACCTGTCCTCCAGGTTTTCTCTGAAGGCAGCCTTGACTTGGGTCACAGTTGCACTGTCTCCCTCATTGGGTTCCATAGAGTGGAGAACTGTGGCTTTGAGGGGCCGGATCATAGGTGCTGAAGGTGTAGCTTCAGTGCTTATCAGTATTGTGAGAGTTTTTAGTGGCTTAAGGACCTCACTTACCTCCTCTGCCATCCTCACATCCTGGTCAGACAATGTGGTGATATCTTTCTTCTTGAGAGCCTTCTATGTCAGTGCTGAGTACACTGCTGCTTGCTGCTCAAGGTACCTCTCAAGCTTATCATTTGAGATCCAGCGGGTGGTGACGTCCTGAATAAGAGTGTGTTTTGGTACATTAAGCATCTCCTGTTTGCTCTTTAATATGTGCGCAGCTGTTGGGCTACAATGAAAGAAAGACACAATCCTTCTCACTTTACCAAGCAGTCTGGACATTTGGTAGAGACATGTTGCTTTCTATGAAGCTATATTAATAGTGTGAGCAGAACACCCAATCTGGGGGCCCAGTCCAGCTTCACTCACTGCATTGACAATATTCTTTTGATTGTCTGTTGTGACTGTAATTGTTGTTCCTGGCCTCTCCAATTTCCACTCCAGCACTGTCTCTTTTAGTCCCTCTGCCAGATTTGTGCTGGTATGTCATTCATAAATGGACCGCATTGGCAGAACACGACTTACCATATTCCACTCAGGAGTGATGTGATGGGCAGTCACCGTTATGTAGCTCTCGTTAGCTCTGGATGTCCATCCATCAGTCGTAAGTGCTACTGCATATGACTTTGACAAGTCTTGGACAACAGCAGATTTTGCTTGTTCATAAAAGCCTGGTATTATTTTCTGGCTGAAGTGTGGGTGAGTGGGGCGTCAGTGGCTTAGTGGTAGAGCAGGCTCCCCATGTACAAGGCTGTTGCTGCAGCGGCCCGGGTTCAACTCCAGCCTGTGGCCCTTTGCTGCATGTCACCCCCCCCCCCCCCCCCCCCTCCACTCGTCTGTCCTGTCAAATAAAGGCTAAAAATGCCCCCAAAAAATCTGCCGTTCTCAACAACTGCTGTAAAAACTCTGATGGCAGTTGTTTTGGCCTGATCTGAATTGCTAGGGAGAGGCTGCTTGACTGCCGAAGTCAGCAGTGTTTGCACTAAGGTCGTTTTTTTTCTTGTAGCAGAGATATTCACACTCGGGTGGTGCCCTTTCAAATGAGTTAGCATGTTTGTCGTGTTGCCAGAAACGTACCCGATCTCAGAACAATGTCGGCATGCTGCTGTCGTTTTATCCACTTGTCTTTGTCCGTTACAATATTTAACCAGGAAGCCGAAGTGTTCCCAAGCCGGAGACTTTGACGACAAGGGAAAGTCTTCAAGCTCTGGTTTCTCGCCAGCGGTAGCATTAGCAGTAGCCATGACATCAGATAGCCAGAGGCTGCACGTGTAACTGCAGGCGGATAGTAAACAAACGTAAACGAAACTTTCGTTCCGCCACTTATTATGCTCATGTGGGAACTCACCTGTGTACACCTCTGCACCGAACCGGACGTCCTGTACCGAAACAGTTCAATGCAAATACATATACCGTTACACCCCTACAATATACACAAACAATTCATGGTGCTGTAATGTGAAGAGGATCTCCCAGTTCTGCTCCCAGGATGTGGAGTTTTTGACTGTGAAATGTCGACCCTTTTCATCTTACTATTCCACTTTATGTTCTTTCTTCTATGTTGCACAGATTGTTTTTAAATGATTTGTTTCTTTTTGCCTGGGATATGCAAAATGTCATTTCGTTTTTGTGCTGCGCATAAGAAAAATAAAGAAGTTCAGTTCAGAACGTTATATGATGACACAGCACCCAGTTGCCAATGGCTAACGTTAGCCTACTGTAGCATAGCCTCTGAAACATTAATGTTATCTTCCTTGTGCGTTTCCACCTACTAGTAATGTTAACGCTACTATCTAATGTTAGCACTGTAACCTTATTCTAAAACTCATCAGTCATCACTGACTCCAGTTGAGTTTTAAAACTCCGGGGTTGCCTTTGACTGTCTTGGTTGTAACGTTACACTCGCTCTCCTCTTCCGTGTATCTAACGTTACCTTGACAACGTCTATGTCGATCATAGTCGTAATGAGGACATAATGGAGGAGGGGGAAGTAAGCCTTTGGAGGGAGGTGGAGTTGCAGGAGGAGGAGTATGGGACTTTGGAGGGAGACGGGAGTTGTGGATGTTCAAACTTTTTCTAAGTGCTGTGTGAAATGCTAGAAAGGTAAGAGTTGCTTTCATAGAATGAAATGATTCTGAAAACATCATGTCAGAAAGGAAATGGCTCAGTCCAGAGATATTAAAGACTTAAGTATTTTTCAACCTGGACACTACTTTCACATGTTTTTGTGTTTAACTGACTAATTAGAACAACACTTTTAAAAATGGCTCCAGTATTGAATGAGAATGTTGCAGCCACATTCACTAAAAGTGTTTGTTTTTGTCACTGACAGGCTCAGGTTGTTATTCTAAAGCCCCGTTCCCATCAAACACTTTCAGTATGGTACCTTTGGATCCAAAAGTAACTCTTCAGACATGATACCTAGACCCTAGGTCTGTTAAGCGTTTCCATCGCAAACAGTACTCTTAAATGTGGGCCTCGGTTGTTGTCACTCACAGCTCTGTCCAGGACTCGCTGTGTTTCCTCATCACCGGTGACACATGTAGAAGTCGGCACCTCGTTTATCGTCCACAGAACAATGTTGCACACTGACATTTTCAGAACAAAATAGAACAGGCTGCAGTGAGAGTCTCTCTCCATGGGATATTTAAAAATAGCAGGTTTGTGCATTTTAGTCCTTCTCAAGCAAGCGCAGGGGTTTAGTGTTGCCGTACCCCAGAGGAAGTATGCTCCATGAGGCTTTTTTTTATTCTCCAGGTGAGGATTAGAACATATGCAGTTCACATAATGTAGTCAAAACTAATATATATTTTTAAACTCTTGATAATCCACTCATTACTAATAAAAACTAATGGAATGGTCAAAGTTGTCATATTGAAATTTAAGGTGTGCTGATGGATTCATGTTGTCAGATCTTGCATTGAGTAACATTACAAGTAAGAGCACCTCCTTAAAAGTTTCTGGCAGTCCAGTGAATGAAGTTATTTTTTCTCAGACTACAGTTGCTGCGAGAGACTGCAAAACATCCTTTCATTTAATACGTATAGTTTACTGATGTATGAACAGAGGTTAGATGAAACCAACCACAACTCAGCCCTGAGCAGAGTGAGCCTCCTCTGTTGACCAATCAATGGACTGCAGTGTTTCTAGCTCCACCTTTTAGTACCAGATCTGTGTGCTAGGTACACCAGCAGAGGGGGGTCGGAACGGTTCCATTGGCACCATCCACAACTTTTCACAGTGGAAATGGAAAAAATGTGTACTGAACTGAACTGAACTGAACTGTAGCGTACTGCTCAGTGGAAACAGGGCTTAAGTGTCTGACAACATTGTAGAAAGGATCCTGACAGAGACAGATCTTTTTGTTAAAATGTTAGATCCTTTTTGTTTAACCAGAAACAGCTCCGAAATCGCCATCATTGAACCCATCAGACTCCATTCAAATATAGAGTAATTTTAGGGTGTATACAGTCAGCATATTTTCACATCTAAGTGGTTGAATTAAGAATTTCTTTCAACCAAACTACAGCTGGTGATTGTTGGAACAGTGAAGAGATAAACCAAGGCATTTCTGTGAGTTTTTTTGTTTGTTTGTTTTGTTTTTTGTTGTTATTGACTTTGAATGAAACGTGTTTTATGATGACAAAATCCATCATCATCAATTCATCATGGACACAGTGTTCTCTGAGTAAAGACAGTGAGGAGTGTTTAATGTCCCCTCCTCCTCAGACAGCAGCAGACAGTGATGGAAATGATGGTGGAGCGGTGCTGGATGTGACCTCTGAGTACAAGCTGACAAAGATAAATAAGGAAGAAAAAAAAAATAGTGTAATTAAATGTTTATTTTGGGCATGATTCACCCGGCTTCACCTCATCATGCTAGATTCTACATAAATCAGGACACAATAGAACAAAAAAGCGTGAGAGCAGAAACATGGAGGAAAGAGGCGATGAACATGTTATCAGTCACTTCATGATGGAAGAGTCAAACAGAGCAGAAATGCACGGTGGTCAGAGTGTCAGCACTCGCAGTGATAAATAGATTGAGGTCTTCCTGAGGGTGAAACAGCAGATCTATGTGTATTCATGAGGCCAAACGATAGGCCTCCTTTAGCCATTCAGGTAACATAGCTTCTGAACACACTGTTATCACCAACACAGCTGGCAGACTGACAGTGAATTATCATCAGAGAGCTATCAGCTCAGCTAACATACCAATGACGTTATCAGCATCATAATAACTGAGAGACGACGGTCAGTATACACGTTATCGTAGGATGCTAGCATGCTGGGCTTTTATAAGCTAGCATCTGTTCCATTAGCATCAGATTCTTCAAAACCGCAAACACTTTTGAGGTTTTCTGTCTTCATTCTAAGATGAACAAAAACACAATATTTTACAGAATAGTGACTTTTAACACTTAATCATATTTAACACAGTTTAATGAGTCTTTTGTCTCATTTTTTTTCCGTATACTAAATTCAATTGTAAGCTACACTGAAGGAGAAACAGAAGGATTTGCATTTGGTTTTTGCACCTTACTGCTAATCTTTATTGGTTATATTTTTGTTTAATTTGCACTTTTCACTGCAGCTGCTGCACAACAGTTTCCCCCAGGTTAAATAATCTAAATTATCTATTTTTTTTAGTGTCTACCTCCTATGCAGCAGACATAATCACGTAGGATACAGTGGTGTAAATATAGGCAGTTCAGGCAGAGCTCTTGCATCCGGGCCTGTAGACAGAGAGGGCCGTCTAACAGTGTATTGAGCAAAAATGTCCTTGTGCTCAAAGAGGAATTTATGTGTGTAGGACACTTTGAGATTTGTTTTCAAATGTAAAGTGTGTTATAAATAAAATGCATTATTATTATTATTATTATTATTATTATTATTATTATTATTATCATTATTTAGGGGGGTATATTGGCAGTAGGGCAGGAATTCCACGAGGGCCACAAGAAAAAAATATCTGCCCTAAGGCCAAAGTGGCCTTGATGACCCGCCCGCACCGCCCCAGGTGATTTTGCGGTTTTTTGTCTCTCTGTCCAGTCAACAGGGCTTTGACACCCGCGTCTTTTGAGAAAAAAAATGTGATGACATTTTGGATTCTTATTGGGCAACATCAAATGAGACGATGAGTACATCACCAGTGGTGAGCCTGGCATGAACCGGCCAACCAGGAGACTTCATCAAACGCCCGGGCAGGGATCGGTACCGAGACCCGGTATTAAACAACCCAAGGTAAATTTAATCAACACCGTAATAACAGTAAGCTCCGCCATTATCAGCATTACTTTTTAAAGTTTCGGTTTCATGTGTCATCATTCTGCAGCGGTGGGGCCGCGGTGCAGATGAAGGGAATATAACTTCAAGATTACTCTAGTTAAGGACAACTACGCTTGTTACTGTGGATAAGTGCGATAAAACCTCTGCCAGCCAAGCCAATACTTTATCAATACATGTGATCAGCATGTAGAAAGATATATTTCAACCCACTCTGTCCGCAGTCTCTCATTCAGAGCTATTATGGTTTATGATCGCGGTCGACACAAGCACATCGCGCTCACGGTACTAACAACAAAGTGTTAAAGACAAACTAAAATGAAAGCTGTCTGTATGTAGGCGAACACTTTATCTGAACATGTACCTGAGGCAGCCGACCTGCAGACAGTGAGTGTCCTCAGTAGAGGAGGGACAGAGAGCAGGATGAATGACTGATACTGATGTTTGTCTTCATGCTGAGATAACGTGACTTTCTTCACTCAGTATTGTGATGTCAGGAGGAATATTTATATTCCAGTGAGGTATTATTGAGTTTATATTGTGACTTTGTTGTTGTAAACATGACTGTTGCTGCCATGGACTGTATAAAACTATATCCTGTGTATCTGACCTACAAGGAAAGCATCAGGAGGTGGGGTGTGTGCATGTGTGTGTGTGGAGGAGAGGAGAGAGGGAGATGCTAGAAGAGAGATAGTGTTTGTTATGAGATACTGTTAATGTCACTTATTGTGCTTTTGTGCATTGATAGTTCTCTTTTAGTCTGTTTCTGCATCATGTTGAGGAGGGCCATGCCTGTATATTGTAGCATCCATTCACAATGAAGCTACGAGGCATAAACTCGTTTCGTTGCTCTTTATTCTGAAACTTAATACAGGCTACTGTGGGCCGTAGCCAATGCCAAAAGAACAAACCTGTCTGCTCCTAATGTGCTCTTAACATTAGCGGCTCACTTCAACATCTCCCGCTTCTCCGCCAACTACACACACACCCGAACTAGCAGAAACAACAACAGCCCTCCCTCTTAGAGCCTCTGCTAATCACAAGAGGCTATCTCACACAAATCACTGTCATAGGTAGCTGACATGACTGACAGGCTTCACAGCCTCTAAACACACACAACTTCACTGGCAATGAAACGTTCACTGACATCATGGAAAACTCAGTAACTGCAATAACAGACCTTTTAACTAGATGAACATAACATGTCTTACAGTGACAGCATAACAGTTAACACTACATGTCACGCAGTCCGTTACAATATGTATGCAAAAAAAAAAAAAAAAGTGGATCGGTTGCTCACTGCTAACAATGTGGCCCATCGACATCATCTGGTTTTGAAATGCGGCCCAGTTGAAATAGTAATTGAATAGCCCTGCTGTAGTCTGTTTGTTTGTTTGTTAGCTATCTAACAACACATCAAAAATAATTGTAAGCCAGTCTTGTTCAGTGAATCAGTTTATCATGTACACTCAAAAATATTTAGTTATATTAGTAATATATTTAGTAATATTTAAGATTATTTTGAAAACATATATATTAAAAACACATTAGGTTTATTAGTACTATGAAATAAATCACATTATTAGTTATTATACTCATTATTACTTGAGCTTGTTTTATTTATTCATTTCACAGATAGTCATACATCCTTAGTCCTTAAATTAAATTCATTATGGACGTGGACTTAAAATCATTGTTTTATTTTATGGCCTTGCTGCCCTGGCTTTTGGCCTTTGTGCCCTCAAAAAATTGACAACACGAAAGGCCAAGTGGCCTTGCCGAATGACGAAATTCCAGGCCTGATTGGCAGAAATGGGATATCTTTTTTTAAGGTATGCCGGTTAGACTGGCAGCAAGTCTGAGTAGCTCCTGTTTTTGAGTCATGTTTGAGTGTTTTTTTTTCCTTTTTTAATGATTGTTAAACTTTCCAATGTGATGAGTTAAGTTGTGTACACGAGGGATGATCTTCTGGCTCTGAGAAGAACCACTTACGGCAGTGGCGGCTGCTGGTCTTTCAAACAGGGGAAGCTTACAGAAGTTTACATCATAAAATTTGCCATATTGTAGCAAGGCAGTAACTTAAAAAAGGAACATTTAATTGAAGCAGTTTTTCAACCACACTCATGCCACAGAACCACAGCAAAACCTCAAAGATCTTCAGATGGGTTTAAACACTTGAACTGTGTCTACACCACCAGAACTGATTTTCTCTCAAAATAAGTTTCCCTGAAAGGAGCAGCACCTTAACACTGTCCCAGGTAACAGTGCTATATAGCAATATTCTCTGAACATTCTCAAATATTACTGAAACACACATTTATTATATGGGTCAAAGACCGTTTTGCAGAAAACGGTCTTTGACCCTGTCATACCAACTGCACACACACACAGCTACAGCTTTGTGATTCAACGAACAAACGAACTAACTAACGACACTAAACGGTACAAACTCAATAACGCAACGTTTATGTCTTTATTTACAGTGTGTGTTGTGTGTGTGTGTGTGTGTGTGTGTGTGTGTACTGTACAAACGGTGAAAATGAGCTATATTGCTTATGGAAATCAGGACCTCTGGACAGCACTCTGTCTGAAGACTCCACTCGCCGATCCAGTGTGTATTTCCAAAGCGCTGTCAATCACAAAGGGGTTCAGCCTTTTAGACAATTCCTCCAATCAGCATGCATACACCGAGCGTCCTCTCCTGCCTACCGCTCCATTAGGTCCCACGGAAGCTAAGCCTCCCTGGAAGTGACAATTTTGTCGCATTTATCCAATGACTGTCTGGCTTTACTGCATGAAAAAAACCTACCCAGTGCTGTCTCATAGGAATGTTTGGAAGCTCTGCATCCAGCGGGCTGACACAAGAATGTATGACAGGGAGGTCGCGTTTGAAAACTGGTGATAAACAGCTGGCGTTTGAACTTCATAGTCATGATGTTAAACGCATCCTAGTGCACGTTTAATGCAATTTAAATTCTTATTTTAATGTAAATTCAATAGTGCATATTTGACCATTTCATTCATTCATTCATCTTCTAACTGCTTCATCCTCTTGAGGGTCGCGGGGGGGCTGGAGCCTATCCCAGCTGACATTGGACGAGAGGCAGGGTACACCCTGGACAGGTCGCCAGACTATCACAGGGCTGACACATAGAGACAAACAACCATTCACGCTCACATTCACACCTATGGACAATTTAGAATTATCAATTAACCTAGTCCCCAATCTGCATGTCTTTGGACTGTGGGAGGAGAGAACCCACGCTGACACGGGGAGAACATGCAAACCTCGCACAGAAGGGCTCCCACGCCCGGGATCAAACCGGCAACCCTCTTGCTGTGAGGCGAGAGTGCTAACCACCACACCACCGTGCCGCCCTATTTGACCATTTCTTCTATGAAATTTTAGGGAAAGTTCAGCCTCCCTTGTTGTCTCAAAGCAATCGCCCCTGACTTACAGAGTTAGACACCCAATACCGGCTGAGCTGAGGAAGCTGTTCAGAGGCTGCAGAGCAGGAGCTAAGCTAAAGGCTAGGAGGTGGAGATACAAGCCATTCCTGCCGTCGGTCCTTATGGGGAATGTCAATTCACTATTCAAAAAGTGTTATTATAGCAATAGTTGTGATGGTCTTATGATAACAACAATAATAACAACAATAATAATAATAATTATAATTATAACAATCATAGTCATGATCAACAACAATAATAACTATTATCACAATCACTACAATAATGATATAATAATAATAATAATAGCAGTTATAATAATAATAGTACAAATAATAATGTGTGAGAGATCAATAAAAGAAAAAATAAATAAATTAATTAATTAATTAATTAATATAAGTGTGTGTGTGTGTGTGTGTGTGTGTGTGTGTTAAATTGTGATGTGTTTCGGGTTGATAGGAATGTGCACGGTAGCTACTAGCTCAGGCCCATCGAGGACAGGAATGGGGACCATCTTTCTGTGGAAACTGTTATTTTGTTGTTATTGTGAGCAGTGATATTTTTCCATAAAGATGTATTCTGAGAGAAGATTGGTCCAGTGGTTGATGTTTATTGAGTTTTTGGATTTCCAGTTTAAGAGAATTGTTTTCTTGGGGACAGAGAAATGAGCAAGCTCTTCTTGTATTTGTTTGCTATGGTGATTACTGAAGTGTCTCCTTGTAGGCAAAGCTGTGGGGATGAAGGGATTCTGCAGTCCAATATGGTGGAGAGATTTTCTGTGACAGAGTTCCAAAAAGAGTGAACCGGTTGACAAGCCCAGAGTGCGTGGAAGTAATTATCTGTTGTGCCTATTGTGCATTGTGAGCAAGTGTCTGTGGTTGCCAGTCCCATTTTATACATTTTATATTGAGTGATATGTGTTCGGTGGATAGTCTTTTTATTGGATTAACTGAAGGTTTGTATTGGATGTCACGGCAAATATGTTTTTGTTTATATCTGTCCAGAAGTCAGGTGATGGGGAGATGTTTAGATCTGTGTTCCAGTGGGCTAGTGGGAGTGTTCTGGAATCATCTGAGGCTAATATTAGTCTGTATATAACCTTTATTTATTCTCGATAGACATTGAGGTAACCCTCATTTTCGATGCTGTTGAGTTGACAAGCCATTAAAATACTGACAATGATTACACACAACAAAATACATTTAACAAGAAAGACAGTCATCTGAAACAATTACAATTAGAAACACAGTTATCTATGATTAAGGTCCTAAACTCTGTGAGTGAAGGGAGTGTGTCTAATTTCAGGATGTGTTGTAGTGCATTCCAAGAGCTAGGGGCATCATAACAAAAGGCAGTCTTACCAATACTTGTACGGACTCGAGGAACTTTGAGTAGCAGCAATTCAGCTGAACGGGTCATGTAAGTGCCTGAGTTCCACTCCAACAAAATTGCAATATACGGTGGTAATTTGCCTAGAAAGGCCTTAAAAATATATAAAAGCCAGTGCCTCTTGCGCCTTTACTCAAGAGAGGGCCAACCAATGTTTTCATACAGAACACAGTGGTGAGTATCGTATTTATCACCAGTAATAAATCTAAGGCTGAATGATAGACTGATTCCAGACGCTTCAAAGTTGAGGCAGCAGCATGCCTATAGATAATATCACCATAATCCATAACAGACATAAACACTGCTTCAATTATTACTCTTCTTGAGAGCACTGGGAAACAAGATTTGTTTCTGTACAGAAAGCCAATTTTTTGTCGCAACTTTAAAATAAGTTCATTAATATGATATTTGAATGAGAAATCCAATCAATATAGTTTTGAGGTTAGTTTATTTAGATTTGTAAATTCAATTATGTTGTCAATTATTTCAGAAGGTTCAAGTGGGTAATGATTTATGTTAATTTTTGATTTAAATATGGATTTAAGTTGTAAGTAATTTAAACATTGGTGTCTAGTAATCCTGTGGTTCTGTATGAGGTCCTTGAAGTCTATGAACCGATTGTTGTGAAAGAGATGGCGGAGATGTGTGATACCTTTTTGTGCCCCTGTCTGATAGTGAAGAGGATTGTTGTGGAGTCTGGGTTGTGCCAAATTGGTGTGTATTTACATGGTGCTGGAGTGGAGTTGAAGATCTTGATGACTTTCCACCAGGCTGTCAGAGTTGTGGAGATTATCGTGTTTTTGAAGCAGGGATGTCGTTTGATGGTTGTATTGAGGAAAGGTAGATCTGAGAGTGAAATGTTTTGGCAATAGTGCTGTTCTAAGTCTGACCATGAGGTATTGTGGTTGGTTTGGTGGATCCATTTGGCAATACATTGTGTTTGATTTGCAAGGTAGTAACAGTAAAAGTTTGGTGCATCCAGTCCGCCTTGAGATTTGCTTTTTTGCAAAGTAGATTGTATAATTTTTGTTTTTTTTATTTTTCCAGTAGAAATGAGTAATGAGAGAGTCGATAGATTTGAAACATTTTTCTGTTGGTATGATGGGCAGCATTGAGAGGAAGTAATTGATGTGGGGGAGTATTTTCATTTTGACAGTGGCTATTTGTCCTAAAAGAGATAATGGTAAATTCATCCAGCGCCGGAGATCATCTTCTACTGTTTTTAATAATGGGGTATAACTAAGATGAAACAACTCTGACAGCCTGGGGGAAATGTCAGTACCTTAGTATCTAATATTCCCAGTGCGAAGTGAAAGTGATAAGTTTTGTTCTTCAGAATCCCAAGCATCTTCTGGACTTGTTCCAGTTTATTGTGTAATTGGAGATTTTTGAGAAGGTGTTAATAAGATTAAAGGTTTCTTTTATTGAAGGTAGGTAATTGTAGGTACAATAAAATATCAATAAAATATCATCTGTGTAAAGGCTAATTTTGTGTTGGTGGTTTATGGTGTGAACTCCTTTGATGATATTGTTCTGACATACAGCAAGAGCAAGTGGTTCTATGAAGATTGCAAATAATGAAGGAGAGAGTGGGCATCCTCGCCTGGTCCCCCGGTGAAGTGTAAAACTGTGTGATGTAATTCCGTTTGTGGTGACAGTGGCCTTAGGTGAGGTGTATAGTGTTTTAATCAAATGGATGAACGACTCCCCAAAACCAAATCTATGCAATGTGTGTAATAAAAAAGTCCAGTTAACTTGATCGAATGCTTTTTCTGTATATAGTGATACGATTATTGTTTTGATTTGAGTTTGTTGTGAAAGATTAATGATATTCGGGGTTCAACGCTAAGGTTTTTTTTCACTTGCCCGGTCGGGCAAGTTGGTCAGAGATCTACTTGCCCGAAGTCAGTTTTTACTTGCCCTATAAAAACTGTTTAATTTAAGCTTCTATGAAATAACAAAGACTGCAGTTATTTTTATGTTATGTAATCTTTATTCACACTGTATTTATTAATTAAAACAACATATGTCATGTATTGTAGCTTAATTCCTACACAAATATGACACTGTCAGGGCTTAAAGTGAAAAATTTGTCAATCGTTCTCCGTCTATAATTTTGCGCCCTACTTGAGCCATGCCCACCTCTATTTATTTTTCACCCCTCTCTCCAGTTCTGCTGTATTAACACCGGGTTTAATATATTTTGCTTCCATCTCTCTGCCCTGCTCTACTCCACTTCAACACTACTACTAGCAGCAGAGGTGAAGCACACGCATGAAAAATAATTTTCACATGCGTGAAACTTTTTTGTATGCTTGCAAAGCACAGCCTGCTGGGATGTTTCTGTGTATCTACTGGCACCAGAAGGGCTCTTTAGGATTAAGTACATACAGTACATGTGTGCACAGTAATGAGCAGGTGAAATGTCTGTCTAGCTTACACATGAGGTGTCTCAAGATTTAGGAACATACAATTTTATTGAATATAATAAATAGTGCTGCACGATTTGATAAAAATGTGCGATTGCGATTATGGTGGACAATATTGCGATTTGCGATTGCGATTACAATATAATTACAATAAAATGTAATAAATAAATGGTATCATGAGTCTTTTTTGCTTGATTCCATGTTTTCCCTACATTATATTAGGGGGACACTGACCTGACATAGTTATTATTATGGACAGACAGTGTGTCAATGACCATCAACAGACTGAGCACAGTCAAACACGCTGCTCACACAGCAGCGCAGCACATCTGCAGATGAAAATTAGCCTGTATGGCTAAATTTGGCACATTTACGTGACTTAAGTGATTATGTTAATTAATGTGCACTGTCCCTTCTTAAATAAAATAAACATAAACACAAACTGTACACACAGCGGAGCGAGCCTGTGTTGCGTTCAGGCGTTGTCACGTAAATGACAAATTCCAGCACGCCATAGCACAACACAGCAGCATGTCAAGTGGGCCGAAACCGAGCAAAATTGCTCAATTTTTCATTTGTTATGGAGTCCATGATTTCCCTGTGACACTTACAAATGTTTGCTTAACTGTGCTTGGATGTTGTTTTATGAGGCTCTGGCAGCTTTCAGTTGTCTCTTTGTCTTTAACGTTACACGGCTCGGCTTTCTCTCGCATGCACTCTTCCTACTTTTCCCTGTGCTGTGTTGTCTCAAGTGTTGATATAGATTGGTTGTGTTGCCGCGGGACGTGGCGACTTTAACTTTTACACTTACACAGCACGTCTTTCTGTTCAACGTCGCCGTACCTGAATCCAAAGTATCGCCATGTAACAAACATTTTTTTCACCACCAACTCAGCCTGTTCATGGTCGAGCTCATGCTCTTCTCCAGCGTCTGTGTTGGTCACTGCTGCACGCCGGCTGCACGCACCAGGATAGCTTGTGGGCGTGATGTCAACAAACTCCACACACTACAGGAGAGGCAGTCACGTTCACAGACACACACGTTAACATTTATTTAGCCAATATTAAATCGCAAATCACAGCCTTTATGCGGTTATGTAATCGCACAGCCTGACATCGCGATTGCGATTAGATTAATCGTGCAGCACTAATAACAAAGTAAAAAGTCACTTGCTGCTGTTTTGTGCTATGACCTATTTAAGTATTGGAAGTTGTTATTTACGTGACAACGCCTGAACGCAACACAAGCTCATCATGAGTGCCGTACTGAGCTGCTGTGCGAGCAGCGTGTTTGTCTGTGCGTAACAGCAGTCTGTTGGTGGTTATTTACACACTGTCCATTTCAATAACTTTGTCAGCTGACAAACTGCACCGGGCTCGGGGTCAGGTTTGGTCAGGAAAATGCGGCCCGAGCCGCTCTAGCGTGCTCACCTGTGTGTGTGGCGGAACTCCGCCGTGCGCCTGCATCAGAGCAGAAGAGCACGTTTTAAAATACATTTATTTTATCAATTAGTTATTAACTTTTACTATTTTTAGCAACTTGCCCGATCGGGCAAGTGAGGTTGTTAGTTTACGTGCCCGACCGCGACCCGAGTTTTGCTTGCCCTGGGCAATCGGGCAATCCTTATTGTTGAGCCCTGATATTGAATAGTCTTCGTATTTTGTCAGAACCATGTCTTTTTTTAATAAAACCTGTCTGATCGGGGTGTATTAAGGTGGAGATAACTGTTTCTAATCTCATGGCTAGAGCTTTTGTGATGATTTTTAGGTCTGTGTTTATAAGTGATAATGGGCGGTAGCTGGAAAGTTGCGTTGGATCTTTATTGGGTTTGAGTAGAACTGATATAACGGATGTATTCATGTGTGGAGGAATTTGTGATGTATGTTGAATTTCTAATGTTAGTCTGTAAAATAGTGGGGATAGTATGTGCTGAAAGTGTTTATATCGGGTCCAGGTGAGTTATTGTTGGGCATCTGGAGTAGGGCTTTGTAGAGTTCATCTGATGTTAGTGGCTTGTCAAGTGTGTCTGTATCTTGTTTGGATAGTTTGGGTAGGTCCAGGTTATTAAAGAACGACTGTATCTCTGATGGGCCAGGGTCTGTATTTGAAGAATATAGGTTAGTGTAGAATGTGTTTTCAGAGTGTTTAATGTTGGGAATTATTGCTTTTTCTTTTTTACATTGTAGTTGACTAGCTAAGTATTTGCTTGATTTATTGTTATTTTCAAAATTATCGTATTTGAGTTGTATCAAAAATTGTGTTTTTTTGCTTGTGATTTCCTCTAACTGTAATTTGGTGCTGTGTTGCGCCTTTTTTATTTGTTCGTTGGGGTTGTTTGAACAGCTGTCTGTGAGTTGCTTAATTTTCTGTTCCAGATGTTTTTCTAGTTCCTGTTCCATTTTTTTCTTGTTTGTTGACTATGATATTATTTGTCCTCTAATTACCTCCTTGCTGGTTTCCCATAGAACTGATGATGAAATTTCTGGGGAGTCATTCAATTCCAAAAAGCATGCCCACTCTCTCTGTATGAAAGCAGTAAAATCAGAAGCCTTGTTTAATGAGATATTGAGGTGCCAGCAGGGAGAGTATTTGACAGCGGATTCAAAGTTTAAGGTGAGGGATACTGGTGCATGGTCAGTAATTACGATTGGATGTACAATAGGAGCCACTCAAAAGTTCCCCTTCCCAGCCAGCTGTCAGCCGGCTGCCTGTCAAATCCCAAGGGGTAGAGCCAGCTGCCGTGCTGGCTCTACCCCCCCTCGCTCTCCTATTTTAATTCTAGACATGCCCACTCGTTCAATTGCAGGGTATCGCCATGAGATGGCGCCTCTCTCACAAAAAACAGCCTGCAGTCATTCAGTTTATCAAACGTGGAAGCGTATCGTTTCTATAGCAACGACTCTTTTCAGGGGTGACTGTCTGCCTTTCCGAAACCTTGCCTCTTCGAATGTTAACTTCCATTATTCGGACTGGTGGTCCTTCACCTTTTTTTTCATAAGTCCCACCATTATGAAAATTCCTGCCTTTATTACTCGAAATGTCGGCCCTTTCTCTTTTTTCTAAAGGATCCGCATACCGAAGTTTGGATATTGTGGAATATGGCACAGCTACAGTGCTGCAGTGCAGACATTTCAGTCGCACACTGCGCGTGTCAGCAGCAGGCAGCAGTATAGAACTGGGCTTTTACTGATGCACTTTCTGAAGGCTATTTACTTGATTAGACTTTTATTTTCGTTAGGATATTATTTTTTTTCGTTATTGTATAATTGTTTTCAGTTAATCAGTGAGATCACATCTTCAAAAAATGTCTGAAAGAAAAGTAACCGAAAAGGTGAAGATTTCGTTTGTTTACAAGTTATTTTGAATTTGGAAACCTGGTTTGTTTACCTTTTTGTAATAAATTACGGAGCCCCGCAGTGGCCGTGAGAGGAAAAAATATACATCGTGCGCACGTTTTAATTAATTTGAATCCTTATTCATTCATTCAGTCATTCATTCTGCACTTGCTGCTTTGCATGAGATCGTTGTCAGCAAAAGGCAATTAACGGGGATATTGAGAGTTTTAGAGGATATTCTGCATGTAAAACTGTGTAATATCTTATATTATTTGTGTTCTTGTGAAGAAATCCTGCTGGCTCTGCGATGCCTTCCCAGTTCAATTACGCACGGCACAGGTGCTCGGATGCGCGTAAAAAATCCATGAATGAAGCAGCAGTCCTGTCCTTGTGTCCTGCGCACTGATGTGCGTGTTTTTTGTTTTTGAAAAGTTTTTAATTTTTTAATTTCAACTGAGGGTGCAGGCGACTTGCCTTATGATCTAAAACCAGCCACTGGCGACTGCATGAAAGGCATCTGTCAATAAGTCTCTCTCAACGTCTTGAATAGAATCTTGTACAGTAGCCTAACTGTATAGATCTGGTCAATACACAGTAGGCCCTAGACTTTATTTGTAGACTGAATAATAAGAAATTATAATCACAACTTTACAGGATTTGACAAGTAGCCGCAGTTTTCACATACAGTACAAAGACCCCTCTGTTTTGACGGCAGACATCCATCCATCCATCTTCTAACTGCTTCATCCTCTTGAGGGTCGCGGGGGGAGCTGGAGCCTATCCCAGCTGACATTGGGCGAGAGGCAGGGTACACCCTGGACAGGTCGCCAGACTATCGCAGGGCTGACACATAGAGACAAACAACCATTCACGCTCACATTCACACCTACGGACAATTTAGAGTTATCAATTCTGCATGTCTTTGGACTGTGGGAGGAAGCCGGAGTGCCCGGAGAGAACCCACGCTGACACGGGGAGAACATGCAAACTCCGCACAGAAGGGCTCCCATGCCCGGGATCGAACCGGCAACCCTCTTGCTGTGAGGCGAGAGTGCTAACCACCACACCACCGTGCCGCCCTGACGGCAGACAGTCTAGTCAAAATAAAAAAAAATAAAGCGGCCCAACGCAGTTGTTTTTGCTATTTTGGGCAAGAGAATAAAAACAATTATTAAAGGGGATGCTGAGCAGTAAGATCCGTTGTGTAATTAAAAGGGATAATGCACATTCAGCCGCACACTATGCTAACAGGCAGGGTACCCTCTGGTTTACAGGTATTGAATGTTGTCGGCTCATGTCGGCTGCCGGAATGTGTGCGCTGTGAGCTGCCCTTCCCCCTCCAACGCCAGTGATTTAGCATAACTATGCTCTAACCTTTTGTTTGCGTACTGGGTTATTTGGAATGTGGGGAGAGAGAGAAGACATTTCTACACTGAGTCATTTTAGGCTATATGGAGTTTTTCGATGATTTTGTGATTTTTCGTTTCGTAGCTTTATTAACTTAATTATTCTTATATTGTAAAATAAACACATTTAATCTTTGAAGTGACGTGACGAGAAGTTCTTGAATGTGTGTTGGAGCCAAGTGTCCCTGGCTTTCATGGATAAAAAGCCGACACACTAACATACAGCAGGAATTCCCTGAACTAATTTTTATGTTGGCTCTGACTGGGAGAAATCGAGTGTTTGTAGCCTATGTAATGATTCTTTTTTAATTTATTTTATTAATTCCTCCGCCCACCGTAGCAGTGGGCAGCGGTACCGATGCAGGTTACTGTATATAGTATCCTACAGTAAAGCCTTAAAAATCAACAGAGAACCAATCAATATTTTTACTGTCATGTCATTATAAGTTGAACTCAGGTTTGATAATGGGTAAAATAAAAAAATAAAAAAAAATAAAAGGTGGTCTTGCGCACTCCTGGCTCGCTGCTGTCTAACCAGAACGAGGTTCTGCAGGCATGGATGTCGGAACTATTTTCTGGATAAAGGATTTGATTTGAAGTTATTTTATAATAACATGCAGTTATAAGAGAACTAGAATGGATGAACACGGCATCTTTATTGTTAAGAAAATGAAACTTTGATAACTAAATCAAGCCATTTAAGGAACATAACAGCATCATTTGTAACCTTGAATGAAAAAAAGAAAAGTCTGAGCTCCTGACTTTAATGCATTTCCAAAAGTGGACCTTCTCTCCTGACCAACTGATGAAGATTTTAAGCCCTCTCTGCACAGAGATGCATTTATTTATAGTAAACACATTTTATAGTGAGCAGCATACATACGTCATATGTAAAGTTTGAATGAACGAGATGGACGCAATCAGAAAGGAAACGGAGGCTGCGCATTGATCCTTTTGCCCCTGTCTGCAGGGACGAACGGCAGCTTGCCTGATTTACTGAAAATAATTATACAATAACGAAAAAAATAATAGCCTAACAAAATATAAGTCAGTCAAGTGTGTTTGAGATCATCATGCACAAAGATCAGTTTGACGCCTTGAACAAATTTAATTCATTTTCGGACATTAAACATGAGAAGATTATTTCAAATGGACATTCTCATTTCGTAGAGCACTCAGCTTAAGCATTAATGAGTGTTACACGCCAGTAATATGAAGTTATTTACGTGTTTTGTGGTTAATTATACCGTGGATCCTTTCGCTCCTCTCATGTAATCCGTGCGTCCTGCATACAGCGGCGCACGGGACCGATGAGCAGCCCTCATTTCCTGTCAGATTGCATGTGACTCGTTCATCCAAACTTGGTCGGGATTTGTAGAGGACATATATATGCTGATCACTATAAAACGTGGTTACTATAAATAAATGCATCTCTGTGCAGAGAGGGAAATATATGCTGCCTGCGTCTGAGCAGGAGGCTACACAGTAGAGATGTGCGTCCTGACTGATGCACGGCTATCTCGCCATGTGGATCATTTTGGATTTATTTTGAGATATCTGATATTGATGCCTCCACCCTCCAGTACAGTGGAAGGCATTTCATTTGCGATGCTCACAACATTGGAAACATTTAACAGATTCAAAAGCAATACATCTTTTCAGAAACAGTGACCCAGTGTTATTAATTTTCTTTGGAAGTGCTTTCAGCTGAAGTCCCTATGACAAAAAATCTTGACAGTGAGGTCTGTGGATTATCCAGAGTACCAGGGACACTCTAATGCCAAAAACTAAGTAGTGAACCAACTGCATGTAGGTACAAGGTGTCAATGCATCTAGGTCCCTGCTCCAGCTGCAGGTAGCTCGTACGGATCGATGTTATTTATTTCTTGGATCTTCTCCAAATACATCAGTTTGAATCATGATAACACGGCAAAAAAATCACACAAAGCACGGTAAATGAGATGGAGTTTAATTAGTACACCGGTAAGGTAAGACAACACGTTTACATGTCGTTTTCTATATGTTCTCTGACATTAATCCTAACGATATGAGGCGGTCTTTGTGGAAAAAAAGCTTGTTTAGTGGACTAACTTTGCACTTGAAGGTTGCCCGTTCACTTACGTTTTAACAGGTCTGACGCTACGGCTGTATCTAGGGTAACGGCTAACATGCTAACTATTATCTGTATGTCACTAGTCACTTGAACCAAATTTAGGACGATAGGAGACGGGTTGAAATAAACCGAAATTTCCCTTTAAGTGTCTGTGTTATGTTGATGTAGGTGAGCCTCTATCAGAGTTGGGTCTGTGAGTACAGTATGGCTGGTTTGTGTGTGTGTGTGTGTGTGTGTGTGTGTGTGTGTGTGTGTGTGTGTGTGTGTGTACGTGTGTGTGTGCCCTTAAAGTCGATACAGTCTATCATATAAGTACAACATGAGTTGCAGAAGAGTTGTCCATCAATGTATAATTTGTCTACGACCAGGTAAGCTCGTTTACTGTTTTTTTCTGTTGTCCTTCAGGATCGGGTACAGTACTTTACGTCGTTCATTAATCTTGCGTGGAAACTGGTCATTAAGCCCGAATTTAGTTCCTTTCAGTTCTCTGCCTTTACTTCTGACGAGTTCCTTCTGCTAAAAAAGTCCAAACTTTGCGATGATTGCTCTGGGTCCTCTGAATGATGCCGTGCCGATGCGGTGTGCTCGATGTAAAGTTATGTTGTTTACTGTGTCCGGTGGGAGTTTGAGGTGGGTTTTCATGAAGGCTTTGAGTTTTGTGTCGGGGTTGTCTGGTGTGGTTTCTGGTATGCCGGAAAAGATCAGATTAGTGCACATGCTTTGCGATTGTAAGTCCAAAACTGTCTCTTTCATCATTTTGTTTTTTCTGGTGGCTGTGTCCATTCTTTCGGATAAGGTTTTAATGAATGACTGTAGCGAGTTGTTAACTTTATTGATGGAGAGGATGTGGTTGTGTGCAAATTCCATGCTAGCTTTCAGGTCTTTTATTTCATCGTGAAGTGGGATGGGAAGGTAGAGTTTTTTATTGATACTGTTAAGAATACTGACCTCGATCTCTGTGGTTTGTAGATCGTCTGTGTCGGTGGATGAATCTCGCTTGGTTTTTTTTGTTGGGTTGGGGTGTTCTGTTGTCCATGTTGTCCTGCTGGTTGTAGTAGTAGTGGTCAATGAAAGCCTCCAAGTCCGGTAAATCCTCCACTGTGGTGGTTATTGGTTCCACGTGTGATGAGTGGTACAAGCAAAAGTGTTGTCCTGTGGTTTTTGGTTTTAATTAGTCTGTTTTCTTTTAGTCCGTGGCTGATTTAATTTTGTGTTTACTGCTGAGGACAGGGTGCCACCATCTTGGTCTCTCCCCCTCACTGACTGCGTCTCACTCCAAGATCTGCTATCAGGATATTGAACTGTTGGCAGTTGGTCTTAGACGGTATTATATACCACTGGAGTTTTCACACATTGTCGCCATTATTGTTTACATTCCACTGCGGGCAGCAACGGCAGTGGCCTGTGATGTCATCCATGAAACTGTTGCCAAAATCCAGACCCAGCACCCTAGTGCATTCATTTCAATAAGGGGGATTTTAACAACACTTCTCTCTCCTCCCATCTGACAGGGTTTTTTCAGTATGTGGACTGTCCCACCAGGGAGAATAAGACACTAGATTTGTTTTATGGAAATGCCAAGGACACCTACAGTGCCTCTGCCCTACCACCGCTTAGCAGATCAGATCATAATCTGGTTCCTCTCCAGCCTACATAAAAACCCTGTGTATTGAAGTTGCCTGTTACCACTCACTCAGCCAGGAAGTGGTCCTCGGAGACCAGTGAGTCTCTCAGGGACTGTTTTGAATGTACACACTGGACTGTACTACTAGAGCCACAGGACAATAACATGGACATGGACAGGAGGGTGGACATTCTGACAGAATACACTTCTGTAGAGATACTGTGATGCCAGTAAAGATGTACGCTGCTTCCCCAATAATAAACCATGAGTTAACAATAATATCGAGCAGCTTAGTTCTTAACTTAAAATTTTAAAAAGTGTCAAGCTCACAAGGGATGAGTTTTTGTGTCAAGTGAACGTAAAGTTTTATTTTATTTTGACAATCCAATGCATCTGTGTAAACTTTACGTTGAAATTTTGTGTCATGTGGCCCATCATAACTACCACTGATAAGTCAAGTCAAACTTTATTTATAGAGCACAATTAAAAACAATCGCTGCAGGCACAAAACACTCAAACAGATGAATGCAGGGGCAAACAAAAGAAAACAATAAACTCAATAGAGAACAAATCGGAGCAAAGCAGAGGATGAGGCACAACAGAAAATGGAAGACGAGGAAGGTCTTCAGTGGCGGCAGAATGGTTTCTGTAGTCTGAGCAGTTTTTATTTGAATAGGTGAGCTGTTTCAGAGTTTTGGGGCAGCCACAGCAAAGGCTCAGTCATCACTGTTTTTGTGTCTACGTCTGGGGAAAAATCACTGACACTGCATCTGACAGCTGTGGTTTGAAAATAAGAGTTTGAATGCAATGCTGCCATCATTAGTCATACTTCTCCTGTTATTATACACATATAAGTATTATCACACATGTATACTGCCAGATATTAATATATACTTTCAACATATTGTACCACAATAGACAGAACTATAACTATAACATTATTATTTTCATTAATGTTCTTGTAAGCTACTGTCATTACCGTCTGTCCTGCATCTCTCACTGTCTCTGTCTCTGTCTGTCTCTCTGTCTCTCTTTCTGTCTCTCTTTCTGTCTTATTGTGTCATACGGATTACTGTTAATTTATTATGCTGATCTGTTCTGTACGACATCTATTGCACGTCTGTCCGTCCTGGAAGAGGGATCCCTCCTCAGTTGCTCTTCCTGAGGTTTCTACCGTTTTTTTTTTCCCCGTTAAAGGGGTTTTTTTGGGGAGTTTTTCCTTATCTGCTGCGAGGGTCCAAAGGACAGAGGGATGTCGTATGCTGTAAAGCCCTGTGAGGCAAATTGTGATTTGTGATATTGGGCTTTATAAATAAAATTGATTGAGTTGAAGAATTTTATTTATTTGTTTATTTTTATTATTTTATTTTATTTTTTATTTTACCAGTATTTTGCTGTACATGTTGCTACTTTAACATAAGATAAGCCTGAAAATGACCATCGTGTCATTTTATGCTGCCTCTAAATGATTGATCCCTATATTATCATAAGTATGTGTGTGAAGTGTGTGTGAGATTTGATTGGTGATATCTGTTTACATTTTGTGTCTGAGAATCTTTCAGTAGAACAGAAAGCAGCTCTAACTTTATGACTTTATGTTGCTGCCAGATTTGTGTCAGACTGAGACAAAAAGGCTCAGACTCTTTATACTTCAAATCTGTTCCATCATCATCATCATCATCATCATCATCACTGTCAGTGTATTTATTATTAGCTGAGGTACATTAACATGCAGTGAGTCTCTGCTCAACACTGACTGACACCAGCTGATCAGCAGCATCGTCATCCTCTCTGCTGACACACTGAATAATCCTTAATTTCCTTTGGGATGAATAAAGTATCTATCTATCTATCTATCTATCACTTTTTATATTTCCTCATGTTATGTATGGGTTTTTGTTATTCCTTAATCTTAAACATATATTGAATCATTTCCCTCTCTGCTGTCAGATGACGTCCTTGGAGCAGGTCGGAGAGGAGGTGGTCGGTCAGGCTCGCTGTCCCTTTGAGTCTGGTCAGTCCAACGTTGGACTGTTTGCAGGTGAGTCCAAAGTCACTTTAGAAAATCACTTATAACCAATGACTGGGCTCTGTCATGCTACAGACATACTGTCACATTTATTTATATAAATAATTACTGAGGTTCAAAAATGTATTTGTATTGTATACAAAAATTGTATTTGTGATATCAATAATTTATATAATAAAAAAGCTGATACTTGGCACTGTGTGACGATACAATTCTGCCACACAAAAATACCACCATACTATGTTGTATTGATTTTTTCCCCCGATCCTTAATTTTATATATATATATATATATATATATATATATATATATATATATATTGATATATATATATTGATACTGATATGAAGAACACCTGAAAAAAAAACTTTGAAAAACTTTGAGAAACAGTTGCGAATATGAGCGAGAAAAATCTCAATTTCCGAAGTGGCAAAGCTGACAAGTCGGAAGCAGGTGACATCTCGTGTCATCTCTTCAGCCAGATATATTTATGTTCGGAAGCTGATGCTACATATGTTTGTGGGGACTTTAATAGCAGAGTGTGTGCACTAGATGATTATTTAAAAGAAACTGATGACGTGCCAATAAGAACCCCATTAGATATATGCATTAACAAACATGGTGAATCATTAATTGGATTTCTGAGGGACTCTAAACTGTGTATTGTTAATGGAAGAATTTGTCCCCTTAGTGATAATTTTACCTCTGTCTCAACTAAAGGGAGAGCGGTGGTTGACTGGTACCACATAACTGTTTACAGAACTGTATTTCTTTTGAGGTGATCACCCCAAGTCAATTGGCAGATAATGCAGGTTGTATAAATTTAATTGGAGGTTGTTGTGGACTTCCCGATCACTCTGTGTTATTTTTAAAACTTCATGCAGGACGTGTAATGGGTCAACTTGAGACAGGGCCACAAATCAATCAGTTTTATGTTAAAGGGAAGGTGTGTAGGAAATTACCCCAAAACTTTTTCGGCCCAGAAGCACAACAATCTTTATCAGTATAGACAGAGAGGGTACAGAGATCAAAAGGAATTGGACAAGTGGTATGAAGATTTCTGTAAATTAATTCATGATGAAGTGGAAAAAGAACCCCAAATACTCAAGAAAACCATACTGGAATGAAGAGTTAGAATATCTATGGCAGTCTATGCATAAAGCAGAACACTCATTTCTGAAATGCAAAGGTACCCAGTCTGATAAAAAGGGCCTTTTAAAAGTCTTTAAAGAATGTCAGTACATATTTGACAAGCCATACAGAAAGTATAAAAGATGTTATCAAAGAGGACATGTATTGCACATTGAAAGGATTCAAACTTCTAACCCACAACTTTTCTGGAAAGAAAATAATAAACTGGGCCCAAAAAGGATAAAGAGAATTCCTGTGGAGGTCCTGGGAAATGATGGTAACTAGATTACAGCATTATTCCAAGTTATTAAGAAATGGGAAGCAGACTTTAAAGGATTGTTCCATGATGGTTCATCAAATAATGATGATACATTTTATCAGGAAATATGTTCTGTGAAAGCGATGCAGGAGGGTGAGATGGCAAATGAAATTCATACCAGTAATGAAGACCTTAACCATGAGTTGACTACGGAAGAAGTTCAGTTGGCTATTAAAAAAGTAGGAAAAGCCACAGCCATAGAAAATTTACCAAATGAAGTCCTGAAATTCCCAATGCTCTCTCACACTCTGCATGGCTTATTTATAAAATGTTTTGAAACAGGTAAAATACCCTCTGTGTGGCTTAGATCTATCAAAACCCTGATTCCTAAATCTCAAAGCGATGACCCAAGGGTGCCTCTTAATTATAGAGGGATTAGTTTGTTTAGCACTGTTTACGCATTATACTCCTCCATACTTAATATTAGACTTATGTCATATCTTGAGAAGAGACAACTCCTTGTAGATGAACAAAATGGATTCCGTAAAGACAGGGCTTGTCTGGATCATCTCTATACTTTGAGCTTGATAGTAAGGGTAAGGTTAAAAGAGAAGAGATTTGTCTGTTTTGTTGATTTTAGAAAAGCTTTTGATTTTGTGAATAGAGATCTTTTCTTGTATAGGTTATTTAAATATGGAGTAAATGGGAAGTTCTATAAATCTATACAGTCATTATATAGCAACCCCATAGCTTGTGTAAGAATAAATGAGTCTTACACAGAGTGGTTTCTGACACCTTTGGGGGTGCAGTTTATATTAAAGATCTGGCATGTGCAATTAAGTCAATAAACTGTGGTGTAACAGTGTGGGGAAGAAATGGTTAGCATTATTTTGTATGCTGATGATATTATTACAGTGGCTGAAAATGAACACAATATGCAAAAAATGTTGTCTTATACAAATGAGTGGTGCAAGAAATGGAGGCTGTCCATAAATAAAAGAAAAACTGAAGTTATACATTTCCGAAATCCTTTTATTTGTCGTAGTAAATATCAGTTTTATTTTGGTGACAAAAAATTAATTTTGTTCACTCTTATAAATACTTGAGTCTTTATGTAGATGAGTACATGAATTTTGTTCAAGGCACAACAGTCCTCTCTGAATCAGCAGGTAGAGCACTAGGGGGAGTTATTGGTAAAATTAAGGTACTCAAAGATATTGGTTTCCTTACATATACCAAACTTATTCAGGCTTGTGTCTGTCCAGTCCTGGACTACGGGGCTGGGATCTGGGGTCATGGTAGTTATCCTAAGAGTGTAGCTGTACATAATCGGGCCATTCGATATTTTTTGGGTGTGCATAGATATGTTCCAATGCTGGCGGTCACAGGGGATATTGGCTGGGAATCCAGTGAAGTCCATTGGAAGGTTTGGGCTGCCAGATTATGGAATAGGTTACTCAGTATGGATGATAATAGATTAGCAAAAAAAAAAAAAAATATTCAAATGGGATATACAACGGAATGGACCTTGGATAATGGACGTGTGATTTGTTTTGTATTTATGGATATGAACAAGTATTCCTCAGAACAAAGAAAATTGACATTGTAACTTTAAAGGAAAGGCTGCTTTATGAGGTTCAACAACAGTGGGCAGATGAGATTTGGAGTAAACCAAAGCTATGTACCTACTGTGAAATAAAATTCACGTACTTCACTGAAAATTATGTTCTGTATAACCTGTCAAAGAAACAAAGATCACTCTGTGCACAGATTAGAGCAGGCATTTTGACACTTCATATTGAAACCGGGAGGTACATACCTCCCGGTTTCAATATCGGGTTGGAAGAAGACAGTCGAATCTGCCCAATGTGTGACCTGAAAGAAGTAGAAAATGAGTATCATTTTGTCTTGTACTGTCCTTTTTATTGGAATATCCGCGAGGAGTTGTTTAGTAATACAAAGATTAAGGTAGATTGGATAAATGCGGATGATTCACAACGGCTGACTTGGTTGTTTGAAAAAGAACTATTTGGACTGGCAAAGTATTTGGAGAAAGCTTGGGACATGAGAAAGGGAGCATTGTATCAGTATTGTTATTTTGTTTTGCAAAGGTGTCATATAATCCCGTTGGTGATGGGCCACTAGGTGGCATGACACTAAAAAAAAAAATAAAAAAAAAAATCAAAATAAAATCATATATATATATATATATATATATATATATATATATATATATATATTGCTTATTGCTTTGAGCTTGAGAGAGAGACATCTACTTGGACAAAATAGCGTCAGCGACATAGGTGCTCTGCCTTTTATTTATTACTAAGAGACAACCAACATAACAAGACATACAGTAACACCTGAGGCCTTTACTACAAAGCCAGTTCAGCTTACCCAGGATATCTTCTTGCTATCTGGTCTGACTAACCCTAACATTAGCCGTCTGGATAACCAGTACCACGAAGCTAGTTATCAACTAGTTCAGTCAAATCTGGGTTTTCCTATCCAGCCATGAGCGCATTCATGTAAAAGGGGCGGGGTGGTTGATTTCTACCGACATCATCAGAACCCTGAATGAAGTAGGCTGCTTCATATCATATGAGATGAAACAGTGGTTTACTAGGCAGTAAAATGTCAGTGGTGAGGGATGTGAATGACAAACTGTAGTCTTTAAACAGAAGATCTAGACACATTGAAAACACCATCCAAAATTCACCATTATCTGAAACTAAAATTCTGTGCAGGTATCACTATTGCTATCGCTATGGGCCTATGTGATGTTAGTATAGAGTATTTTTTGTTGTTTCGTTGGATGATGATAATAGTACTCTGAATGTCACATAAAACACTTTAACGTAACACCAGACTGTTTTTGCTGCTGAAGTAATGAGTGGGAAAGTAGTTAATGACCAATGAGGTCTATCTGTCCAAAATATCACATTTATAATAACGGGGGCCACTTAACAGTGTGTGGATTGTTTAACCAATAAAAAATATTATCTGTTTTATCCTAGTTCTCATCACATAGGTGTCTCATGTTATTTTGAGCTGCAGTGATAGAATCAGAGTGTAAAAGTAGTGCCACTGTCAGCAGTCACTGCAGACTAAAATAAATGTAATAATTTCAAATAGTGCTAAAATCATGTGTTTAGTGTTGTGAACGATCTCTCCATTTGTTAGAAGCTCTGTTTTAAAACCAGTGGAAATAGAGCCCTGGCGCAATAAATGATTCTACGGAACTATAACAGCATATAGGCTCCTCTTATTTACCACTCCACTCTTATTTGTCACTCCAGACTTTCATTCATGTATACTCTTTTCTTCAGTGATCTGATTGGTCAGAGGTCGGGATGTTGACAGGCTGTGATCCAATATCCTGAAGTTAATCTGCTCCAGAGCAGGTTGGCTGTTCACCATAAGTTGCCACAGTGATTTATCCCGGTAAATAGAGAACCAGAGGCCCGTACTACGAAGCTAGTTCAACTTACCCAGCATATCTTCTTGTTATCTGGTTTGGCTAACCCTAACACTGGTCATGTGGATAACTGGTACTACGAAGCTGGTTATCAACTAGTTCAGTCGACCCTGGGTTTTCCTATCCAGCTGCAAGCGCGTTCATGTAAAAGGAGCAGGGGTGTTAACATCATCAGAACCATGAATGAAATAGGTTGCTTCATGTGATATGAATTGGTAGCTTCGTGGTACTGAAAACCCAGAGTTAACCCTGAAGTTACCTCACTAATGCCAAATCCTGCTTCGTAATGCAGGCCTCAGCTTCATAGTACTGAAAACTCAGAGTTAACCTTGAAGTTACCTCGCTAATGCCAAATCCTGCTTCGTACAGGCCTCTGGAGTTTTCTTTAGTCTTACATTTCATTTGAGTTTTTTTTTTTTGTTTGTTTGTTTTTCTTAAAAATGTCTGTTTTGTATTAATACATTGTTGTTAATTTAATTACCTATTACATTCCATTGCAGTTAAAGCGACACTTTCCTTTCTGGAAATTTTATGCTTTTCTTTGTTTAGGTTAAAATACTATTAATAAGCTGATGGTACACTAAAATGCAAGTGAATTCCACCAGAGATTAAAACTCATAATGCTACCATTCTCATATGGTTCTAAGAAAACTGACCAATCATCGGCCAACGATTGGCCGAGCGTCTTGTCTGTCTTCCCCACGTGGAAGCCTCCGACTGACGTAACCGTTTGCGTAACATTTCTCTTTTAGTTTGCCTCTAATGTAACATAGGCTATAACGTTATATATGGCAACACAGCATCCAGTTGCTAATGGCTAACGTTAGCAATCAGCAGTGTGTTTTACTCCTCTTCTCTTCTACTTTTGGCGTATTACACTCGCTTCTCCTCTTCAGTGTATCTAACGTTACCTCAGATCAGAAGGTCTTGGGGCTCCTCTTCTCTTCTACTCTCCTCTTGGCATGTTACACTCACTTCTCCTCTTCCGTGCATCTAACGTTACGCTGCCAACACCTACGTCTACCATAGACGTAATGAGGATGTAATGGAGGAGGGGGGAGTAGGCCTTTGGAGGGAAGTGGAGTTGCAGGAGGAGGGGGATGGGACTTTGGAGGGAGGCGGGAGTTGTGGATGTTCAAATTTTGTAAAAACTGCTGTGTGAAATGCAAGAAAGGTAAAAGTAGCTTTAATTGAATTCACTGTATTATATTGTAATTGTGCTTTGGCAACAATAAAATGTCATGCTAATAAAGCTTACTGAATGAAATTGAAAATTGAGGAGAAAGGGGCTCAGTGTGTTATAGGAAGTCCTTTGGCAAACAGCAACCACAGTTTTGATAAAAATGCGAATGTGTTTTTAAAAAAAGAAAAATCCCTGTTTTAGTGACCTTAAACTCTGTTTGCATGTAGACAGGAGGCCATAACATAGAAGAAAAATTATATTTCACAAAAGTATCTGTATATGTGTAGACAGGGTGTTAGTGTAATCTAGTGGTGAGGCTTGCAGATTACAATCATCTTAAAGTTCTGCTGAACCAGGACCTGAGATGTAGTGGAGTAGAAGTATAAAGCTGCATTAAATGGAAATGTACAAGTACCTCTAATTTGTACTTAAGTACAGTACTTGAGTAAATGTACTGAGTCACTTTCCACCACTGTTCATTATGCAAGTTTAATAAAACAGAACAAAACACATTTAGGGGGGAAAAAAGCACTTTTTACAGATCAAAGTTAGTGTAAAGTATGAAACCAAAATATATGGTGACTGTTACAAGTGACTAAAGGCCAGCACAAATCTACAACAATAATTACATACATAACTACAGAAGAGACATTCACAATGATACATACAACCATGTGTATTTGGTTTGACATCAGAATTTTTAAACATAAAGAATGTGTTTTTTTTTAAGTAATTTCTGAAATTATTGTCTCAGAGGAGTTGAGATTGTCAGTGTGAACATCAACATGTTTTTGTGTCTCAGGGGGAGATTTCTATTCAGCCACCATGACCGACTTCCTGGCCAGCGACGCCGTCATCTACAGAAGCCTGGGGGACGGCCGACCTGTCCTCAGGACTGTCAAGTACGACTCCAAGTGGCTCAGAGGTCGGTCACAGTGTTCGTTATCAGATGGACAAAAGCATTACCAACTCAAACTTACCTGTTGTTTTCTGAAGCTTTCAATTACATCTAGTGACAGATGGTTCAGTTTTTTATCATGTGATGTAAATCTGAAATTTTAGTCATACAATGTTCAGATGTTTGACTTATTAAACCCAGTGCAGATCAAAGATTCGTGACAAAATGAAACAGTTTTAGGTCCGTTGCAGAGAAAAGTTGCAGGGTGTGAACTAGCTGGTCTGAGCTCGACTTACGCCAGCTGATGGTGTCACCTGAAACTCAGCTGGTCTAATCCCTAGTGGCTGGTTTTAAAGCACATCACCTGTTTCAACAGCCAATCAGCTTGTAGTGAAGTCCACTGGTCAAGTTAAAATGACCGCAGATGACATGTTGGCTTGCTGCGGCAGGTGTTCCGACCCCGCTGAGCCTTCTGTTTTCTTCCACATGGTGTTTCCGTGCCGGACAGTGGGTTGCTTCTGCTGCTCGCTGTATGTGCTTACCCACACACACATTCTCACTGACTGATTAATTCGTGCTGGTTATTTATATTTTTGTGGCATATAGATGAATGAATACAATCCCTCTGATGCTGGTTTTTGTTTCATCACTACTACGAATACAACTGTAGCCAGTATCTCACTATCACTATCTTCATTCATATTTTAAGAAGCTACAAATTATATTCAGCCACAAAAATGTTGCAGGTCAACGCATTGCAAGTAGTTGCCTGCTGTGAGACGTCACTAACTTAAGTTTTGACACCTTAAGGGCCACAACACATTACCGCCTGGAAAACGTGAGGTTGGGACACTGGGTGCTACTCTTGTCCCTTTATTTAAGAGTGCAAAGGCAGGTTGCGGTTGCACCTGACGTTGCAAAGTGACCATAACCAGCATCGTATCATAGCCTACTCAGCCTACTGTAGACCTAAAATATTGTATTGACAAATGTAAAGCTTTGGGTATTCCTGCACTGAAATGTCAAGTTTCTCCTCCATAGTTTACATAGTTACTGTAGACCAGGAGTATTCAATTAAAATTCAAGGAAGGCCAGTTACTAAAATTTCTGAATCTTGAATCCTGAATCTTATAATGTCTAAGTTGCATCCAGTAGCCTACCCCTATGCCTATCAAATAAAATAAACAACGTACATTCCTTATCATTTCAACAGTATTCAACGTGGGATACTTTTTAACATGGAAAACAAATAGCTGTGTATACCATAAACAAAATAAGTCCTCTAGCTAGCACAATTAACTTGAAGCCTACATTTCAAGTAATAGAAATCAGGACCACGTTTAAATACTCATCAATGGCGAAGGATGTGCATGCTGCATTCTGAGTAGTTGCAATATTTCTGGTTTTCTGATTGTCATCGCTGACATTGGGATTTGCTTGATTTTGTCACACAGTTTTCTTTACCTTCAAGTAACTTCTTGGACGAGGCATTCAAGCAGTCTTTAACTTAATTTTTCGCGTCACTGAATGTTTTTTTATGTTGCCCCAGTTCAGTTCAGTGAACATTCATTTGCACGTGGCTGGGCAGTAAATGAGTGTGTGATGAGTCAGGTAGATCTGTCACACTTGGCTCTCAGCTCAGTTATTTTGCATGCTCTCACTTCAGTGGATATATTTCCTCAAAGGACCTGTGTTTTTTTCTCGTAGTGACACTTAACTTTCCTGTTTTTGATCAACACCACGGTTTCACAACACATGAGACACAAAGGTTTGGTACTGACTGCGAGAAGAATGAACATTCACTTTTTAATATTATTTTTTCCGAATCAACTTTCCTTACTTTCTAGCCATTTCTTGTTACAAGGTAACAGGGTAATAAGCCACATAATTTAATTTAATGGCATGAAGACAGAAAGTGACACAACACTAAACATATCAACATCAAGATGTATTTTACGTTTTAGTCAAATATGACAACACAGGTGTGCACAATTAATAACATATTTTTAATAAATAATAATAATATTTTTAAGTTTATTTACTTTACTTTATTAATCCCCCTGAGGGGAAATTCAATGTTTTCACTCTTGCTTGTCAATTACACACAGGTCCGAACACACACATGCACAAACAGGTCCTATACATGCACAAAGTGGAGAGATGTCAGAGTGAGGGGGCTGCCCTTGGTGAGGCGCCCCGAGCGGTTGGGGGGTTCGATGCCTTGCTCAAGGGCACCTCGGCAGTGCCCAGGAAGTGAACTGGCACCTCCCCAGCCACCAGTCCACGCTCCATATTTTGGTCTGGACGGGGATTCAAACTGGCGACCCTCCGGTTCCCACAAAAGCCCAGCTTGTAGATATAAAATGCAAAGTGAAATTGCACGTTGCTCGATTGCATAGGTCCCTTTGATAAATTGCACAAAAACCAGGAATATAAACATGTGTATTGCACAAAAACACAGTGTATTAAATATAAAGTGCGCAGTGAAATTGCACATTGCTGCACTTGCACAGGTCCCTGCAAAGAATCGCACTGTAACATGCAGGTTACCCTGTTTCACCTAACCCCAGATTTACGATTTAAGTAAACTTTTACACATACCCCGAGCGTGCCCATTCAGAATTTATACATGATCATAGGTTTGGCTTCCTCTTAAGCACAGCTTCAGCTGTTTCTTGAATGTGATACAACTTGAGCACTCCCTTACGGAAGGTAGGATGCTATTCCAAAAGGCACACCCTTTGAAAGACAGAGTATTCTAAGCAAAAGATGTCTGCATGGAGTGGAGTTCCTAATCCCCTCTATCCATGGCCCTAGTCACTCGTAAGGTAGAGCCACGGAGAGATCTCAGTTTAATAAAATCGTTCAGTGGCGGAGGGGCCAAGCCATGTAAAATTTTATCGATAAGACAGGCAGATTTGAAATGTTTTAAATTGGTAAAGTTTAAGAAATCATATTTGTCAAGAATGCTGCAATAGTGATAAGACAAGGGCTTCTTATCAAAGACTTTCAGTGCCTCTTTAAAACAAGATTCAATAGATCTAAGAGTTGAGTCACATGTATAGGACCAGCTGGTGATACAGTAATCAATATGCGATAGAATCATGGAATGTAAAAATGTTAGGGCCACGCTGACAGACAAAGATGATCTGATCTGTTTAAAATTTTGAAGATTAAAATTGACAGATTTTACGACACTTTTAATATGGTTCTTAAAGTCTGTGTGAAGCAAATTCTGCAATCTTCTTCTAAACACATTAAATAGGTCATAAAAGTATTCCTCAAAATGTGTAAAAAAGCCTTTCAACCATTTACAATTGAATTGTGGAGCTAGGCTTCACAAACTGCCTTTCTAGGTTTCTGTGTTCTGGATTTAGTGGGCGGGCCTTAAATCATAGCCGCGTTACGTAATGGAGCTGTCCCTGCTACAAACACGCCCCCTGAGACTGTAGCAGTATAAATCACCCACATCACACAATACGATCGAACTGCAGACCTCCAGCTTGAAGCCGCTTCCGGCGCAGGCTCCCGTCTCAAGCCTACCTCCAGTGTGAGGCCAGTTGGGACAGGAAGTGCGCACAAGAAACTTTAAAATAAAAGAAACTTCAAAATAAAATCATGTTATCGATTTTGAAAGAGGCAACTTCGTCGTGGATTTATATTTACTTAATCACGTTATCGATTTTGAAAGAGGCAACTTCGTCGTGGATTTAAATTTAATTAATCAACATTGTAACGTGAAAACCATTAGTTTCTTAAATGTAGAACACTTTTGATGTTGTCTGTCCTTTATTTGTGGAAATTCCAAAATGACCTTTAACCTGCTGCATCTAGTTATAAACTTTTAACCTAAGAAAAACCTAACCATAAACCTAAGACGTGTTCAGTCAACCTGGAGTCCCTCTGAAGAGAAGCAGTTACATGAAAACATCAATCAACATGCTAACACTATGTACATTTGTTCAGAGCCTTAACAGCTCATATATAACATTTATTTGAGGTAAATGCCTTATTTTTTTTAATTCTATTGAATTAAATGATTCCACTCAGGTCTTCAATGATATACTTTACACCATAAAATCTTAAGAAGATTGAGGCCAATCAGATTTTCACCTATGCTTAAATATAAAAATGTCAGCATTTAGGGAAGAGAGGAATAGATAAAACTATAGTCATTTTGTTGAAATGCACTAACTCACCTGTGATCTTCATGGTATAATTAAAGTAAATTATTATGGCAGGCCTAAAAACATTTAGGAAAACAGATTAAAGTACACCTTTTCACTCTGTTCTATTCAGCCTTTTATTGAACATCGTACAATATTGATATATTGCCTATCCTTATTATCCTACTCTATTTCACATTCAGTGTAGGACATGTATCCTCTCTTGTCATTGATTTCTTCACAAAACATCCACATGTCTTCCATTTTGTGGAATCTGAATTTGAAATGGTCCAGGATTTCTTCTGTCTCCTGGTCATCGAGATGGCAACGTTCGTTTTCATCCCAAAGCCTTCACAAATCCTTTTTTTCAATATTCAAAATAAAGCAAGGATCAGGGCTAGCTCTGTAAGGACGACATCTTGATGCATCTAAATACTGATAAAGAATATGCACACCCAACTTTGTTCATTCCTGTGTTCCAAGGAACCAGCTTTCTCCAATACATCTACTAGTATAACATGACCCCTTCTTCCAATGGGGGAGAAATCACTGACCTCAGTGATGTCATCCATTTTCCGCTTCTTCAAATGAAACACTGGTGGCACCTCATCTTGCAGCACAGCCCTTGAAATGTCTGTCCAGTGGGCAAACATTTTGCCATGGCTCAAATAAAAAGAAAAACAAAGATGGCCATAAATGGGGTGTTAATATTTCCAACACAGTCAATCAGATGTCAAATGTTTGTGCTCTCACCTTCCAAGCTCAAAATTTTCCATTAGCATAACACACCACCACTTTCGCAAAGCTGGCATGTCCACCTGAAAAGAAATTATCACAGTTGGCCAGAGTAGATGTTTACAGTTTACTTTGAATATGCAAGTCAACTTACCACTGTGAAATCATAAGGGGCATCCAGAATGGAGTAAAGGGCATACTATGGAAAAAAAACCAATAACTTCATATTGATGTCTTTTAAGCACATAGAAATAAATAAGACCACTAACATCTCGTACCATCAACATGAAGATACCACAGTAATTTCCATATGGCTGTCTCGGAAAACCCTATGATAACAGAAAAGAAGTCAGTCGATGATTTTAAATGCTGTTAAATGTAGATTACATGTGGTATATACTGTTACCTGTATTTCCAAACCAGTGGTCTCGTGCCACAGTCCAGGAAATATTGACTGGGAAAGGTTTCTAAAAGTGAAAAGACATTAACATAACATAACATAGTTGTCAAGATCATGGTTATCTTAATGTAAAGCACACAGCATGCAAGTAATTTAGGTCAGGAACAAACCTTTACATGCAGTCACACACATGCAGGAGGCTTTTTATGGTACTATTTTATGAGATATATTATTAATGTAATGTTATTATATAAGACTGTATGATTTCAAAGAAGTACCTGATGTGCAAAATTGCAATCATATTTAGGTGATACCATAAAAAGACTATTTCTCAGATCAGAACATGATCCAATGAGAAAACAATGTAGAGCTGGGCAATATATCAATATTCACATCTTGTGGGGTTTTGAATGCTGTAATGGTGGGTTCTGACTAAGGATGCAACAATATTTAATATTTTATCCAACCATTCAGTACGCCCTGTTAGGTTCAATACACAAAGGCAAATTATACAAAACAATACAGTATGATACGATACTACAATAATGTTTGCAGTTTAACTTGATTGGATACTGCATATGTTTTTTTTATGGAAGGCAATTAAGATAAGTGTTAAATTTTTATAGTAAGGTTTGTGGTTTGACTGTATCTGTGCTTTTAATTATTTTTACGTGCAATATTGCCTTTGCTAGTGTGAGTAGTTTTATATTAAGACAGCAAAACCGTACCCTTACCGTGGCCCAAAAACTGTGATGCATACCGTTTTGACCACTTGTCCATACTGCTCAGCCCCAAAACAAACCTTTTCCGAACAGCATAGGAACATGAACACCATTCAGAACAAAAATATACGTTTTTGTTAGTGACCTCAGCAGTGCTCTCATTTCCTGATCACCAAATCCAAATTGTACATGTGCACATTTGGAATCCAGAAAGAGAATCTCTCTCTGTGCTGGCTTCAAAACCTATTGTGGTTAATGAGATGCCATATCATCGTAGGAGGAGAGGTTAATACAACACAGACAACAGAAACACAACATCACAGCACTAATGAAACACACCTTTGTTTTTAGATGTTTTTGTTTTGTTTAGTATGTGCTTAGTGAATATAAAAAAGATGTGAGGACAAGAAATGATTTGGGCAGCAATGATTCAGGAGGTACAATGGCTGCATGCATGGCTGCCTCCACCAGAGGAAAGTGAGTGTGTGGGTCAGTTGTAAAAGTGATAGACAGCGATAAAGAAAAAATGCAACTGTACTTACAGACAACAAGAAATGTCCAGATCTCCACACAGGGATAACAGTGGAGTCCCTTATGTGAATGTCTCCCTTATAACAAAGAAACATTTAAAAGATAAAAAAAAAACAACAACATAAAAATATATTCTTAATTGAGTCCAATAGGTATACTTACAGGTAAACTTGAGAGTGGGTCAGCTGCCGTTGGCTGTCACCATGTTGGTACAACATACAAATCAGCCACTGTAATGCACTTCCCCTGCAGAATATATTGCAAATGTAAACCTAGGCATGTAAAACAGTATTTAAAATGGATACAAACATATTCTGAGATTAGACTTTATACCTTTGATTGAGCAATTCTTTCTATAAGCTCAAAACACGCGTTTCCTATCTGCAAAAAAACAACAAACAAAAAAATAACTTGGCAGCCTTAATGACATACATAATTGGTTCACATATAAGATCCATTTATTATTAACTCACGGTTGATTCCATCTCCCAATCCAAGCCAAGAGTCCAGAAGTCACCACGCATTAGGCAACTCTTTTTTGTCTTCACAATTAGTTGTGTCACTGGCCTTTCAGTATCCAGGACATAGTCAAGCTAATTATTGTAAAATAAAAATAAAAAAAAGATTGCACCTTTATTATACATTTCATAACTAGCATAACATCTAGCCCAGCAATTTCACAGGTGGCAGGGTTTCAAAATAAGAATCACAAACCTTTCTCTAAAATGTAATATAATTTTCTTCTGCTTTTTAAATACATACCAGTTGCTGTTGGCAGGAATATGTGTGTAATGTCCATGACGCCCGGCATGGTTGTATGTTCTCACATTTTGTGATGTTTTCACAGTGTGGTCCACATGTGTCACCATCTATCCAGGAGAATTCAAGTTTTAAAAAAAAGGCAAAATAAATTCATGCTGATTTGAAAACCTGCTACCCACCTTTGTGTGTGTCAGCGTGAAGCCCTTGTTGCTGCAGAGGGGCTCCAACTGGTGAGGGCAGATGTTGATGCTGTGCAGAGTTTTCTGATGGTAGGATTCTCAAGGCTTTAGAAAAAACACAGTGTTCAGTACAAGCATTATATTTCACATTTCAGGTATAAACATAAAAATCCCTAATTTCATAATTACCTAATACTGCTTGTCCAACTTCATTTAGAGTGATGTCATGCAGAGACTGTGAATCACCTCCTCTCTTGAGCAGCTTTTTCAGAATCTTTTCATTTGTTTTGGTGTTTTGATGATGCACCAGGTTTCTCATTGTAAAAATGTGTGTTGATGGTGCCATGTTACTGAGGAAGTAATTGTTTTTCTGCAGAGTTGAAAACAGCTGCTCAGCCACCTGGCTATTCAGGGAACTCTGAAGTTCTGGGACCAGTTTGATCCTCCTTAAAACCTCCTTTGGATCTTTGGTGTTGGCCTCATGAAATTTGTCGTAAAGGACATAATGGTCTGAAGACCCAGTGCAAGGATGCCCATCTTCATCTGGTTTTTGTAGCTTTTCAGTCAATCATGGAAGAGGAATTCTGAGTTTTCCCTGCTGAGCTGTTGTGACATTATCTTCGGTTGTTTCAGCCAGTCTCCCTTCATGTGGCTTGATAGGTAGTGTGGTTGGGACACACTATCTCTTGGCGATTCTGCCCTCAGGTTAAACTTTATACTGTATACAACACCATGAGGGCAGAGAATCACACTCCAGCCCCCTATAAAAGAAAGTTGAAAGTCCTATTTAGTTAATGTTAATAACACATCTCAGACTGTTTTTAAGAACAATGTGTGACCCATACCTGAAGCTCCCCAGATTTTCTGGAATATTTTGTCGTATGTATGTCTGGTTTTCATCTCGTCTCTTAGTCTGTTGATAAGGTCGTTCCTTGATCCCTTTGAGTCCAAATTGCAGGCCTTACACAGCTTGCGCACTGTTGAAACCTTTTGAAATAAAGAAAATGTGAAATCAAGTCAAATATTATTACACGCTGCAACCCAAATTTAATAACAGTATATGTACCTTCTGCTTCATGAGCTCATCCATGAGATGGTCCTCTGAAACCATGCTCAGCTCAGCTTCAGATGAGGACTTTGAAGAGGAAACTTTTTCAAATTCTGTGTTTAACACAGTGTCAGATTTGCGTGTATTCTTCCCAATCCATGGGGCCCAGTGCTCAAAACTAGGATGCACAGCAAAGCTGTTCTTTGCATGGCCTAGGAAAAGGAACCAAACATGTAATTAATAGTATGTTACAGTTCAATGATCCATGACATAAAGGTAATAACTAAGAGAGAATTTATGTATGTAAATAATTGGGGAAAAAGGCACGAGAAATCATCTCCAGCTGGACAGAATCCCAGAACTCCTCAATGTTGACCTCCCCAGCGAAGTTCTCTGAGACCTCTTCTATGTCACTCACTGAAAGAAATAGCTGTAATTTACTGTCTTTGTAATACACACACAAACGCACGCACACACGCACGACTTTGTGACTTACCAGGCAAGTTAAACACTCCTTTCTTATGCAAGTCCATCACAACCACTGGAGGATGGTAGCCACAGCAAACACAGGAATAGGAATAGTCGTGGTTTGTCAATGCCTCAAAATGGAGGTATGCATGGAGGATAGTATTTTTGGATGGAAATTTTACTTTCCTCAGGCCTTCCAGTGACTCAATTACTTTGGACACTGAAACATTGTTCTTCAAGAGAAAAACAAATTTTTAAAAATTACAGTCATGGTTATTTCAGAGGAATAAACATGTTCCAAGAAACATTATCATGAAAGTTCCATTTTACTAACCTGTAAATTCAGCCTCAGATATAAACACAGTTCCAGGTTCAATATGACATGGTCATCAAAATTGTCAAGACTGTCCATCCATTCCTGGTAACGGTAAATCATGTGGCCCTGTGGGCATCGCCGGAAATAGGTTGATACATCTGTTTTAAAAAAAGAAAAAAAGAAAAAAAAACAGGAAACACATTTCCACCCACTTTTATATTTTGTGAAAACTTGTGATGTTACAAGATTTTGAGTAATTAACAATGTTACAATCAGAAATAGAAATTTTTCATAATATGAGCAGAGATTTTAAAAACGTATGTTCAATTACACCACTGATGGTGATTATCCGTGCATTTCTGGAGATTAGAGTTGATTTTTCAAGATCCACTGACCCTGGACAGATGGTGCAAGTAGTCTCTGATGGATGCAACTCTGTGATGTAACTTGCAGGTGGTTTGGGTTTAACAAGGTCATCTGGTAAGGTGGCTGGAAGCTGTTTATGTTTGTAGATGTACTGAGCTCCAAGATTTCTGCAGATGGTGGATAGACACTATGTTGTTGCAGCAGAGGTGTACTTGCTGCAGTCTCAGTTCTGAATATGTCTGGGTTTTTTTGAAATAGATGCCACTTGCCAATGTTTTTGTGGACACAAGATATTCTCGGTTTGGCACAAGGACAATGCCAGGTGTGAGCTGTGGAGTTGTATGTCACCATCACCCTCCCAAGCCGACTGTAATGGTGTAAAGCTGGCTCGTGTATGGAAAAACAGAATTGTGTGGGATTCTTTTGAAATGCAACTTCTACACAGAGAGGGACATGAGCCTTCTGTGCATGTTTTTGCCTTTTTGTGCAGGCTGTCTCTTCTTTCAGCCACTCCTCTGTAGCTATTTCCCTGCAATGTTCCAGTGAGCGGATGTGCTCACACTGGCTAAAAGTTAAACCACTCCTTAGTGCCATTTGGTGATACTGCCTGCAGTCTTCAAGTTCACACTGCACCTTATACAGGTGGCCCCAGGTTTTCTTTTGCACATGAATAGGCACAGAAAATCCACGTGTTGTTTTTTGGACAGCAGATATGCCATTTGTTGCGTCCACACAGACACTCTTCAAGACACTGTCACTGCTTTTCTTTATGTGTTTCCTCTGAATGTGTTTGTTTAAGTTCTTTTTAAGGCAGATTAGGTTGCAATGGGGACATTTTGCCTTCCTATGACATCTTTTAGTGTGCTGGGCAGAGGAGGATGTGGCAGGTTGTGCAGAGGGAACATCTTGTTTGGGAGGAGGAACAGTGGATTCAGAAATGGGTGAGACATGTGGAAGGGCGGATGGTGGAAGAAGGAAGGGGGCGGGTGCAGCAGATGTGTCCGACTCTGATTGTATGGGGGCAGGAGCTGAGCTGGGCATTTGTTTTGTGGAAACTTGGCAAGTCTGCAGGTGTTTCTCCATGTCCGATCTTCTGCTGATGGTTTTGTGACAAATGGGGCAATGAAAATATCCAGCATTCCTGCAGTTTAAACTGCATTTGCAGATCTTTTTATCTGGGAGGAAGTCAACAAAAAGGTTAAATTAGCCAATAACTAACAAGACACAAGAGCACATGAAGACACAGACACATACACATACCTTTGAATGTAATGGCATTTTTTACATGGACATCCAGGTGCTTCTGAATCCTTCCTTTTTGGCTGGGAGGGGGCAGTGAAACAGCTTACAGCAAACTGTGCAGCGTTCCACTTCATACCCCTCACTTGGGGAAAAAATAGAGTGGTGCATCTACGTAACACAAAAAAGTAATGTTAAGTTCAATGTATATTTTTATTTCAGTTGGTAAAAGTGTAGACCATGTGACATGAATTATTAAACAGCTTCCGACTAATTATGATGTTAGATACTGTAACTATGTGACGTAACTTTGGAGAGAGTGAAAAGTGTCGTCTCAGTAACACCGCGGCACAAACGCGCCTCGTAAAACGTAATCCCTCGTTTATGACAGATAACACTACACAAATACAAATATTGTAACACCTATATAATAACCAATCGACCCACTGTTTGATTTATCAACAGCTTCGTTAGATGTAATGCACACAACCAGGAGGAGGGTCAGCAAAACAGCGGAGAAGTGACCGGACTTGCAGATACGCTAAATGATGCAATTTAGCCTATACATCGATAAAAGTCTTTTTGATTTGTCTATTTTGATCAACGTTAGGCTATGTCTCAAATAAATTATTTCATTCGTAAGAAATAAACCCCTTTGCATCGGGTTTCCATTCATCCTGTCAGGGTTTATTTCTCCACAACAACCTCCTCATTCAACATTATCCCTTACTTAACACAGCTCACCAACATACTGGTATGTAATGTATTCGGTAGTTTGGGTGCAGAGGGCGGCTAGTTCAACTGCAAACATAACTTGTGCATCGTCATTGTTTGGACTTACCGTCACAACTGTAGATCGTACACGTGTTTCACAAGATGTCGGAGTCGGAGTCTCCTCTTCTCCTTCTCCTTCTCCTTCTTTTTCTTCTTCTTCTTCTCCTTCTCCTCCTTCTTCTTCTTCTGTTAAAATCCTGGAGTCCCTCCCAAGAGGCGTAAAAAAAGTTTGTTATTTCCGGGCCTCACACTGGAGGTAGGCTTGAGACTGGAGCTTGCACCGGAAGCAGCTTCACGCTGGAGGTCTGCAGTTATCACCTTGTTGTTTACAATAACTTCCGGGTAGAAAACCAGCAGAGTTTAGCTCTCTCTCTCTCTCTCTCTCTCTCTCTCTCTCTCTCTCTCTCAATTCTCAATTCAATAAGCTTTATTGGCATGACTGTAGATTAACAATATTGCCAAAGACATTAAAATTTACAAAGTACAAGTACAATAATAAAAGTAAGTCAGAAAACTATAAAAAAAAGATTAAATATATGTTATATAATACAAAATACACCAATCTACAATACAATACACCAATATATAATATAGAAAAAAAAATGAATAAAGAAAAATGTAGATTGTGAGTTACAAGGACTGTAAATATAGACAGGTGTGTCAGGTGTTGTGATGGTTGTCCCTCAGGCTGTGGCATAACCTGACATATGTTGCTGCTGCTAAGCTGCTGACTCTGTTCTCTCCAAGGATGTGTTGCATTTTAGTTTGATCAGGCAGAGAATCAAAGTCAGTGACTTTATGTTTTATTTTTGAGAGGAAGTCGGCTCTGATGTGTTCATACTTGCTGCAGTGCAACAGGAAGTGTGTCTCTGTCTCCACTTGTCTGTGTGGACAGAGCTCACACAACCTGTCCTCTCTGGGCAGCCAGGTCTGCCTGTGTCTGCCCGTCTCTATGGCCAAGCTGTGGTCACTGAGTCTGTACATGGTCAAAGTCTTCCTCAGTTTCTCATCAGTCACGGTGCTCAGATATTCTGCCACCGTGTACTGTCTATTTAGAGCCAAATAACACTGAAGTTTGCTTTGCGTTTTTGTGGTCGATGTCCAATAGTTAATGTAATGTTCTTTTTGTTTCTCTATAATTTGGTGGGTCCAGATTGTGTGAGGGCTGTGCTGAGGTCTTGTGCTGTTAGAGGAGCTGAGCCTCAGGACTAGCTGGCTGAGGAGGCTCTTCTCCATGTTCTCCTCTTGGCATTGCAGAGCTTTGTAGTGGTAGGAGTTGGGGTCACTTGTTTTAAGGTGTTTATAAAATTTGATGGCTCTTTTTTGAATTCTAATTAAATTCTCTCTCTCTCTCACTATATATATATATATATATATATATATATATATATATATATACTATCCCAGTCCTGACCATTCAAGGCCTCAGATAGATTTTGTTCTTGGTTTTTAGGGATAAAGCAGTAATTAGAGGAATTCTTAGAGGAGTTTGAGAGTGCAGTATTGAACCGCTTTTTAGTGAGTTTTCTGGTGATGAAGATTGCATTGTGGTCCGATAGACCAGTCAGAAAGTTATGAGATTGTATGACTCTTTCTGGTTTATTAGAGAAGACTAAATCTATTGTGGTTTCAGAGTGATTTGTTATCCTAGTTGGAGCGTTAATTAACTGAGTAAGATTATGGTGATCGGTGATCTGCTTAAGGTTTATCCTCTTCTTTTTGTCATTCCAATTCCCATTAAAGTCTCCCATAATAAGTACCTCTTTATTAAAATCACAGTGGTTGAGGAGGGTTTTAATCATAAAAATCAACTTTGGCAGAGGGTTGACGGTAGAGACAGTTCACAGTAAAGGACATTTCGGAAGAAAGTGTGATATGTATACCAACACATTCAATTGTGATGTCATTAGGCCATATCATTTGTTTACAGGCAATTGTGTTTTTGACATAAAAAAGGACACCACCACCCTTCCCTTGAAGCCTGTCTCTTTGAAATACATTATTCTTAGTCATGTTTGTTTATTCACATACCAGGGAATTTCTTCAGATGTGTTGAGCTCAACACACATAGGACATGTGAAATGGGTCACCCCAGGAAAGCTAAATTAAGCTTAAAAGAGGGGGCACAGACATACACAAACAACAAACAGATACACAAAAACAACGAACATAAGACAACAACAATACATAGTGGTTCCAGAAACTATCTCTGCAATAGTCATACAGATCCAAAGTTAGAGTATCTGAGCAAAGACAAACACAGCAAATCAGCACCAAAAGTTATAGGGTTCCCATAACATAGATTAATATGAGTTCAATTCAATTCAATTCAATTCAATTCAATTCAATTTTATTTATAAAGCCCAATATCACAAATCACAATTTGCCTCACAGGGCTTTACAGCATACGACATCCCTCTGTCCTTAAGACCCTCACAGCGGATAAGGAAAAACTCCCCAAAAAAACCCCTTTAACGGGGAAAAAAAACGGTAGAAACCTCAGGAAGAGCAACTGAGGAGGGATCCCTCTTCCAGGACGGACAGACGTGCAATAGATGTCGTACAGAACAGATCAGCATAACAAATTAACAGTAATCCACGTGACACAATGAGACAGAGAAAGAGAGAGAGAGAGAGAGAGATGCAGGTAATGACAGTAGCTTACAACATTATTGGAAGTAATAATATTATAGTTATAGTTCTGGCTACTGCGGTACAATATGTTGAAAGTATGTATTAATATCTGGCAGTATACAAGTGTGACAATAGTCATATGTGTATAATAACAGTAGAAGTATGACTAATGACTAATGATGGCAGCAGCAGCAGGAGGCATCTGGCAGGACCACGACAGCAGCACAACCACACACGTCACGCTGTCCAGGCACCGCTGTGATATGAGTTAATCTGAGAGACAGTGGAGCACAAAGGCTCCGGAGAAGAAGCCGAGTTAGTGACATCCAGAATGGCCGAGTTAGCAAGATGCAGTAATAGAATACGAGAGAGAGAGAGAGAGAAGGAGAGAAGGTGCCCGGTGTATCATAGGGGGGTCCTCCGGCAGACTAGGCCTAAGTCAGCCTAACTAGGGGCTGGTACAGGGCAAGCCTGAGCCAGCCCTAACTATAAGCTTTATCAAAGAGGAAAGTCTTAAGTCTAGTCTTAAATGTGGAGACGGTGTCTGCCTCCCGGACCGTAACAGGAAGATGATTCCACAGGAGAGGAGTCTGATAGCTAAAGGCTCTGGCTCCTGATCTACTTTTGGAGACTTTAGGGACCACGAGTAACCCTACATTCTCAGAGCGCAGAGTTCTGGTGGGATAATATGGTACTATGAGCTCTCTAAGATATGACGGAGCCTGACCATTTAGAGCTTTATAAGTTAACAGTAGGATTTTAAATTCAATACTGGATTTTACAGGGAGCCAGTGCAGAGAAGCTAAAACAGGAGAGATATGATCTTGTTTCTTAGTTCCTGTTAGTACACGTGCTGCTGCATTCTGAATTAGCTGGAGAGTTTTTAAGGACTTACTAGAGCTACCTGATAATAGAGAGTTACAGTAATCCAGCCTTGAGGTAACAAAAGTGTGGACCAATTTTTCTGCATCTTTTCGGGTCAGCTCGAGACAAACAGAAATCAAATTTCAATTTCATATGGCAATGTACATTATCAGAGTCTGAAAACAGAAGTATAGCAGAAATCATGCTATGACAGCTTAAAAGAATAAAATAGGTGGTAACACTTTATATTAAGGTAGTTAATGTAGTGTTAATTAATGCTTAATGAGCACTTATAAGACGGTATAAGATGCTTATTAACATTTTATATTATAAACTTATACTAAATATTAATAAGATGTCTATTTACATTAATTATGATTTATAAGGGTTAATTATAGAATAATAACCACATTTATTACTGGTTTATAAGACACTATAAGCCCCCATAAGATGTTATTAATACCTTAAATTAATAAGGTGTTTATTAACATTAATAAGACCTAATGAGTGTTAATAATAGTATACAACACATTTATTATTGGCTTATAAGATATTATTGGGTACGAGAACATCCTTAAGAGCTTATAGACAATTTATCAGTATTAACAAGATGTTTCTTAACATTAATGAGACTATAAGAAGTTAATATAAATGCCATATTACGGTTAATAAATGCTTAATTATGCACTTATTAACAGCTCATAATGCATCTTTGCAGCTACCAGATCTAAAGTGGGAACAGTGGTGTATAAAGGTTAATAAATAAACATGCACTTATTAACAGCTCATAATGCATCTTTGCAGCTACTGGATCTAAAGTGGGAACAGTGTCTTGTTGACATTCATAAACCCTTCATTATGCACTCACTGAAGTTGAGTCTATCAATTATGCACCTATTGCAACATCCAGATATCAATCATTATTTCAACATTAAAGAATTCTGATGCGTTCTTTTCATTCTAGTATGTTATTATTTTCTTTGGCAAAGGATCATGGGGATCTCATTTCCTCAAAATGGCATACTACGACAGACATGAGTTATTTGAACTTAAAAAAATTGAGTAGATTGATTCAGAGTTAGCTGCTATATTCAATTGTGATGAGAATTCAACCTACCAATGGTGGTGAAAACACAACATAAGGACATATATCCTTTTCATATTGATTTTTAATGCAACCACTATTGTCAAAAACAGGAAAAAAGGATTGGAAACCCTAATAGTTGAGTTCTAAAAAAATGACAGATCTGAGGTCATTTGGCTTTTTCAGAAGTTTTGTTACTTAGATTCACTGTTTGGGAACACAGTGTTCCACAAAGCTCACTGTAACCCATCAGTTTTCTGAAAGTGAGTGACAAAAGTCTCAACATCAGCCAGGTCAAAGGTGACCAGGTCAGTGATGTCTTCAGGCCAGCTGCTTAGGTCAAACATGGTGGCAGCAGCCTTCAAGACACCCTCATCAAGGTTGCCAAACCGCGTAGTGAGGTTGTCACAGAAGCCATTGATTAGTTTATCTTTCACTTTGTGGAAGTCATCATCATCCACTTGTTTCCTGTTGAGTTTTACACCAGAGAAGGTGTTTCTGGGAAAAGGTCCCACTTCATCCAGGAACTGCTTCAGATGCTGACCTGGGACTGTCTGAAATACAGAAGAAAAAAACCTTCACTGTCACGATTGCTAAACATACACCGTAGCATATTAATTCCTCTCTAGGGAGTTTATTTTGTTTACCTGCATGGCTACAAGACACCATCTGCAATGTCAGCCCATCCCTCTGAAAGAGAAGGCTCAGAATTAAACCCATAAACATATTTAATCTAAGGTGACCAGATTTGTGAGATGAAAATCGGGGACATTTTCAGTGCGGCGGTGAAAAATCATTAAATATTATCATTATGAAATAAAAAACGAGGACAAGTACTTTTTCATGTATTTTGACCAGCTTTTATTACAAAAAAGGTTGCAATCAAACAAATGAGTGTCATCACCAACCATCCATCCACTGAGGAAGACAAAAATATCTTAATCTTATTAGCTTGAGTTAGGATGGATATTTTTGGTCAAAGGTTTCAACTCAGAACTCAATACTGAACTGATATTTATGACACAAAAGGTGGCAATCAAAAAATGGGTGACATCACCGTGATCTCCTCATTCATCCACCTCCGTAGCCTGGATAGAATAAGAGCAGAGGAGAACATGAGAAAAACTGCAAAAACAGAGCCAATAGTAAGTGAATAGTTTCTTAAAGAAATAGCAGTTTTGGTAATATAATACTTATATAATTTAGTCATTACAGATTACTACAGTCATCGGTTGCCCATGCAGCACTGTCTGGTGCCAGCCCGACACAAAATACAGCAGTTAACACACACAACTATTAACCATTTACTTATTATTTATTTATTATTTTAACACAGACTCAGGTCCCTATGCCTCCAGGAAAATCCTATGCTACCAAAGCAGTCTTCCACCTCCTCCTTTTCTAAAACAGAGCCACAACAATGTCATCACCTGGTAATCTCACGCTAACGTTGCAGCTTCACCAATGACAGATATAAAAACAGTGACATAATGTTAACGTTCACTGACTTTTGTAACCTTACGTTAGGTCTTCAGTTCAGATTAAACAGACGCACTGAATGTTACCTGATTTCACACACACAAACAGTCAAGTCTACTGCCAACTCACACAAAATAAATAAATTCATACACAACATACCATTTAACGCGGCAGCTGGTCTCCTTTTCTCCTTTTCTGTCCTTTTTGCCACTTCTAGATTGTTGTTGATGCTGCTGTGTCTGGTTGTGCTTCCTGATAACGTCTGTACGTCTTATGACGTCTTCTGTGGTGACGCGTTTACTGACTACCGTAATAACTGATGTTTGAGTCTGCGTGCATTTTCCCTCATTCAGTGTCAAAATCGGGGACAGCTTTTACCAGGGACAGGTCGCCCAAATCGGGGGCTGTCCCCGGAAATCGGGGATGTCTGGTCACCATAATTTATTTATTTATTTATTTATTTTTAAGATATTTTTGGGGGCATTTTTTAGCCTTTATTTGATAGGACAGACAAGTGTGAAAGGGGGAGAGAGAGAGGGACTGACATGCAGCAAAGGGCCACAGGCTGGAGTTGAACCCGGGCCGCTGCGGCAACAGCCCTGTACATGAGGCGCCTGCTCTACCACTAAGCCACCAACGTCCCAGGTCACCGTAATTTAATCTAACTTCCCTTGTTTTTAATCCACAGCCTAGTACTGAATTACTCTCACAACGGTTTCACAAGAGTGATAATAAAACACTTACACACTGGGCCTGATACAAACTTCAGTTACCAAAATGTATGAAATGCTCCTTTAACCTTACTGACGGAGAGGAATGAAGTCAGGCTATGGCGTTAGCAAATCAGCAGGAGTTAACATGAACATGATGCAGCCTTTATCCATTAACCTGCTCAACATAACACACAGCTCATCGACATTCACTCTGCTTGACCTGCTTCACACATTTATTGTCAGTCTTGTATCTCATTCTCAACCATATGCATCTTCACACTCATTTCACTCACTTTAACTCACACAGAACGTTATTAGCGATGCACTTAGGTACCGAAGCTATTTCTAGTGGCACCCTCCACAAGCCGCGACACACACATACACACACACACACACTCTCTCTCTCTCTTAATCACGATCAAAGTCAGTGTCTGTGAGTGTCACAGTTACACACTAAGATTCTGCTAAAACATACTACTGTTATCTGGGTGTTCATTATACTCAGCTTACCTGTAGGAAATTTAGAAACATGGCTGGCTGCTTGTTCAAGCATGACCTTCATCTCTGTAGCTAAAGTTGCTAGCCTAATTATTACTGACTGAATGAACCGAGAACACCTCTTCTGATTAACTGTTCCATCATTATCATAAACATCAAAATTTAGAACACACAGTCACAGTTTATAACTTTGTAAGGCCATCATGTACATGATTAGCTGAGTTGCTAGTGTTAGCTATCTAGAACTAGAACTAGCTAAAAATCAACAAGCTAGCCTATAGCCTACTTTAACAAACTAACTTACCACAGGGGCAGAAACAGATGAAATATTGTCTTCAGAGTCCCAAAGCCAAGTGCCGCATCCTACTCCAACTGGAGCGGCACTGGAGGAGCTTGCATCAGTTTTTTCAACCATCTCAGCATTGCTAGGTTCTGTGCTCTCATGAGGAGTGGTGATCATAGGTGGCAAGTGGCACCCAGTGTGACCGTCATGCAGTGAGTTGAGTGAATATCCCAGGATGCATTTTGCACAGTTTGGCTATAGCCTTTACTAGTGCTTAACTTTCTGTTTAAACGATTAAAAGTAACATCAAAATTATGTTTAGATGTGATGACTTTGCAAATAACACGAATTTCAAAACAGAATTGACATGCTTCGCTCTGAAGAGGTGACACTTCAAATAGCCGATTAGATGCGTTATGGGCTGTATCGATAGAGAAAGAAGGGGTTCCATGTGTGTGTGTGTGTGTGTGTGTGTGTGTGTGTGTGTGTGTGTGTGTGTGCGTGCATGCGCGCGCCTGTGGAGCCAGATCAGGTGTAGCAAAAGCCACTGTATTTTTGCTGTTCATAAGTTTTTATTGAAATTATTCAAGCGACAAAAGCAACGTTCAGATGCCCATACGTAATGACGCTGTAAATAACACCCATTTCGATATTGCTTTGACTTTCTTTTTTTGCTGTCCCGGTTTTGTCCCAGACAAATCATCTTTGTGTCCCAGTAGCAATTTTTATAGTCGTCGGGACGTCAGGACACCGTTAGTTTCAAGCCCTGAGAGCATATTAATAATTTATTAACTTTTATATGACACTGTTCCCACTTTAGATCCAGTAGCTGCAAAGGGTCATTATTAACTATTAATAACACCTTATTCATTTAATCTGATAGGGTCTTATAGTGTCTTATAAACCCGTATTAAATATGGTTATTATTCTATAATTAACCCTTATAAATCATAATTAATGTAAATAGACATCTTATTAATATTTAGGATAGCTTTATAAACTGTAAGTTTCTATTAAGTGCTTATAATGCTCCGATATGCAATAATAACTGTGTTAATTATGCTATAATTAACACACATATATAGTCTTATTAATGGTAATAAACATCTTACGCTGTCTTATAAGTGCTCGTCGTACTCGTCTCGTACTCGTCGTCCTCCGCTTATCCGGGTCCGGGTCGCGGGGGGCAGCAGCCTCAGCAAAGAAGCCCAGACAGTCCTCTCCCCAGCCAGTTCCATCAGCTCTTCCACGGGAACCCCGAGGCGTTCCCAGGCCAGCCGGGTGATGTAATCCCTCCAGCGTGTTCTGGGGCGGCCCCGAGGTCTCCTCCCGGTTGGACACACCCAAAACACCTCCCAAGGGAGGCGTCCGGAAGACATCCTTACCAGATGCCCGAACCACCTCAACTGGCTCCTCTCGATGTGGAGGAGCAGCGGCTCTACTCCAAGTCCCTCCCGGATGTCTGAGCTCCTCACCCTATCCCTAAGGCTGAGCCCAGCCACCCTGCGGAGGAAACTCATTTCGTCCGCTTGCACTCGCGATCTCATTCTTTCGGTCACTACCCAGAGCTCATGACCATAGGTGAGGGTTGGAACGTAGATCGACCGGTAAATCGAGAGCTTCGCTTTCTGGCTAAGCTCCCTCTTCACCACAACGGACCGGTTAAGCGCCTGCATCACTGCTGACGCCGCCCCAATCCGCCTGTCAATCTCCCGCTCCATCCTACCCTCACTCGTGAACAAGATCCCGAGATACTTAAACTCCTCCACCTGAGGAAGAACCTCCCCCCTGACCTGGAGTGGGCAATCCACCCTTTTCCGGCTGAGGACCATGGCCTCAGACTTGGAGGTGCTGATTCTCATCCCAGCCGCTTCACACTCAGCTGCGAACTGCCCCAGCGAGAGCTGGAGGTCACTGTTCGATGGAGCTAGGAGGACCACGTCATCCGCAAAAAGCAGGGACGAGATCCTCCCGTCACCAAACCTGACACCCTCCACCACTCGGCTGCGCCTAGAAATTCTGTCCATAAAAGTTATGAACAGAACCGGTGACAAAGGGCAGCCCTGGCGGAGTCCAACCCTCACCGGGAACAGGTCCGACTTACTGCCGGCCACACGAACCAGACTCATGCTCCTTTGGTACAGGGACTGGATGGCCCTTAGCAAGGGGCCACCAACCTCATACTCTCGGAGCACCCCCCCACAGGATGCCCCTGGGGACACGGTCGTAAGCCTTCTCCAAAGGCAAACTCCCATGCCCCCTCCAGCACCCTGGCGAGGGTAAAGAGCTGGTCCACGGTTCCGTGTCCGGAACGAAAACCACATTGCTCCTCCTCAATCTGAGGTTCAACTATCGACCGGACCCTCTTCTCCAGCACCCTGGAGTAAACCTTACTGGGTAGGCTGAGGAGTGTGATCCCCCTGTAGTTGGAACACACCCTCTGGTCCCCTTTCTTGAAAATGGGGACCACCACCCCGGTCTGCCACTCCAGAGGCACTGCCCCCAATGTCCACGCAATGTTGCAGAGGCGTGTCAGCCAGGACAGCCCTACAACATCCAGGGCCTTGAGATATCCAGGACGAATCTCATCCACCCCCGGGGCTCCGCCGTCTCGGAGTTGTTTCACTACCTCAGCAACTTCTGCCCCAGAAATTGGACGACCCGCCCCCGAGACCCCCGTCTCTGTGTTCTCACTGGAATACATGTTGGTGGGATTGAGGAGCTCCTCAAAGTATTCCTTCCACCGCCCAACAATGTCCCCAGGTGACGTCAGCAGCTCCCTGCCCCCAATGTAAACAGTGTGAGCAAGTTGCCGCCTTCCCCTCCTGAGGCGCCGGACGGTTTGCCAGAACCTCTTTGGAGCCGATCGATAGTCTTCCTCCATGGCCTCGCCGAACTCCTCCCACGCCCGAGTTTTTGCCTCAATGACTGCCGCCGCTGCGCTCCACTTGGCCCGCCGGTACCCGTCAGCTGCTTCCAGAGACCCACAGACCAACCATGCCCTGTAGGCCTCCTTCTTCAGCCTGACGGCTCCCCTCACCTCTGGTGTCCACCAGCGGGTTCGGGGATTACCACCGCGACTGGCCCCAGCGGCCTTACGGCCACAGCTCACAACCGCCGCCTCGACAATGGCAGAGCGGAACAAGACCCATTCGGACTCAATGTCCCCCTCTGCCCTTGGGACGCGGTCGAAGCTCTCCCGGAGGAGGGAGTTGAAGATCATCTGGACAGGTTCTTCCACCAGGCGTTCCCAGCAGATCCTCACTGTTCGTTTGGGCCTGCCAGGTCTGCGTGGCATCTTCCCCCACCATCTGATCCAACTCACCACCAGGTGGTGATCAGTTGACAGCTCTGCTCCTCTCTTCACCCGAGTGTCCAGAACATATGGCCGCAGGTCAAATGATACGACTACAAAGTCGATCATTGACCTGCGACCTAGGCTGTTCTGGTGCCACGTGCACCAATGGACATCCTTATGTTTGAACATGGTGTTAGTTATGGCCAAACTGCGATCTGCACAGAAGTTCAATAACTGAACACCACTCGGGTTCAGATCGGGCAAGCCGTTCCTCCCAATCACGCCCCTCCAGGTCCCGCTGTCATTGCCCACGTGAGCGTTGAAGTCCCCCAGCAGAACAATGGAGTCCCCGGTCGGGGCACTGTCCAGCACCCGTCCCAGGGACTCGTTTGGACTTGTTCAGTGCATAAGCACAGACAACAGTCAGGACCCATTCCCCGACCCGAAGGCGCAGGGAAGCAACCCTTTCGCCTACCGGGGTAAACCCCAACGTACAGGCAGAGAGTCTGGGGGCTATCAGGAAGCCCACCCTGGCCCTCCGCCTCTCACCCGGAGCAACTCTCGCGAAGGAGAGAGTCCAACCCCTCTCAAGGACTAGGGTTCCAGACCCGTAACTATGTGTCAAGGTGAGGCCGACTATATCTAGCCGGTAGCGCTCAACCTCTTCCACAAGCTCCGGCTCCTTCCCCGCCAGAGAGGTGACATTCCATGTCCCAGGAGCCAACTTCTGTAACCGAGGATCGGACCGCCAAGGCCCCCACCTTGGTCTGCTGCCCAATCCACATTGCACCGAACCCTTCTGGATCCCTCTGCGGGTGGTGGGCCTACAGGGGGACGAGCCCATGTAGCCGGTTCGGGCTGGGCCCGACCGGACCCCATGGGCGAAGGCCCGACCACCAGGCGCTCGCCCACGGGCCCCAACCCCAGGCCTGGCTCCGGGGCGGGGCCCCGGTAACCCTCCAGGCCGGGTACACATGACCTTGTTCGTATCCATCATGAAGGGTCTTTTGAACCGTTCTTTGTCTGACCCTTCGCCCAGAACCAATCTGCCATGGGAAACCCTACCAGGGGCAAAATGCCCCCCGACAGCATAGCTCCTCCTAGGGTCATTAGGGCACTCAAACTCCTCCACGATAAGGTGACGGTTCTCGGAGGAGCTTATTAACTGTTAATTGGTGCTTATTAAGCATTAATTAACGCTTATTACAGTACCTTAATATAAAGTGTTACCAAATAGGTTATCCCCAACTTTATATTAATTAACAAAAGATGCAGAAAAGACAGTTATTGAGCACCCAATAGGAACCCTGGATCAAAGAAAAGAACAACTCAGAACAAGGCAAAAGGCAAAAAGATGGAGCGCATCGAATCCCCAAATAAGGATATACAGCTACATACATACGGTGCAATGAGTGGCATTCATGCAATCAATTAATCATTATACATTGAGAGAAGGTGTTTTTTTTAATGTTTCTTAAAGGTGGAGACTGAATGTGACATTTTGATATTTTCGTCAAGCTCATTCCAAATCTGCGGACCCTTGCACACGACACTCAGACTGATGCACTTTAGTTTTTGTTTCTTTCCAAAGATAAGATGCTTTTTCCTAGTGTCACGTGAGTGCTGTGGACGGCAGATTGGAACAAGGTCAAATAGTCAGTTATTTAATCAATATGCTACTTGATAAATCATACTTGAATTATGAAAGAAGTTACATTCTGTTAGCCTCAGTAGACCATAGGCACAAAAAAAAGTGGTGTTGTGGGTGCATTAAAGTGTGACCATGAGAATCTGTAATTTCTATAGGTGACTGGAAAAGTGTTAGCCCAAGTAACATTGCAGTAATTGATGTGGGGTTCAAATAAGGTTTTATATGAGGTGAGAAGTGCTGAAAGTGGAAGAAAGTGTCTTGTTTTAAAAAACAGACCAACATATTTAGACAATTCATTCTTTACAAAATCAATATGACATTTGAAATATACAAATTCATCTATATGGACCCCCAGGAATTTAGTGGAGTAAACTCTTTCAATATCCTGCCCATTTATACTGATACTAATAGGCAGGTCATTCAAGTAATTTTTATGAGAACGAAAGAAAATGTAGTTTGTCTTCTTAATATTTAGGGATAATTTGTTGCATTTAAACCATGTGTCCACTTTCACTAACTCCCTGTTTAGGATATCTTGTAATTCAAATAGACTCTTATGTGATGAAAACAGGTTTGTATCATCCGCAAACAATACTTAATGTAAAACAGATGAAGAATTTACAAAATCATTAATATATAGGATAAAGAGGAGCAGCCCCAAAATAGAGCCCTGGGGGACCCTATATTTGATGGATTTACGTAAAGACTTTTGATCATTAATGTAAAGATATTGTTGTCTACCATACATATAACTTTTGATCCAGCTAAGTGCAACACCTCTGACATCATAGTGATGTAATTTGTTTAAAAGAATCTCAAAATCAACGGTGTGAAAGACCTTAAATAGGTCTAAAAGCACACCAATGCCACATTCACCTTTTTCAATGGCGTCATTAATCTTTTCAGTAAGATCAATAACTGCCATACAAGTAGTACTCTTTTTCCTAAAGCCACACTGTGATGGAGTAAGAATATTCAATTTGTCTAGTTAACTACTCAGTTGATTGTATACTACTCTCTCAAAGACCTTTGAGAGTGTAGGCAGGACAGCTAAAGGTCGGTAGTTATGCAGGCAATTTTTGGCACCAGACTTAAATACTGGTACAACTCTTGCAATCTTTGCCATTTTCTGCACAACTCCAGATATTAAAGAGAGATTTATACAATGAACAAGTGGATCAATAATTACATGTACGATGGCTTTCAAGATTTTGTTGCAAATATCATCTACTCCAGCTGTATTAGTACTTTTCATGTTCATAATAATTTTTAAGACTTCATCTTTGTAAGTTGTCTTCATGAAAAATGAATCTGTGTAATTACCTGACAGATAATGTTTAAGCACCACATGGATGGCTAATAACATTGGAAAAATTTTCTCTGACTGAAATAAAGTAATTATTTAGGTTGTTTACAAGATCATCAATATCAGCAAGCAGTGTTTTTTTGGGCCCCTGTTAAGGATTTTATTTAGCACTTACCAAGATTTTTTTGAATCACCCTGAGATGCTTTTATGAGTTCAGTGTAATGATTTATTTTGCTCAATCTCATAATATGTGTGAGTTCATTCCTGTATTTTGTGTATTTCTCGTTACTAATGTTACTTGGATTCTTGATGTAACGCATACAGTTTGTTTTTGTGGGTGATGGATTTTAAGATGCCCTTTGTGAGCCAGGGATTGCAATCTGTGATACTGCATCTTACAGTCTTCTCTGGTATTGTACTCCAAATGGAATGATTAATGTCATTTATCAGAGGGTCATATGTAGTTTCAGGATCACTGCAACAATAAACTGAGTCAAAAGTTTTGGCTTGCAGGCTTTCACATAATTTCTGCAAGGTTCTCTCATGTAAGACTTTGGTTTTTGTTGTATTACGTGTGTTCATCATCATGCAAACATAATCAAGAAAATAACACAATGGGAAAATGATCAGAAATGTCACAAAGCACTACACCAGAAACCAAACTAGTATTTTGAATGTTTGTGATGAAGTTGTCGATATTTGACTGGCTATGATGTGTTACTCTAGTAAATGAATTAATGGTGGGAAAAAATGAGCAAGAGTGTAAAATATTGATGAAATCATTTTTAGCAGCATCTTCCTTGGAGATATCTATATTGTAATCCCAAGGATGACACAGGCTTAATTTTTTTTCTATTTATGGAGAACAAAAGCTCATCCAGCTTGACCCTGAATATACTTAAGTTAGAGTCAGTCAACAATAAGTTTTTGGTTTTTTTTTTACCATTATTTAAATTTGTCTCAATAAAGAGAGAGTAGTCATTATCAATACCAAGGTCATCACAAATATTTACCTGGTACTTTGACTTTACATAAAGACATGTACCCCCAGCAGTTCTACCAAGTCTGTTTTTATAATATAAATTGTAGCCATCTAAATTCAGGATGTCAATATAAGAGCTGTCATTTAGCCATGTTTCACTGCATCCTATCACATCAAAACTACAGCCTGAGTTAGAGGGAAAAGAAACTAGGTCATTGTGGTGTTTATTTAGACTTCTAATTTTTAGGTGCAGAAATGAGTATTTTTTTTATAATTATTTATACATTATTTAATATTTATACATTATACATACAACTTAAATTCCCATCATTGTTAATGCACTGCTGTACATATTCTCCATCACGACTTAAATCATCAAAACCCATATAAAACCTGACATTTATAAATGAGATGGCTGTTGAGGATGATTTCTGGGAGCAAGCAACAGGACAAACAAAGACAACAGACGAACAAACTAACAAACACCATGATACTCTGTGCACAGCAGGAGTGAGACATAACAAAAAAGAGCGACAGTCATGTCTCCTCCAACCCCCTCGATACAAGAAGAAAATGGGCTATAGAAAATAAAAAATAACACAGAAACTAGACTAGAAAACAAGACAGATCCCCAAGTGATCTTATGAATATGATGACATCATAATAATCCCTATTGGTCAAAAAAATAAATAAAATAAAATAAAAAAATATGGCTCAGTTTTTAGTTTGTTTTCCAGTTCAGTATACAAAGTTCAACCAAGATTTGCAGCTGCACAGCCTGAGACACTCGAGACACTCCCAGCAGTTGAGAACAGCCTCAGCGTACCTATGGACTGTTTCATTGCTATTCTGTTGCTAGGGCAACAACTTTGGTCCCTGTTTACTTCCTGTCAGCTTCTGCATTAACATACATTCAAAGAGGAAATATAAAGAGACCCATTTAGAATGTTTATGTTTCACCAGTTTGAGACGGTCTATAGCGTTACCACCAGCACTCAGTCCCCCGCTGGTGGTGAGGAGGGGGAGATGAAATCCGTGACTTCTTTTAAGTTCGTAAAGGTGTGGATTTCATTTCCCTTGGTGAGCTTTATGTTGGCAGGGTATAGCAGAAACACCTTGTAGCCCAAGGCTCGGGCCTTATGCATCAGCTTATAGCAAGGTTTACGGCGTGCTGCAGTCGCTTCAGCTGGAGGCCACCCACTGTAGGAGGACTTTCCCGTGCCTTATTCATATAGCGAAGGAACTTCATTATCATCGGCTGGGGACCAAGATGTCTCCCGTCAGACCGGTGTACCGGCCGCCTGAGGCGGTGACATCTCATCAGCACTGGGGGGGGAGCTGCCAGATTAGTGGACCATATCAGGATCTTCTCTGTCAGGTAGGCGAGGGCGTTGTGCTTCTCCAGACCCTCTTTAAGGTTGAATATTAGCAAGTTGTCTCTACATGATCTGTCTTCTAGTTCCACCAGTTTTTTTATTGAGAGTTTGCAAGTCCTTCTGACTGGCAGCTGTTGTCTTTTCATTGTTGGAGACGCACTGTTGCAGTTTGGCCGCATCCGAGCAGATTATTTTTATTTCTTCTGTATGGTGTGACAGAACAGAGTTCATCTTGTGTATAGCCAGGTAACGATATTGCAGCCTCTGGAGATGAGGAATTGAGCCATGTTTCAGATAGTCCCAAAAAATCAATATTAGAATTGACAAGAAGATGTTCCAGCTGTTCCCTTTTTGGGACCATACTACGTACATTCAGATGCCCTCCTAAAAGTCCTTTATTTCTGTATTGTGGGTCCCACATTATTTTAGCTTGAGTTTAGAGTATGGAAAAGTTTCATGAACCTATATTTTTTGGTAGCACGATTTCTAAGTTTAGTTATAACATTACTTGGGTTTTTCCGTGAAGACTTGCAAGTCCGCTGTGTATTGTTAGCGTTGCCCCACTGTTGGGCTGGTGGCTGAGGGCATAGTCCCGCTGGGGCTGCCGCTGTAGCAGAGTTGCTATCCGGGGACAGGTTGATGTTACTCGGTGCGCTCCACACCGCCGGGAGTGTGGGATGGATGTTACTCAGACCGCTCCACACCGCTGGGAGTGCCACCGCTGTCGTTGTGTTGTCCATATGCAGCACATTGGTTGAGGCATTCAGCTGCTGGGCCAGCGATTGTGAGTTTACTGGAAGAGCCGTCGCTGTTGTTGGTGAACTGTCGCTTCAAGCTGAGGGTAGTTGGTGCAGGTGTAGCTCCGCTTGAAAGGCCACTGCCACTGCCGTGTCAAGCTAACACCCTGGAACGACCCAACGGGGAAGGCGAGCAGCCGCCAGGTCCTCGGCCAGAGGACGGACTCCACTGGAGAGGCCACCGCAGCCACCGCCGCTGCCAAGCCTCTGCCAGGGACCCACAGGCTAGTGCAATGGGGCCAGGCTAGCTATTGCGCGGGCCAGACTGGCTGCCAAGCAGGACAGGCTAGCTGCTGGTGAGGATTGATGCTTTTCGGAGGCGTATAGAGGCATTTGGATCATTGATGCAGTGCCTGCCTGCCTGCATGTCTGCTCGGCGTCCGCCATGATCGTCAACCATGCAGAAGACCATCTCTGAACAAACAACACGTCGAACCTTTAAGTAGACAGGCAAGAGCAGCAGAAGACCACACTGGGTGCCACTCCTGTCAGCTACAAACGTAAAACTGAGGCTACGATTCACACAGAAAAACGTTGCCTGGTCTGATGAGTCTGGATTTCTGTTCCAGGCCGAACTGGCCGGTGGTCGGAATGTTTTTTTTACCCCATAATATGCAGCCGCAGTTGAGCACAGCAGCCTGCCCTCGCAGCCACAGGTGGCAGTGGCACAGAGTGGAACGTCAGACTGGGTCAATTATGCATATTAAGGGGGAATATGAGCTGTTAGCAAGCACTGCCTACATGGCCCTATCATCCCAGATGGGTCGGGCCAGCCCGACAAACCCGACCGGACCCGCAGGTTCGGGCCGAAAAAATATGCAAATGACTCGGGCCGGTCGGGCCTCGGGCTTCCTTTTTTTCGGGCAGACAATTAGGCTAATGCTGGTGTGTCGGCTGTGTCGGGTCTGGGCTTAAAAACCGCAGGCCGGGTCAAGGGCGCACAGAACATTAAAGGTAGCCTATCAGCAATGTTACACCATACGTGCATAAATCATTAATCTGCTTTATCAATTAAAAATAAAATCCATACTGGCTGACCAGAAAAATGCACAAATTTCTTTATTGCAACAGAAAACATAGCCTATTTCAGAAGAGAGTCTGTGTTCAATGTTAAAAAGATAATATTTGAATATATAGGCTATACATCCTGTTTTCCTGTTCTGTTTCTACATTAATATATAGCCATTTTTACCAGCTCAAGAAAAATACATTAAAGTGAGTAATTCATTTACAGTGTGTATGTGTGTGTGTGTGTGTGTGTGTGTGTGTGTGTGTGTGTGTGTGTGTGTGGCGCTTTTGTTATGTTGATTTTTATGTTCTATTAGTGTTCTAACACTGTGAATTCTTTGCTATAACGTTTATCATTGTTGCTGTTATTGTTATTATTAGCTGACAAGGCCAGTGTCAGTCTTTGAGTTGATGCAGAGGGACAGGATAATGCCAGTCATAGGAGTGAGGAGGAGGAAGAGACAGATGAGGGTGGACAGGAGAAGGAGGAGGAGATGGAGATGGAAGAGGAGGTGGAGGAGAAGAAGGAGGAAGAGGAGGAGGAAGAGGAGGAGAAGGAGGAAAGTGGAGCGGGAAAACAGTGCCAGGTACAGGTGCAGTGTGCAGGACTGGGTCGGCAATAGGTCTTTGCATAGAATTATATTATATTCAATACACTCTACTGACTGACTAGTCTGTGTGTGTTGTGTTTAATATCATTAGATTGTTTTTATACTGCAAATAAAGTATTCGTGTTAAAATTACGGTTCCACTTGCGTCCGTCGTGCAATCAGAAAAAAGACCTCTCCAAATCAAGCTCCCGGGCTGAATTTCAACCCCAGCCCACCCCTGGGTAAGAATTTGGGGTAAACAACATGAAACCATGGATCCATCCTGCCTTGTATGGTGTGGGGGATATTTTCTTTGCGCAATTTGGGCTCCTTAGTACCAACATCGTTTAAAGCCTACCTGAGTATTGTTGCTGACCGTGTCCATCCCCTTATGACTACAGTGTGCCCATCTTCTGATGGCTACTTCCAGCAGGATAACATGCCATGTCACAAAACTCAAATAATCTCAAACTGGCTTCTTGAACATGACGTTGAGTTCATTGTACTCCAGTTGCCTCCACAATCACCAGATCTCAATTCAATAGAGCACCTTTGGGATGTGGTGGAATGGGAGATTCTCATCATGGATGTGCAGCCAACAAATCTGCAGTGACTGTGTAATGCTATCACACAATGTTAAATCTATAACACCAAGAATTAAAAAGGGGGTCCAACCTGGTACTAGCAAACATGAATCAAGATTGTGTTACTCAATTGCCTATTTCTCACCTCAGATGTTCACAGGAACATATTTTAGTGCCCTGTGTAGCTGTAACATGAGAAGGTTTACTCTGGCCACTGCTTCGTTATAGCTCAACTGTTTCCAACATGACGGCCGAGTCACAAACTTTTTCATTTTACACCTCAACAGTAGACTGAAACGTTTTTTGTTTTTTTTCTGAAAACATTGTCACCCAAATCCTTGCTTTATATCTGGGGGATTTTGAACTGGATTCTAGGAGAAGTAAAGAGTCAGTAAGTGTGAAGTAAAGTTGGCGATGAATTAAACTGCATTTTATTAGTCAGGACATGTTGAATATGATGTGATGTGCTACAGTGAGAGAATGTATGAGAAGAGTTCTACCTTGAAAATAGAACAAGTCGATAACATACATTCTTCTTTTTCTTCTTCTAATTCTCACTGCAGAGCCTCACTTCCTGCACGCCATCGACTATGGGAACTACGTCTACTTCTTCCTCAGTGAGATTGCAGTGGAGTACACTACCCTCGGCAAGGTGCACCTGTGTGTGTGTGTGTGTGTGTGTGTGTGTATGTAGAACAATATTATACAGTATCCGTAAATGTGTATTAAGGCAGTAAACTCAGCTCTGATTGGCTGTGCATGATGAATACAGGTGTTTTCTTCAGGTCAGGTCTCAGTCTGCAGAGCTGTCTCTGAAGGTAACCTCTTTATCGAAAGCCTAAAAACTAAATTCAGGCAAAAGCGAATGACTTCTGTCTGACTGAAATCCTGTGAGGGGCTGCTTCACCTGTTAATCATGATCCTTGTGTATAATTGTATTTTTAAACTCATTTTAAGTGTCTGCATTTACATGCCAACCTCTGCTTTGAGGATACCTTGTCACAGTTCAGTAAAGCAGCACACTGCATTAACAACCCTCATCTCTGCAGCTGAATGAAGATCCTGCCTGTAAAACACTCTCCAGATATTATTTTGGCTTTGTTGTACATTGGCAACGTTTCACTCGGAAGGATAGTATACACTGATCAGCCAAAACATTCAAACCATTGACAGCTGAAGTGAATAACATTGATAATCTGGTTATAATACAGTGTTCTAATGGGAAACGTTTGGGTCCTGGCCAGACGTTGCACTAGACTTTTTCGTCGCCGGTCATTTTGACCAACAGGGTCATAAAAATCCGGTCATAATCTATTTTTACCGGTCATTTTAATTTTCCTTTAAGATACAGTACAGGCCAAAAGTTTGGACACACCTTCTCATTCAATGCGTTTTCTTTATTTTCATGACTATTTACATTGTAGATTCTCACTGAAGGCATCAAAACTATGAATGAACACATGTGGAGTTATGTACTTAACAAAAAAAGGTGAAAGAACTGAAAACATGTTTTATATTCTAGTTTCTTCAAAATAGCCACCCTTTGCTCTGATTACTGCTTTGCACACTCTCGGCATTCTCTCCATGAGCTTCAAGAGGTAGTCACCTGAAATGGTTTTCCAACAGTCTTGAAGGAGTTCCCAGAGGCGTTTAGCACTTGTTGGCCCCTTTGCCTTCACTCTGCGGTCCAGCTCACCCCAAAGCATCTCGATTGGGTTCAGGTCCGGTGACTGTGGAGGCCAGGTCATCTGCAGCAGCACTCCATCACTCTCCTTCTTGGTCAAATAGCCCTTACACAGCCTGGAGGTGTGTTTGGGGTCATTGTCCTGTTGAAAAATAAATGATCGTCCAAATAAACGCAAACCGGATGGGATGGCATGTCGCTGCAGGATGCTGTGGTAGCCATGCTGGTTCAGTGTGCCTTCAATTTTGAATAAATCCCCAACAGTGTCACCAGCAAAACACCCCCACACCATCACACCTCCTCCTCCATGCTTCACAGTGGGAACCAGGCATGTGGAATCCATCCGTTCACCTTTTCTGCGTCTCACAAAGACACGGAGGTTGGAACCAAAGATCTCAAATTTGGACTCATCAGACCAAAGCACAGATTTCCACTGGTCTAATGTCCATTCCTTGTGTTTCTTGGCCCAAACAAATCTCTTCTGCTTGTTGCCTCTCCTTAGCAGTGGTTTCCTAGCAGCTATTTGACCATGAAGGCCTGATTCGCGCAGTCTCCTCTTAACAGTTGTTCTAGAGATGGGTCTGCTGCTAGAACTCTGTGTGGCATTCATCTGGTCTCTGATCTGAGCTGCTGTTAACTTGCGATTTCTGAGGCTGGTGACTCGGATGAACTTATCCTCAGAAGCAGAGGTGACTCTTGGTCTTCCTTTCCTGGGTCGGTCCTCATGTGTGCCAGTTTCGTTGTAGCGCTTGATGGTTTTGCGACTCCACTTGGGGACACATTTAAAGTTTTGCAATTTTCCGGACTGACTGACCTTCATTTCTTAAAGTAATGATGGCCACTCGTTTTTCTTTAGTTAGCTGATTGGTTCTTGCCATAATATGAATTTTAACAGTTGTCCAATAGGGCTGTCGGCTGTGTATTAACCTGACTTCTGCACAACACAACTGATGGTCCCAACCCCATTGATAAAACAAGAAATTCCACTAATTAACCCTGATAAGGCACACCTGTGAAGTGGAAACCATTTCAGGTGACTACCTCTTGAAGCTCATGGAGAGAATGCCAAGAGTGTGCAAAGCAGTAATCAGAGCAAAGGGTGGCTATTTTGAAGAAACTAGAATATAAAACATGTTTTCAGTTCTTTCACCTTTTTTTGTTAAGTACATAACTCCACATGTGTTCATTCATAGTTTTGATGCCTTCAGTGAGAATCTACAATGTAAATAGTCATGAAAATAAAGAAAACGCATTGAATGAGAAGGTGTGTCCAAACTTTTGGCCTGTACTGTATTCAAAGACATTTAGTTTTCATTCGTTCGTTTTTAATAAATCGAACAATCAAGTTATAAAGTGGGCATTAATAAGGACATGAATGAAAAGATGAACAGACATCCACACACTAATGCCATTCTGGACACACCGGACGCGGAACCGAAGCGCAGCGCCCAGCAGCGGAGGCAGTTTTCAATCGGCGCCCATGTTAACCTATCTGACTGTCCACACAGGGCGCTGAGCAGAGCGGAGCACCTGCGGAGGCAGCGCTTCAGTTCGGTACTCCGCTTTCTGGGGGTTGTCGGGGCATATTTTAAAGTGCAACCACACATCTGATGACCTCTTGAACATGTCTGCCAGCTCTGAGTGCGCTCGTTGTCAGTATCGGACTGGTGGGGGTTAGTGTTGCGTTTAAGGCCTCCCCCAAAAAAACGGGAAAAAAAGCGCCAAAGCTTTGATTTTTTTTTTTTTTTTTTCACAATCGAATCCCGTGCCATCAAACAAAGCTTCGATGGCAAATCTAATCAAGCATCTGTGGGATGTGCTGTTACCCCAGCCATTCCCCAACTCCACAGTGCGGCCTCCTTGGATCCTATTGAGGCATGTACCCCAGGACCTCTGCAGATATTCTGTGGTGTGTGGCACCAGGGCATTGGCAGAGGATCCTTTGAGACTTCTTGGCTTTTGAGGTGGGGTACTATGTAGCCCCACAAATGCTTGATCAGATTGGAATCTGGGAATTTTGAAGGCCAGGTCAACACTTTGAGCTCTTTGTCACATTCTTTTGGTCATTCCAAAATATTTTTTGTGGTGTGGCATGGTGCATTGTTGTCCTGGGGGGATCACTGCGATGTGTGGGTGGGTGGAGTGTTTCAAGTGGCATCCACATGAATGCCAAAGGTTTCATAGCAGAACATTGTATTGTAACAAGATGAACAGTGTTATCCACTTCGCCTAAAAAACACAGACTGAGCTGTCTCACCTTAAACCAGTTGATTCTGTTCTCGTCTTTCTCTGCACAAAAACATCTTATTTCCCACAGAACTATGCCATCTGGTGGTTATCTTTATTCTCAGGTTATCCTTAATACATTATATTAAGAGAAACAAGCTCTCTGCTTTACAGACTGATTTAGCTGTTAGTATTTTAAAACTCTCTCAATTTAGTAACATTTAGTAACAAAGAACTCCCACACACTGTGTTCTGTACTTGCAATAAGAACAGTGTTTGAGTGCAAAAGGGCTGACCCAAAAAATTCGAAGCTTCGAAGCTTCGTTTAATGGCACGGGATTCGATTGTGAAAAAAAAATCGAAGCTTTGGTGCTTTTTTTCCCGTTTTTTTGGGGATGCCTTAAACGCAACACTAACCCACACCAGTCTGATACTGACAATGAGTGCACTCAGGGCTGGCAGACATGTCCAAGAGGTCATCAGATGTGTGGTTGCACTTTAAAATATGCCCCGACAACCCCCAGAAAGCAGAGTGCCAGATTTGCCAAAAGCAATTGGCATATCACAACTCAACAACAAATTTGGGAAATCACTTGAAAAACGTAAGTAGTAATTAAAAAAGAAAAAAATGAATGGTTGTTTGTCTCTATGTTATTGACTGGGAGGAGTGGTGCCCGCTCTGGATACGTAACTGGGAAAACAAAGATGTTTACCGCAGACATTCTTGTGAGTTGGTGCGTCAGAAGAACCCGATATGGCCTCCAGAACAGGTGGCAAAAGTAGCCCAGCAGGAGTTTGAAATATCTGGTGACCTGTCCAGGGTGTACCCTGCCTCTCGCCCAATGTCAGCTGGGATAGGCTCCAGCCCCCCCGCGACCCTCAAGAGGATGAAGCGGTTAGAAGATGAATGAATGAATAAATGAAAATCTCCGACAAGGAAATAGAAAGCCCGACGCACAATGGAGTCCTGCTATTATCCTGCTTGAACACAGACGACTAAATTCTTTAAACAGTGTGACTCAAAATACTGATAAAATAGATTTTATTGATGTAAAATATGCATTTTCCAGTTCCACTGGTCCGCTCTGAGTCTGGTGTCAGAGACACTTCTGATGCTCTGAGTTGCGTATCTGTTTGATTTGATTGTGCTGCAGTATGCGCCGAGGTTTTAATTTAGTGTTCAATCAAAAGTTAAACGCTACTTATCACCGACCATTAGTGTTTTTTCGTTTGTGAATAGTTTTATCTTAATTCTAGGGTTGGAAGAAACTACGTTTTCGCCATAATTTTTTTTTTTAAACCCCCCCTCGAATGCTTCGAATTAAATTCGTTCTGTTCTGAGCTCTCAAGCTTCAAATGTCCATAAATGGATTCAAAGGTCCATTTGTTCCACTGAAGCTTACCCAGGGTCTTCTCTGATGCACCAGTTGACCTACAGGTGTTCAGAAGTTGTGTTTTTTCCAAACTCTCTGGATTATAAAATGAGTTGGTGATCACTTATCACAGTGGAAGTTACCACGTAATCTGTAAGAGGGCTGTCGGCTCATGGTCGGCAGCCCAGTTTATTAGTGACACCCAACAATTTTAACTTGTAAGATGGTGCAAATCTTGGCACCCTCCAAGTGAAGGCCATGAATGAGACTAAATAAATCCAAAGAGCAGACATCATAAACACCTGTAGTAAAGCCATCTCTCTCTCTGTCTCTGTCCAGGTGGTGTTTTCTCGAGTGGCCCGGGTTTGTAAGAACGATAACGGAGGTTCTCCCAGAGTTCTGGAGAGATACTGGACTTCCTTCCTCAAGGTGACTTCACACTGAATGAGTTAAACGTATATGAACTACGATTGTGCTTTGAGGTTCTCTGATGTGTGAGAATAATGGAGGATAATAGTGGATGGAAGTGATGCCAGAACCTTTTTTCTACTTCATTCAATACCCATCATGTGAATGGAAGCATTTAGTAAAGTACTTTAATTGCTTTTGAGTGATTTAGTGGCATCTCAGCATGCTGAACTGCTAACTCCATCAAATACACTGCGCTTGACTTCAACACACCTCAGACTGTACGGGTTGCAGCTGCACATCCAAATAATAATTTGTTTCTAGATCCTGGTACAAAAAGGATCCAATGTAGGTATCATATGACTGTAGAAGTTTCAATGCGACTTTTGGTTGATACCTCAAAGGTATCGAGTTCCAGTACTCAGCCCTAAAGATGGATGTCATAAGTGTCACAATGTGAGGTGAATTAGAGTCTTTTATTGGCATGTTTCAGACACATTAGCTCATTAATGTTGCGGTATTTTTTATGGCTGTTCCACAACTCAGCACTTCGCATGTGTGTGTATGTGTATGTGTGTGTCTCTATTCAGGCTCGTCTGAACTGTTCAGTTCCTGGAGAGTCGTTCTTCTACTTCGACATTCTTCAGTCTCTCACCAATGTGCTGCAAATCAACCAGAGACCTGCTGTGGTCGGAGTCTTCACCACTCAGGCCAACAGGTGCACATCTTTCTGTCTTTGTGAGAACCAGTATCAGTCTTGAACATGAGGAGTGATGAAATGACATTAAAAAGTGAGAACAGTCTTTAGGACATGAAGACATTTTTAGAAAGTGAGAACATAAGTCCAAAGTGAGTCAAAGTGAGGACATTTTTGAAAACTTGAAGAGAGTTTTTACAAAGACTTTTTTTTTCTTTTAGAAATGAGGGCATTATTAGAATGTTAGGATATATTTTTGAGAAGTGAAACTGTTTTAGGAAGTGGGGACATTTAATTGGCTCCTCAGTCATTAAGACTTGGTTCTAGAGTCATGGTTAAGGTATATATTAGGAATATATTGTGTCAACAACATTTCTCACAAGATGAACAAAACTATTTATGCATTAAAAGAGGGGAAAAACTCACTCTTCACTTATTTCTGTTTTTTCTCTCTTTTTTTCTGTCATTGTTCCCTTATTGCATTTCTTTCTGTGTTTTTTTCTTTCTGTTGTCCTTTAAGTCCTTGTTCTACTCAAGGAAGTTCACCTCATTAGTTTTTTCTGCTCAGTGTGTTGAACTCAGTGTTACAGTAGAGAGGCTCCTTTCTTATGTGTCCAGTGAACTTTATAAATTTACACTCTGTATGGATCATATCATGTTTGTTGTGCTGTGAGTCAGAAACTCAGCAGAGTGCTTGCAGGCTTTCAATGTGTTTTTATTAGTTTTGGTTTATTTTCAGTTTTGGTTTACTGACTCAGTTAGGTTTGAAGGTTTGGTCTGACATGGAGAAAATGTCCTCTGAGCTCCCCTCATCACAGTCTCAGAATGTCCTCCTGCTCTCTGAACATTATGAGAGAATTATTATTTGCAGCTTATTAAACGTGAATCTGTCTGTGGTTCTCTGCAGTATCCCCGGCTCGGCAGTTTGTGCGTTCTACATGGACGATATAGAGAAAGTCTTCAATGGTAAATTCAAGGAGCAGCGGACCAGTGACTCGTCCTGGACTCCAGTACCTGACGAGCAGGTTCCCAGACCACGGTGAGACACCACTATTAGGGTTATCTAAAAACACTGTATCTCTGTGTAGCACATTAAAGAGTTCACAGCAGCATTTTAACATGAAATGTTTTTTTGTTTTTTTTTCCTCCAGGCCTGGTACGTGTGCAGGCGATGGTCCAGCTGCAGACTACAAATCATCAGTTCAGTTCCCAGATGAGACACTGACATTTATCAAGTCCTATCCTCTGATGGATGAAGCTGTCCCCTCCGTCAACGACCGGCCCTGCTTTACCAGGACCTCCAGCAGGTAACACGCATACACACACACGCGCACACACAGGCATTCTAGTGTAGTATTGACCAGTCACATTAGAGCAGAAATATTTTGCTTCAATCCAGATTTGTTTGCATTGAGCCTTTCAGAAACATTTTCTGTTGAGTTTCTCCTGGGTTTCAGCCTCAATACCTGCTTGAACTCGACTCAGCGTAGACAACAACAGAAGACGCGGGACAACTTGACTCATTTTCTTCTTTTGTTCAAATGATGATCAGTTTTTGAGTACTAGGTAGATAAAGAGAGAAACATAAATCCTGTCAGTTAATTCAACCAATAAATGCATGTCTTAAATCACATAAATCACCTCATTTCAATCAAAACATCATATTTTCATGTCGAATACACTTGTTAATATAATCAATCTTATGCTGTGCCAAATATTTATTAAATGTATGTATTGTAATTTTCAAAATATACTATGTTTTCCGCAATATTTGTAATAATTATTGAATTACTTTTACTTTAGCTTTTAATCCCAAATACAATAAATCCATATTTCCAACTAATATTCATAAAGCCCATCAATGAATAAAGTGACTTTAAATCATTTCATTCACACATATAAAATTTGCGTTATCAAAACAATAAGTCACTAAACATACAAACACCTTATAATCAACTCAGAGATCGACAACACATTACTACATTACGTGAATGAAATGAATAACCATATCTACACAAAGCACCATCTCACAACTTGTATGAATGAATATCAGAGGATCACTCCTGCTGCTTGCGTAACACCGCGGCTTGCAAGCTATGTACTTTATTTGTGGTAAGTCGTAGATTATTGTTACTTGCGCTACTGTCAAACATATACACATATACATTCCAACAGTGTCTCTGCAGTCATCTTAGCACTGATGTAAATGACATTTCTCCGACCTGTTTCTCTGTGCAGGAGACAAAGGAAGTGCACCTGCACAGCTGATATTAATTAATTGACCAGCTCACCTATGCCTCTATTTCCGTGCTACTTAAATTACATAATTCTAAAACCATAGCAAAAGAATGATAAAGAAAATAACAGTCTTTTAATGTATGCCTTAATATTATCAGTGCAGTCACAAAACTGTTTGTTGTCTGTCTTGCTGCACCTGTATTAACGGAGCAGTCCAGCAGCAATCTAACATCACCATGAATCATTTTCATCAAAGAAAGTTGATTTTCACATGATCCGTTTTGTTTCAGTATCGTAGTCGACTGGCTTCTGATTCAGCTCAGGAAGTTACAGTGTTGACATGGAAATTGCAGAGTGATATTTTAAGTGATCTGTAATGCTGATTTGATCACGTTCTAATGTCTAGTTGACCCATCAGATTGCCTGGTTGGATCCTCCTGTTGTATGATATGATGTTATAGCCCAGCTTATTTTTTTCTCCTTCTTATGCCGAACTTGAAAGTATGATCATAAATAACAGAAGTTAGCTTCTTTAGTCTAGTGTCAAGTGATAGAAAAGAGTCCATCATAGAGTCAGGGGGACGATTGGGAAATTGCAGGAATTTATTCTGTATAAAAAATAAAAATAAAAATATGAAGAAATTGGAACAGGTGAGTATTTGGAAGATTAAATTTAGCTGATAAGACTGCAAATGAGTAAAACACCTCTTCATCATACAAGTCGTAAATGGTCTGCAGACCCTTGTATGACCAGGACTGAAAAACTGGATGTGAACAAGATGGTAAGAATAAGTGATTTTGAAAAACTGGAGCTAGACCTGATAATGCATGAAGGCCAAAATGTCTCCTAAACTGACTCTAGATTTTTAAGGAGTTGGTTACTATTGGATTTTGCGCGAATTGTCTAATTGGAAGAGGAAGCTGGGAGCAGACCACTGACCAGAGGGAAAGATTTGAGGATGTTGTTTCCATCTGGGCCCAATGTGGTTGTTCGCCTGATTTCATATTTGTATTCCAAAAAAGACGTTTGTAAATATTACAAGACCAGCAATACTGGCAGAAATTGGGTAGAGCCAGGCCTCCTTTGGACTTGGGGAGCAGCTTACAAATATTGATACATGTTGTAAAACATACAGAAACTGAGGTAGCACCACCATTTTTATCAACTTAACACAACCCATTAAAGACAGCTGAAGGGAAGATCATCTGGATAAGTCCAATTTACAATGATCTAATAATATGTGAAAATTTTTAGAAAAGAGATCCACAAATGACCTGGAGATGAAGATACCTAGGTATTTAATTCCCTCTGAAACCTTCCGAAAAGGAAAGAGAGCGTGAGGATACTTATCAGCGGGTGAATTTACTGAGAAATATTTACCTTTTCCGAGGTTAAGTTCATAACCAGAAACTCGTCGTCCATACTCGTACTCGTCGTCCTCCGCTTATCCGGGTCCGGGTCGTGGGGGCAGCAGCCTCAGCAAAGAAGCCCAGACAGTCCTCTCCCCAGCCACTTCCGTCAGCTCCTTTGAGGGAACCCCGAGGCATTCCCAGGCCAGCCGGGCGATGTAATCCCTCCAGCATGTCCTGGGGCGGCCCCGAGGTCTCCTCCCGGTTGGACATGCCCGAAACACCTCCCAAGGGAGGCATCCGGAAGGCATCCTTACCAGATGCCTGAATCTACTCCTTGTCCCTCCCGGATGTCCGAGCTCCTCACCCTATCTCTAAGGCTGAGCCCAGCCGCCCTGCGGAGGAAACTCATTTCGGCTGCTTGTACTCGCGATCTTGTTCTTTCGGTCACTACCCAGAGCTTGTGACCATAGGTGAGGGTTGGAACGTAGATCGACCAGTAAATCGAGAGCTTCGCTTTCTACTGCAAGGGCAAACAATAACAGGGACAATGAAAAAAGGCCAGATTTTATACCATTAATTTTATGGATGCTACAAATGTTTTAAGAGTGTAAAACAGATACCCTATCATATGCTTTTTCCGCATCTAAAGACAGTACGATTTCAGGACAATTAGTGGTAGGAGAAAAAAAGAATATTTAACAACTTTCTGATATTTGAAAACGACTGCCTTCCTGAAATGAAACCTGTCTGATCAGGGTTGATCAGGCTTGGTATAACTTTTTGAAGATGAGAAGCCAAGACCTTAGTCAATATCTTAAAGTCTATATATAAGAGAGAGATTGGCCTGTAGCTGCCACACAGTAGTGGGTCCTTGTCCTTTTTAAGCAACAAGGTAATAGAGGCCTCTGATAAGCTAGATGGAAGGTGACCTTTCAGACGGGAATCATTAAATACTCTTACTAAGACTGGGGCAAGTACTGTTGTAAAGGCTTTATAAAACTGGTAAAACCATCAGGGCCCAGTGACTTGTTACTTTGCAAAGATCTGAGATTAGGTATGGAGGAGAAGAATTTGGATATAAATTTATCATCATCCCAAGTTGGAGCGTAAATTGAGGCCAGTACTACGGGAGTATTCTGTAATCTGCCGGACACTATAACGTATTGACCATTTGGGTCAGATATAACAGTAGTTGGTTCATAAGCAATATCCCTATGAATAATAAGAGCCGCCCCTCTAGCCCTCTCAGAGAACCTAGAATTAAATAAGTGACCCATCCATGTGTGGCGTGAGCAAGGGGATAAGGGGGACTGTTGACAGCGCCACCTAAGGGCATTTCACCCCCAGGAAATTATGAAATTGGGTTTCACTACTTAAGCACAGGGCACACAGGTTCATTGACACACAGGGCCGGAGACGTGTTCCAAAAAATATACATCTTTATTTAATGAATTAACATGCTGTAGCTACAGGTTAGGCATCATTATAAAGGCTTGGTAAAACAACTCCCGGTAGGCAGGGGCACACGAGAGACAGGGCTGGGGCTTACCCCAGCAGCAGAAAATCTAGAGGGGTAGGGATCCAAAAAAAACTAAACACCACCCGTCACACAGCACACTAACAACAAAGGAATCGTGGTACCAAAACCAGCTGAAGTAAAATACATTAAAATCACACTAACTGAGCACAGCCAAAATAAACCCCAAAAAAGTATGTATACACAAAATAAACAAAATCCAAATACACCAATACTTAACCTATGGAGAAAAACAAATCAAAATAAATCTCACAAATAAATAAAATACACTTGTGCAAATTAATAGTAGATAACTGAGACAAAAAACAATAACTAACCAAATGAACTGAGGCCACAGAACTAATCCGCCTCAGAAAAAGAAGAGAAAAGAAATGAAACAATGTAAATACAATAAAAGGTGTCTGCTTAATGAGCAGTATTAACCAGGCGGGCCAAAAAGAAAGCCAAACATTACTCTGAAGAAAGAGTATCTGCAGGAAAAGAGAGAGCCAAAACAGCAGTCTGTCCCAGAGTGTGGCAGCCAGAGACGGGCCGCACACTGGAGCGCAGCCGGAGAACACAAGTGAAGCCTCACAGAGAGCAGGTGGGTAAGAGCAATGAAACTCACTGCTCAACACTCATAGAAACCAAGCTGCGCCCAGCAAAAGCCCGCACGGAGTCGCTCCCCCTACCCGCAGCCACGCCAGGGCACTTTAATTGGGGATGCCGATGAGCCAAGACGCAATATCTTGGCCATGCCAAACAATTAAAATTAAACAAATTAAAGTGTCTGGGAGTCTGGCACAGTGCCATATAGTGGTAGGGAGGGAAAATCATCCATCCAGTCACACATGGCTTTTAGATACCAGCGATATCTGAAGTGCAAAGGTGTGTCTCATGGAGAAAACAAAGGTCTCCCCTGAGGTGCTGTTGGTGTGTGATTACCTTGCTGGATTTGGTGACGCCATTCATCCCTTTAAACATTCAAGAAATTAAGCGAATATTTCTACCACACACTGGCATGGTCCCTTAAGATACAACGTAACCTGAGCAGTGTAAACGGGGAAGAAAGCAGACAAACAAACAAACAAAAAAAAGGCACATATGCACACACACACCCTAATCCCGAAGGAAACATCAAACTTTATATCTCCCTAGATACAGCAGCACTTTCTTGTTGTCCTTCCCAACAAAGGTTAATCCTCTCCTGTCCCTAACAACACTGTTTCTGTTAAAGTAACCTTACCTCAATGTAAACAATATAATGTAGTACCTAACACGAAAATATAAAGAACAAGAACAAGCAAACAAGAAAAACAACAAAACTAAACAAAACAGAACAAACAAACAAAACAAAACACTTTAAGGTAGCACATCTTAGTGGGATGGTGCCATTTCTCTAACTTATGAGTTGGCAAAACACAAAAATATAGGATCTCAGACAAAACACCACAGCCTAAACAAGGGGTCCTGTCATAGCAGCTTATAACTACAGTAAACTGTTGGGTGAATATATTACAGCATGTCACAACGCCAGAAATATTTCAGTGTAAGACAGTGTTTTTATACCTCCGTGCTGGCGATAGCCAGAGGCATTATGTTTTCGGGCTGTTTGTTCATACGGACGTTTGTCCGTCCTTATACTTCTGGCCATTATTCAGCGTCACATCTTAGGAACAGAGGGGTAGACATTTGAGTGTTCACCTTGTAACTGTGGTGATTATATATAACGTTGGCGTGTTTCGTGGCCGGTCGCTGTTATAGTTTAACAGCACTTGGTGGCATCTGGGAAACGTGACAGGGCAAGAACAAAAGTTAAGGCAGCGAAAGTCTGAGTAGGGCAGGTGGGAGGGGTGGTGGATGGGTCCAACAAACACAGACTTGCACCTGGGAGAGCAGTGTTTCCGCCCCGTAAATGATTATACAGCCAAACCCCGTTCTTTTTTCCTTAACCCAACCACGTGTGTTTGTTGTTAAAGGAAAAGACAATTTATTTGGGGTGTTGTACCGACGTAGTGTGTTTATTTTGAAAGAAACCTATACATTTCCTGCGTCCTAGAACGTCAACAACGAACACACCCAGGGTACCTTTCATTGTTGTATCTGGATGTGGAAAGTCCGTGACCAAATGTCAATATGTTATGAGGTTGGAGTGAGAATGTGTTGATTGCACAGCTCTTCTGTGTGTGAAGCATCCACATTTTCAAGGACATGGATGTAAACTGTCAGAGAAAGTTGACTGGTGCATGGAGGCATGCAACCGGAAATTCTAGTTTCTTTTTTTATATTCAATTTTTTTTATTTATGATATATATTCTATTGTGTATGTAATGTGTGACATTTTCTTTTGGCAACATGTTTGATCCATAATGTCATGTCAATAAAGCTGATTAAATTGAAACGAGAATATGGCCCGAAAGGCTTATCGTTATCAGACAGATGCCCCCAGCACTGTGGGATGACTGTTACTGGATGTATATCATACAGTTTCTCAGTGTCTCCTCAACTGCAAACATAGAGACAGGAAAGAGAATTCTGTTTTATTTTACTCCAGTAAAGCTGTGACTATTTGACCATCATCCCAAGGATCATAAATCCCCCTTCACCGCCTGGTGACGTCAATGTTTCCAGCCTCATCAATCACGTTTGTGTTGATGCTGTTAGGTGAAACTGTGAAGAACTGATGTGTCTGTAATCAGCAGTCTGTCACAGTGACCAATGTATCTATCCTGAGCACATCATGTCACATCATAGCAGACAATGACTCACATTAAAGTATTTCTTTTCTCTCCCAGCATGATAAAAAAATACATCACATGAGATTTGGTTAAAACAGTGGGAGTAATGATTCTACATCCTGGCATTGAGTGCAGCTTTTGTTTACTTGTTGCTAACTGTCTGATTTGTGGAGGCTGATGAGATTTAATAGAAGAAACTCTGGATTGTTGTTGTGACTCTGGAACACGTTTACAAGATGCAACAGTGAAGTTATCTGCAGCTTCAGGACCATCGTCAGATCTTGGAGCCAGTGAAATGTAGAGTCATCACAGGCTCCATGACTGTGGTCGGAATTTTTAACACATCTTTGATCTCCTCAATCAGCAGCAGTGAGTTCAGTGTCAGCTTCAGTCCAGACAGATAACAGAGGAACACAGCGGCAAAGAAAGAGATCCAACATATCAAGAGGGAAGACGAGAATGTGCGGCGAGTTTTAAAGTTCCAGCCGCTCTGGGATAATGTCTCCAGGATAATCATCATCAGCTCTGATCAGTCGTCAGCACACAGGAAGTCCCCTCTGTCTATTTCCGTCTCTCTGCCTTGATGCTCTGAAAGTCTCTGACCTTTGTAATCTGAGTCTGCAGGTTTCAAACGACTTTCTGATGGAGTCTAATTACCAGTCTGAAATGGGAATGAGACATTGGCATTAGCCCCAGCTCTGAAAAGGCCCAAGCTGACCCAGAAAATGATGATGTCGATGTCTCACTCTGTTATTTAACATCAGGCTGGGATAGGAAGAGCAGTCTGTGATGGCCAGCTGTTCACCACGGACATTCTATACTTCCTACATTTCCTAGAATGCCCTCTGCACACCAACATGGTGAGACACTGAGAATTTGTTTTTATGTGAGTTAATGTGCAGAGGGTGAACGTGACGGCGAGGTCAAGACAGATGCTCAACGTTCACTCACCAACTTATTTCCAGTCTTCCTCAGCAGATGTATCTTCTGTATATGCCCGCCTGTTACCATGTGACTGAACAAAAGTCATGTGATGACAACTGAGCAGAGTTCATCAGCTGAGGACTTTTTTAAAAAAGTATCTGATAGGTGCTTTCTTGCAAAAATCAGAAGATGATCGTTGAATAATATCAGAATGCAAAAATAAAATTAAACCAAAAATTAAAATGTAATAAAATGATATTTTCAAAAAGAAGAATCTGAGGCACTCAGAGGGACATTTATAAAAAGCCTTTATTAAATGGGCTTACAAAGTCATTTAAAATGCCTACACGTTTCAGCCATACATGAAAATGTCAAGACTGAGATTCCTGCACTGAAGAGCACAAGAGGTTGACCATTTATTGATGGTTGACGATCACACCTTTTGAAGACCCCTGCAGCACTACATTTGTTTTTTCTGTAATAAAATGATTTTTAATATCCGTGTTGTTGTTTTTTTTTTCATTGCCAAATTTTATGTTCAATGCTAAAACTTATCGTCACTGTTCTAGCTCCATACAGAATCAGCTCTAAAACTCTTACAAAGTTTGCATTTGACAGCATTGGAGTCCTACAGCTGCATTTGGTTTTGTGATGTGTTCTGGTCTTCTTGTAAACATATGTTTATTGATTTTAAACATTTAACAGGTTGCACAAACATATACCAACCAACCAACCAACCAACCAACCATCATTTTCTCTTTCCTGGGCAGAGTAAAACTGTCTGGAAACATGGCTAACAAGCAGAGCCTAGAACTTAAAGATGTTGGGAATGATGTCATCCGAGACACAAACTGCAGCACTGACCTCCAGATTCTTTTGATCTCAACACACTCCCATAGGCAATAATGCAAGGTCCCTTGATGTATGTTGCACATATAGCATTGGCCAGGAATATTTGTTAAGTTTTTCCGGTTTGACATATGTTCTCATTACCCAATGATGTTGTAGTAATCTCAGTCAAGTATTGATGGTCTGAGTCTGGGCTTTTGTACATATTGTATCCCATTCACTCTCTAAAATGTCCTCTTGAATCCATTCTCTTACTTTCAGTTTTGTCCTGATGGTTATCAACCAGCAGATGATATAAATCAGAAACCAGACATTTCCCAGAACAGTTCCTCATAGAAAATGCTTCTAATGTGGACAATGATGGTTTTTGCAAAGAATTCCCCAGGCGTGACAAAACAAAGCTTCTAACTTGTAAATACTTAAAAATGTGTTTCTGTGGCAAGTGATAAACTCTTCATTTTGTATACAAATGACATATGTTTGGTGTCCAGAAAATTAAAATTTGTTTTATTTGCAGATGACACCAATGCTCTTTGTTAAGGGGAAAATCTGCAGCAGCTTTTGGAGGTCATGACAGAAATGTGTAAATTAAAACAGTGATTTAGCATAAATAAATTGTCTTTGAATTTGAACAAAACTAAATTTATATTGTTTGGACACTGTAGTACAGACACAGAAGTACAGATGATGATTGATAACATTGATGTGGAAAGAGTCTATGAAACTACATTTCTGGGTGTGATTTTAGACTACTAAATCTGCTGGAAACCTCAGATCAATTATGTGAGAACTATGCTGGCAAAGAGCATTACAGGTCTGGGGAAGGCAAAACACATACTGGACCATAAATCACTGCACATTCTGTATTCATCACTTGTACTACCATATTTGACTTGCCGTGTAGAAGTCTGGGGCAACACTTACAAAAGCAAGTTACGTCTTTATAGTCACATGCATTAAAATGTTTTAGATCTGGTCAAATTTAAAACTGCAATAATTATGTTTAAAACAAGAACTGATCTACTTCCGAGCAACATTAAAAAAAAGTTGTCACAGGGAGGGGGGTTGTAATTTAAGAGGAGAATTTAATTTAAAAAAATAAAGACTGTATTTCAGTGTTCAGTGTATTTCACTGCATGATGAGTTGAAACAAAGCGCAAATATAAATCAGTTTTAAAAACTATACAAAAAAGATATTTTTGGCAGATATATACAGTACAGGCCAAAAGTTTGGACACACCTTCTCATTCAATGCGTTTTCTTTATTTTCATGACTACTTACATTGTAGATTCTCACTGAAGGCATCAAAACTATGAATGAACACATGTGGAGTTATGTACTTAACAAAAAAAGGTGAAATAACTGAAAACATGTTTTATATTCTAGTTTCTTCAAAATAGCCACCCTTTGCTCTGATTACTGCTTTGCACACTCTTGGCATTCTCTCCATGAGCTTCAAGAGGTAGTCACCTGAAATGGTTTCCACTTCACAGGTGTGCCTTATCAGGGTTAATTAGTGGAATTTCTTGTTTTATCAATGGGGTTGGGACCATCAGTTGTGTTGTGCAGAAGTCAGGTTAATACACAGCCGACAGCCCTATTGGACAACTGTTAAAATTCATATTTTTTTTTATGTTCTTTTTTTTCTTTTTTTTGGGGTTTGAAATAGTCATTCCTTAATTCATTATTTCAACCTCAACTCATCAAATTACATTTAATTGTTGTCCTTATAGTGATCCTGTACAGTACACAAGCCCTTACTTGACCATATTTTAAAGCCCATGTCATTTTAAGCCAGAGTAAATTGTTCATTGCCCCATATTGGTGAAAAAGTGCAGGGGAGTCACCCAGTTGTTTTGTTTTTTCCCAAAAGGATTAACTGTAATTTTCTGTAATGTCTTAGGGGAGTTGAGTGTAAAAGGCTACCCAAAGCTGTTCTGGTTTTCTTTTTTTTTCTTACTATAAATTTATTTTTAGGGATGATCTACATTGATCAGCATCACTAGTGTTAGTGTTAGCTCAAACAGCTAATTTTCAGCTAGTGTCCCTCGAACAGATGTTAAATGAGCCATTAAAACAACAATAAAATACACATAATGTAGAATTAAAAGTGGATAAAGCCAACATGTACAGCTGAACAGGATAAAAAGCTCAGAGGAGGAAGGCAGCATCATGCAGAGTAGGGCATGTAAGAAAGCAGGGAGTTAATACAAAGCCATGTTAAGCAGACAGTCAGCACGAGCAGTTAAATCATGACAACATGAAATCACATCACAGAAGACAGGTAAAACCAGAAGAGATGCAATCTGACAAACACACTGTATGATGACAGGTCTGGTTGTTTTATGACCAAGTTTTTGTTTGCAAAGAAACAGAGTCACTATTTATTTTATTTAGGGGTACACTCTGCAGGATTTTCCCCAATAACAGCTTCTACGCTAAAATCTTCACAGCTTGACACGTTCCAACAGAAACCTCATCTGAAATATCGGAAAAAATAACAATGACAACAAAAATCAAGATACCATGTTACCTAAACATTAGCATGTAGCTACATGTCGCAGTGTATGTGGTAAATAATTGTTTTTTGATGCACATTCTACTTTAAAAACAAAACAAAAAAAACAGCAATAAAAGCTTCTAAACCATGGGTGCAGATCTGATGACAAGTTTGAGGGACACACAATCAGTTGTGATTTTTTTTTAATTGCACGCAAATCATGCCCACAGAGCGCTTGAGACGGCTACCATATTTCACGATTTCATAGAGGCTCATCACCATCACCATCACCAAGTCATTCAAAAAGCACTACACAGAGAATCATATGCTTACCTTTACTGTTTATTTCTCTTAAACAGCCAATAGTACATAGAGCCAGCCATCACCCTCCTTTTCACTGCTTTGCTGTAACCTCTTGCACTCCACCCCCATTTTGTAGCGAAAACGCCTAAAATGACATACCCAAATTAAAATGACTGTAGCCTCTGAACCACTCTGACTACATGCATGCATGAGGTCTTGCCAGAAAGCAAACTCTCTGAAGTTTCTTGTGAAAGTGTCAGAAACACTCTAGGTGATACAGAGACAGAGTGGGCCTCTGACTTCAGAGGCCCACTCTGTCTCTGTATCAGTGATCACCTAGAGACAGAGTGGGCCTCTGAAGTCAGTAAAAAGTTGAAGATTTTGTATAAAATAAAATAAAAAAAGTTTTTCAGGATGAATAACTGTCTGTGACTTCATTTGAGCAAGTAAATGACACTGTGGGGCTGTATGACCATTCTACAGTGTTTTTTCCATGAAAAGATCCAGGCGGAGCTCCAAATGACAGAGCGCTCACTCGGCTTCAAAACAGTACTTCATTCATTTTCTAACCGCTTCATCCTCTTGAGGGTCGCGGGGGGGCTGGAGCCTATCCCAGCTAACATTGGGCGAGAGGCAGGGTACACCCTGGACAGGTTGCCAGACTATCGCAGGGCTGACACATAGAGACAAACAACCATTCACGCTCACATTCACACCTACGGACAATTTAGAGTTATCAATTAACCTAGTCCCCAATCTGCATGTCTTTGGACTGTGGGAGGAAGCCGGAGTGCCCGGAGAGAACCCACGCTGACACGGGGAGAACATGCAAACTCCGCACAGAAGGGCTCCCACACCCGGGATCGAACCGGCAACCCTCTTGCTGTGAGGTGACAGTGCTAACCACCAGACCACCGTGCCGCCCAAAACAGTACTATCAGTGATCAAACAACACTCAGCCAGCTTCAAACATTGTACCTTATTAAAATCAGGTGTGATTATGATAGCTGATGTTGTTTATGACAGAAACACCATAAAATATCACCAAATAAAGCCATATGAAACGTGAAAGTTATGATCCCACTTTCTAGTCGGTATATCTCAGCCAAAAATAGTGGTAAGAGTGAGACTCTTACCTTTTATAAAAGATCTAAGTCTCCACTTGAAGCTCCGTTTAAGATCGCGAGTAATCCTTTAACTTTTCTCCTCTAAAAACGGCATGACGTGACTTAAGTGGTGACAATTGTCACCAGTCATCACGATTTTGGACTTTGTGTGTTTAGGCTGCTCTGGTGCGAAATTCATAAGAAATAAAAGAAAAACAATGTCATTTTTGAAAAGTCGAGAGCTTCCTGAATCCGGTGACACCAAACATCACATGGTTTGATGACGTGTGCCTGGGAGATACCATGGAGGGAGGGAGCGCGGACGCGGGCGTCCGAGCGGAGTTCTAGTTTCAGGGTCTCAGGCATGTTATGTCCACTCATGTTCTCATCTCTCGCCTCTCACAGATTCCCAATTCTCCTCATCATCTTCCCTTTCTCCCAGTATATGGGACTACTGTATACATCAGTGAATATGGATGATTATCAGAACATGAGCCCCTAACTGAGCTTGGCTAAACTAACTGATCATGTTTTTACAGCGCCAGAGATGCTAGTAATAGGCCTACTTTACATTACATGGTTCAAGTGACCCAATTCCGATTTTTTCCTCTCAAGTGGCACAGATCGGATGTGTAACATGAACGTGTAAACAGGAAAAAAATGCATGATATAAGATATTGTCAGCTCAGATTCAGGCCTCCTTCATATGTGAAAATATATCTGATATGAATCAGATATCTGCCAATAGGTCTGTAATCTAAACAGACAGATCAGATATTTCCTGGCAATCCACGTCGTACGTCATGAATGATACGACGGCAGCGCATTTTGATGACGTGTTCATGAGCGAGGGAAAGGAAGGAAAGCAGAATAAATCGCACGTCAATCAAAAACTATGAACCAAAAAAAGCACAATCTATCCCGAGTGAGACAAACTGCTTGATCCCCGTCTCCAGTGTACCAGCAGAAAACCTGCAGAACCAAATCAGCGAAAAAACACACCGGGCTACACAGCCTCTCTACCTGAGCAGCTGAAGCTGCGGCTCGCACCCTCGACACACAGACACACAGACGGTGCTTCTGCATGCCAGCCAAACGTGTGCGCAACTGTGAGAAATAAATATGTGAGGTGTACGCTGCTTTTCTCTCTTTTTTTGTTTTCTTTTTTTCTTTCTGTCAGCGACATACACTCTTAACACAGGACGGGTTGTTTTTAAGCCATTAGTGATGCGCGGATTGGCTCTGATAGCACCTAAATCAGCATGTACGCATCAGTCATCCAGCCGCACCCGTCTGCAGCTGCACGGACATTTCCACCGCTCTGTGAAGGCTAAGTTACCTACTAAATTATGTGGAGCAGCTCCAGCTTTCCAGGTGATTTATTCTTTAACGTTTAACTTCAAATATTTAAAGTTAGTCCTTAAAATTGCTTTCAGTAATGTAAACATTGCCATGCACGCAGTAATGTCACTGTAGCAAATACCGCGGGACATTTACACAGTGGTCAAGAGTGCTGGACTGGAAGTGTCGCACAAAAAAACGGAAGCTGGCTGCATTCTGTTTTGCCTCTGTTTCCGTGAAAAATAAGGTGAATAGAACGTGTAAACAGCAGTCAGGAAAAATATAGGCAACAAATTGGAATTTGTGCCTGTACATTGGGGTTTACCCCGGTAGACGAAAGGGTTGCTTCCCTGCGCCTTCGGGTCGGGGAATGGGTCCTGACTGTTGTCTGCGCTTATGCGCCGAACAACAGTTCAGAGTACCCGCCCTTTTTGGAGTCCCTGGGACGGGTGCTGGACAGTGCCCCAACCGAGGACTCCATTGTTCTGCCGGGGGACTTTAACGCTCACGTGGGCAATGACAGCGAGACCTGGAGGGGCGTGATTGGGAGCAATGGCCTGCCCGGTCTGAACCCAATTGGTGTTCAGTTATTGGACTTCTGTGCGGGTCGCAGTTTGGCCATAACTAACACCATGTTCAAACATAAGGATGTCCATTGGTGCACGTGGCACCAGAACAGCCTAGGTCGCAGGTCAGTGATTGACTTTGTAGTCGTATCATTTGACCTGCGGCCATATGTTCTGGACACTCGGGTGAAGAGAGGAGCAGAGCTGTCAACTGATCACCACCTGGTGGTGAGTTGGATCAGATGGTGGGGGAAGATGCCACGCAGACCTGGCAGGCCCAAACGAACAGTGAGGGTCTGCTGGGAACGCCTGGCGGAAGAACCTCTTCAAATGATCTTCAACTCCCACCTCCGGCAGAGCTTCGACTGCATCCCGAGGGAGGGGAGAGGGGGATATTGAGTCTGAATGGGCCTTGTTCCGCTCTGCCATTATTGAGGCGGCGGTTGCGAGCTGTGGCCGCAAGGCCGCTGGGGCCAGTCGCGGCGGTAATCCCCGAACCCGCTGGTGGACACCAGAGGTGAGGGGAGCCGTCAGGCTGAAGAAGGAGGCCTACAGGGCATGGTTGGTCTGTGGGTCTCTGGAAGCAGCTGATGGGTACCGGTGGGCCAAGCGGAGCGCAGCGGCGGCAGTCGTGGAGGCAAAAACTCGGGCGTGGGAGGTGTTCGGTGAGGCCATGGAGGAAGACTATCGATCGGCTCCAAAGAGGTTCTGGCAAACCGTCCGGTGCCTCAGGAGGGGAAGGCAGCAACTTGCTCACACTGTTTACAGTGGGGGCAGGGAGCTGCTGACGTCAACTGGGGACATTGTCGGGCGGTGGAAGGAATACTTTGAGGAGCTCCTCAATTCCATCAACACGTATTCCAGTGAGGAAACAGAGACGGGGGTCTCAGGGGCGGGTCGTCCAATTTCTGGGGCAGAAGTTGCTGAGGTAGTGAAACAACTCTGAGGCGGCGGAGCCCCGGGGGTGGATGAGATTCGTCCTGGATATCTCAAGGCTCTGGATGTTGTAGGGCTGTCTTGGCTGACACGCCTCTGCAACATTGCGTGGACATCGGGGGCAGTGCCTCTGGAGTGGCAGACCGGGGTGGTGGTCCCCATTTTCAAGAAAGGGGACCAGAGGGTGTGTTCCAACTACAGGGGGATCACACTCCTCAGCCTACCCGGTAAGGTCTACTCCAGGGTGCTGGAGAAGAGGGTCCGGTCGATAGTTGAACCTCAGATTGAGGAGGAGCAATGTGGTTTTCGTCCCGGACGCGGAACCGTGGACCAGCTCTTTACCCTCGCCAGGATGCTGGAGGGGGCATGGGAGTTTGCCCAACCAGTCCACATGTGTTTTGTGGATTTGGAGAAGGCTTACGACCGTGTCCCCAGGGGCATCCTGTGGGGGGTGCTCCAGGAGTATGGGGTTGGTGGTCCCTTGCTAAGGCCATCCAGCCCCTGTACCGAAGGAGCATGAGTCTGGTTCGCGTGGCCGGCAGTAAGTTGGACCTGTTCCCGGTGAGGGTTGGACTCCGCCAACTCAGCCGGAAAAGGGTGGATTGCCCACTTCAGGTCGGGGGGGAGGTCCTTCCTCAGGTGGAGGAGTTTAAGTATCTCAGGATCTTGTTCATGAGGTAGGATGGAGCGGGATATTGACAGGCGGATTGGGGCGGCGTCAGCAGTGATGCAGGCGCTTAACTGGTCCGTTGTGGTGAAGAGGGAGCTTAGCCAAAAAGCGAAGCTCTCAATTTACCGGTTGATCGATGTTCCAGCTATGAGCTATGGGTAGTGACCGAAAGAATGAGATTGTGAGTACAAGCGGCCGAAATGAGTTTCCTACGCAGGGTGGCTGGGCTCAGCCTTAGAGATAGGGTGAGGAGCTCGGACATCCGGGAGGGGCTCGGAGTAGAGCCGCTGCTCCTCCACATCGAGAGGAGCCAGTTGAGGTGATTCGGGCATCTGGTAAGGATGCCTTCCGGACGCCTCCCTTGGGAGGTGTTTTGGGTGTGTCCAACCGGGAGGAGGCCTCGGTGCCGCCCCAGGACACGCTGGAGGGACTACATCACCCAGCTGGCCTGGGAACGTCTCGGGGTTCCCGTGGAAGAGCTGACGGAAGTGGCTGGGGAGAGGACTGTCTGGGCTTCTTTGCTGAGGCTGCTGCCCCCGCAACCTGGACCCGGATAAGCGGAGGACAACGCTGACGACGACAACGACGACGACTTTTGGCTGCGCTGAGTAATTTCTTTTCCATTGTTAGTTTAGACGCACCGTGCCACACCAAACCACGCTGGAGATGGACCCTCCCAGGTGTAGGTCCAAAAGCCTGGCTCGCTGACCACAGCCAACCCCGACAGCCCCTCTTCTCCCCCTCAAACAAACTGTGTGTGTTGCAAGAGTCTACTCACCTCTGTCTGCAGGAGACCAAAGAGAAAGGCATTTTTAAAAGTCTCTGTGTGTTCAGCTCTCAGTACTTTTGTAGCTTTTAACTGAATCGCTGTGGTTTGGAGTTTAGTTTCTCCCCTCCATCCTGTTTGTAGATATCTGTTTTATTTTATGGTTTCATGTTTTATATCAGCCATATTAGAAGTTGTGTGAATTTGCGACTCGAAATCTCAACATCTCCTCATTTTGCTGCTTCACAATAAAATATTTTACATAACAAAATAGCAGGGGAATTTTATTGTGAAGAGTCTAGACAGTTAAATGTGTTTATCACTGAATTATCTGAACTTTATTAGCAGCTTTTCTTCAATAAAGACAAGTCTAATAATATGGCAGGGAGGAAGAGTAAAAGCAGAAACAGCCACAGTGAGATGTTTGATGAAGAGCTGCAGACAACACGCCATTACTGCACTTCTGTAAACAGCTCACCTCCAACAGGAAAACTTCTATTACCTGTCCTCCTGCTGTGATGGGAAAACACATGTTACAAAAATAACAGGGGACTTTAGCCATGGACCAGCACTCTTGAAACAACTTCAAGAAGGTAGCCCTGTTGTAATGGAAATGCAAATCCCTGCTGTGCTGGGCTGACGGCCCATACCAAGCCAAGCCAAGCCAGCCCATGACTGTCAAAAAGGGGCATAAGATTCCATATTTTGGTGATGTTAGCATGTAGCTATATGTAGCAGTGTATATAATGTAAGCACTTGCATTAACGTGTCTGGTGCTGATGACCATATAAAGAAATGGGTCACACTATGATGTCATCATGTAGCCAGAGTAAAGAACAAACAAACTTAGATACATCTGAAGCTTGAGGTGTTTACTTTTACATAGTTTATCTCATTATTTCCAATTTTGGCCACGTTTAAACTGAACATCTGACATTTAAACATGATATATACACAACAGAAAATAAGGAAAAGCTTCATAAGTCCCCTTTAAGTCTTTCTTAAAACCCAATCACTGATTTATTCTCTTCAGATTTTGCAACTGGAAGTCACTTTGTGAGGACTCTTGGCTTGTACAGGCACAACTTGTGCCTGTACAAGTATGTTCCGTCTACAAATTTTAGAAAGATCAAACAGGTTTACTGTCAGGGTTAATATGGGTAATAAAGAGGCAGATCATTTGTTTTTTGTTTTTTATCTTAGTGGTCTTTGGCACTTGGTTGTCATTACACAGTCAGCAAAATTCTCTTGGCAAGTTTTAAAGACTTGCAGATTTTATAGTTTCTCACAGGCCACCGAGCATCTCTTTTTTTTTTTTTTTTTTAAACTAGATCCAAACTGACTCAGATTGTGGTGGATGTGTCGGCGGGACCCTACAAGGACCGGACAGTGATGTTCCTGGGCTCAGACGATGGCAGAGTCCTGAAGGTTTTGGCCAGCACACATCCCAACGACAGCTTCGGATCCAAACTGCTGGAGGACATCGACATCTACAACCCATCTAAGTAAGACTTGAGTTAAAATACTCTACTAAATTATTTAACATCCACGTTGATATGATTATAATCTGCTCTGTGTCTGTGCGTGCAGGTGTAATGTTCAAGGTCAGGAGGACAGGAGGGTTCTGGGACTGGAGCTAGATAAGGACCATCATGCCTTGTTTGTTGCTTTCACCAGCTGTGTGATCAGAGTGCCGCTCAGCCGCTGCACCCAACATGGAGCCTGTAAAAAGTAAGAGACAGGACTGAAAGCAGCTCTTCCACCTACTGTTTTTTAATTGTTAAAACCAGATTAAAACTCCTCTTTGATTCTCCTCTGCTCTCAGTTAAACACACTGTTACTATTCCGTGTTGTGTTAAAATGAAACAGGCTCAACTTTTCTGAAATGCAGCACAAAAATCAGAGAGAGACTGTAATTTAATGAATTCTGGAAAAGATTCAAAACTCAGAATGGGAGAAAATTAATATAGTGATCTAAATTTGGCATCATATTGTTGTAGAAGTGAGTGTGTGCCAGGGGAGACAGGGATGCCGAGTCTCAACATTTGAATATGAGTAAAAAGATTCTCATTTATAGACACCATTACACTGAACAGAGCTCACTGCCCAAATCAGAGCACATTCATCACTGGGGAGGCACACACACACACACACACACACACACACACACACACATAGACTAATCAGACTCATTTTAATTAGTGAGTAGGATGAATAAGTGCCAGCCGATGTGATGTGGAAACAGCTGCAGAGCTGTAGAGAGCCTTCCATCAGCATCATGGACAAAAAGACATTCTGTATCACAGTCACTGTTTCATTGTCTGGGAGCAGGGCTGGACATTTACAAAATAGACTCCAGCTGGACTTGGACTTGAGTGCCGTAAAACTCAGCTTAAATGAGCTGTGTCTCTCTAAAGTAGTGGTTCCCAACTGGTGGGTCATGGTCTAAAAGTGGGTCGCGGTCCCATTGCAAATGGACAAATGTCAAGTTTGTAAAAAACGCGCTATATTTCTAAGAGTTTTTATTTTTAAGTGCCGTTTCCTGCTGTGGAGTGGGTGACTAACGGGCAGCTACTTGACAGAGACAGAAAACTTTTCATTGGTCAAACATGTATTTCTAAAAGCAGAAATCCACTGAAAGGGAGGTCTGTCCGAATATTTGTCACCTGCACGAAAGTACAGTAAGAATCCACAGATTTGTTTTTTATGAATTTTCTTGCATAATTTTCAGACAGAAATCCGGCTTGGTGTGAATGTCACTTCCTCATTCCTTCCTTTCTTCTCTCCTTGTTTCCATCTTTCCCTCGACCTCTTCTTCTCTGTTTTTTTGCCCTCAACTGGAGTGAACATGCACGCACGCACGCACGCACACACACACACACACACACACACACACACACTCAAAGCCTGTCGCCCTTTACCAGTTAATTTAGTTCACACTCTGCCAGTCACACACACATCACATGCCAAACACACACACAGTTCACTTTAGGGCCAGCCAAAATAACCGTGTGTGTGTGTGTGTGTGTGTGTGCGTGCGTGTCTGTCTGTCTGTCTGTCTGTCTGTCTGTCTGTGTGCCTTTCAGTCTCACACGTGGCAGCAGCTGATACAGAAGTCAGCGTCCTCTCTCCTCTTTCACTCTTTTGTCTCCATCTTTCTCTTCTTTCTCTCTCTCTTGTCTCATCTTCTCTTTTCCTGTCTCTCTTTGTGTCTCTGAATCACTTTCTGTTTCTCCCCACTTCTTTCCTTTTTGTCCCTCTTAGTCTTTCATTCATTCCCTCTCCCTCCTTCCTCCCTCCTCCCATCTCTGCTGCCTCTTAAATCCAGCTTCAGCTGTGTCAACCTCGTCTGTCTTGATCCAAACATTACTACCTGCAGTCAAACGTTTTGTTTTCTGTAAGAACTCACAGTTACAGTAGGTGAGGAAGCATCACACAACACTATATAAACTGCCCTGAAATAACTTATTTTCATTTTTTGAAGCAGTCAAAATCATGAATAAATCATTCAAAAACCAGTCACACAACTGTTGAGGTAAGTCAGACTAACTTGGTTTAGTTAAGTTGCTAATATTTAAAAAGAAAAAATCAATTCCAGTTGTTATTTTTAAGTTGCAACAACCTCACAGAATTAATAACATACAAGTAAATTTGAAGTACTCCTAACAATTAGATATGTAAATTTAACTTAAGGCTTTTAGCTATTAGGGTTGCAGGGTGTAGGGGAAATACCTTTTTGAGAATATTTGCACTCGTAATAAAATTTTTTGGGCACCACCTCCGAATGAGGAAAGCGACTATTCAAATTAATAACTCCGTAAACCTATTATTAATTAGTCAGTACGCTTATCAATAATGAATCAATCTCAATATCTGGGTAATGAATTCCCTATACAGTGATCTCAGCTCCTGTCCAAAAGATATATACACAGACAACGACTTGGTGCTAAATGAAGATTTATTTAAGTTAAATATAGAATGATAATTATATGACACAACACACAAATCAACAGTATATAAATGGAATGAAATGAAATAATTATATGACACAACACATAAATCATAAATAAATAACACTCGTGTGAGTTGTTTAGTTTGGCGATAGTGGGACAGAGTATGTTAAGATATACAGTACAGGCCAAAAGTTTGGACACACCTTCTCATTCAATGCGTTTTCTTTATTTTCATGACTATTTACATTGTAGATTCTCACTGAAGGCATCAAAACTATGAATGAACACATGTGGAGTTATGTACAAAAAAAGGTGAAATAACTGAAAACATGTTTTATATTCTAGTTTCTTCAAAATAGCCACCCTTTGCTCTGATTACTGCTTTGCACACTCTTGGCATTCTCTCCATGAGCTTCAAGAGGTAGTCACCTGAAATGGTTTTCCAACAGTCTTGAAAGAGTTCCCAGAGGTGTTTAGCACTTGTTGGCCCCTTTGCCTTCACTCTGCGGTCCAGCTCACCCCAAACCATCTCGATTCAGGTCATCTGCCGCAGCACTCCATCACTCTCCTTCTTGGTCAAATAGCCCTTACACAGCCTGGAGGTGTGTTTGGGGTCATTGTCCTGTTGAAAAATAAATGATCGTCCAACTAAACGCAAACCGGATGGGATGGCATGTCGCTGCAGGATGCTGTGGTAGCCATGCTGGTTCAGTGTGCCTTCAATTTTGAATAAATCCCCAACAGTGTCACCAGCAAAACACCCCCACACCATCACACCTCCTCCTCCATGCTTCACAGTGGGAACCAGGCATGTGGAATCCATCCGTTCACCTTTTCTGCGTCTCACAAAGACACGGCGGTTGGAACCAAAGATCTCAAATTTGGACTCATCAGACCAAAGCACAGATTTCCACTGGTCTAATGTCCATTCCTTGTGTTTCTTGGCCCAAACAAATCTCTTCTGCTTGTTGCCTCTCCTTAGCAGTGGTTTCCTAGCAGCTATTTGACCATGAAGGCCTGATTCGCGCAGTCTCCTCTTAACAGTTGTTCTAGAGATGGGTCTGCTGCTAGAACTCTGTGTGGCATTCATCTGGTCTCTGATCTGAGCTGCTGTTAACTTGCGATTTCTGAGGCTGGTGACTCGGATGAACTTATCCTCAGAAGCAGAGGTGACTCTTGGTCTTCCTTTCCCGGTCCTCATGTGGGCCAGTTTCGTTGTAGCGCGTGAGGGTTTGTGCGACTCCACTTGGGGACACATTTAAAGTTTTTGCAATTTTCCGGACTGACTGACCTTCATTTCTTAAAGTAATGATGGCCACTCGTTTTTCTTTAGTTAGCTGATTGGTTCTTGCCATAATATGAATTTTAACAGTTGTCCAGTAGGGCTGTCGGCTGTGTATTAACCTGACTTCTGCACAACACAACTGATGGTCCCAACCCCATTGATAAAGCAAGAAATTCCACTAATTAACCCTGATAAGGCACACCTGTGAAGTGGAAACCATTTCAGGTGACTATCTCTTGAAGCTCATGGAGAGAATGCCAAGAGTGTGCAAAGCAGTAATCAGAGCAAAGGGTGGCTATTTTGAAGAAACTAGAATATAAAACATGTCATGAAAATAAAGAAAACGCATTGAATGAGAAGGTGTGTCCAAACTTTTGGCCTGTACTGTATATAAATTGGGAACGCAGGGATGCGCAAAACCATTCACCTAATGAAACCTAAATTAAAATCAGGATAATTAACTAAGCCTCCTGCTCGACCTCACTCTTCACCGCACAGCTGGGGCGAAGAGGTCGGTCGGCAGGTGCTGGTCTATTTTGTTATGATTACTCGCTTATAATAATAGTGAAAACAATATTGTTGGCCGTTCAATATTGTTGTTAAAGTTATTATTAACGCGCAAAAATGTTGAACACTGGAGATAAAAGAAAAGTGGATAAGCAAAATTTAAAAGTTTAAAATAACTTTGATCGTGAGCACAAAAGAGTTACGCATGAACCAAACGTAACTGGTTAAAACATAAGATACGGCAAAAGCAAGTAGACAAAGTAAAAACGAAAGCGTACGCAAAACATAAAAGCAAGAGACTAAAATGAAGAAGAGAGCAACAAGAGCAAGAATACAAAAAGCGGAAATTACAAGAGGACGGAAAATACAAGAAGCAAGAGCACGAACAAGAGGGCGAGCCACGTCGAGCGCACTTGTATTTATCTGGCCAAAGTGGGCAGATTTGATAAGGCAACCTCTCTTTAGTTGAAAAATAGTCTCATCATGGTATTTTGGAGGAAACTTAATGCTTTTCTTATACGAGGTCGTATACTCTGATATGTTACGTGCGATTGACACATACTCTTCCCATTATGCTCAAAATTGATTCTTAACATCCATCCTGTTGGCCCCATGTGCAGGGCTGTTGCCGCGGCCTGGGTTCGAGTCCAGCCTATGGCCCTTTGCTGCGTGTCATCCCCCCTTCTCTCTCTCCCCCTTTTACGCTTGCCTGTCGTGTCCGTTGAAGGCAAAATGCCCAAAGGAGATCTAAAAAAAAAATAAATAAATACAAATTAACATTAAATCAAAATACAATTATTATGCCGCGTATATGTATCTGAAAAAAATGCTAAAGTCCTGTACAATATTTCTGGTGTTTTTGTTGTTTTTATGTTTTTGATAAGACATATTAGTGAATATTGCACCCTGCATTTTACACCTAACCAAGCTAAACAATCATTCATTGTACTTACATTTGTTTGGTATGGGCCTTGAAGGACCAAACAAGCCGCTTTATTTTAGGCTACCTGTAACCTATTCAAATTACTTCCTGGTGTACTGGACCAAATTACAGAACAATAGTGTAAGTGTGACAACACCAGTGCCTGCACCACTTGCTTCAATAAATGATTAGACATACATTTTCTGCAGTGTTTAATCACAGCCATACCTCTACCCATTCTTTGCACTATTTGATCTACTTGGTTGTTCCAGGACATTTGACTATCTACAGTAATTCCTAATAGTTTTACCACGGTTACTTGTTCTATCTCTGTATCATCCATGGATATGTGAAGCTTAGGTGCTTCTCTTAATGAATGTTTTGAACCTAAAACTATACATTTGTTTTTTTTTCCCCTATTTAGAACCAGTTTATTTCTTATCATCAATTTTTCTGTTAACTCTAATTCCTTATTTAAAATTGTAGTCATTTCATCAATTGTATGTGCTGATGTGTAAATTGTCGAATCATCAGCATACATCGCAACAGTGGCATGATTCAAAATCAGGAAAATCATTAATAAATATTGAAAACAAAAGCGGCTCCAACGAACTTCCTTGTGGCACCCCACAACTCACAGCTCTCAGCTCCATGTTAGATGTGGGGTTAACAGTTGAAATTGAAATTGAATTTTGCAACTTATCAATATTTTGTTTTACGGGGTTAAAGCAAAGTATCATTCAGATAGAAAACATGATTATGCACATGTAAAAGTTTAGAACATAGGAAAGCAACCAACAAAAAGAAGAAAACAAATGTATAATCTCACTTCCAACAGACATTTCAATTTTGTCACACAGAAACATTTGGTAAGAGAGGGGAGGGCATGATCCCCTGGTGTGACAGGAAGGGACAGGATGTGGTGGAGAAAAGAAGCATTGTCTTAAGATCCTAGCAGGGCTGTTAATCAAGGTGCGTTGCCTCAGGGCAGAGGAGGGGACCCTTTTATAAGTTAATGACTTAAAAAGCATTTGAAGCACCTCAAATGAACTCTTTACCCCCCCTTTTGGCACCCGGATGTCTGGAGGACGCATCCCTCCAGACCGGAGTAAGCTCGGGGGCAGGGCAATAAACATTTGACCCTTGCTTGTGGCCTTGTCATTGTCTATTTACTTGTAGTCCAGAATCTGGAGAATTTTAGGAAGACTATATGCTCCTACAAGGGATATACCCGTTTTAAGGTATAAAAGTTGATGGTTATCATACCGTGTAAATTTGCTTATCCACGATATTAAAAAAGATGCAACTGGATGGAAAATCTCCCCTTCATTTTTGTTATTTTCTAAGGGGAGACTCTTTACACAAACTTCTATCAACAAAATGTTTTTTAAGCTTCAATTAGTTCCCTTCTATTTTTGGTCTTTTAGGGCTCATTCTGACTACTAATAATATATGCTGTAATACCAAGATACCGTGATACCACAATATTGTCGACGATGGTCATCTTACAGTAAAAATCTCATACAGTTACAGTGCAGAGGCACCTGGTCTGGGTGAATAAGACTGGGTAAGTGTTTCTCCAGTCTTAAAGCTAGAACCTTAGCCAGTATTTTGACATCTACATTAATAAGTGAGACCGGTTGATAGCTCCCGCATTGCTGGGGGTTCTTGCCTTTTTTATGTATGAGTGTGATCACAGCGCATTGTATGCTCTCTGGCATATGGCCTTTTTTAAGTGCATCCTGAAAAACTGTGCGTAGCTTCGGTGCCAAGATGTCAGAAAATGCTTTATAAAAATCTGTGGGGAAGCCATCCCCCCAGGGGACTTCCCAGAATTCAGATTTTTTTTATAGCTTGCTGGATTTCTTCTAATGTAATATCTCCCCCAATTTCCTTTTGTATTTGTTCTGATAGGGATGGCAAGTGTACCACTGACAAAAAATTGTCCATATCATCCTCTGTTTTGGTGAACTGTGATGTATACAACGATTGTTAAAATGTCCTAAATGTCTCATTTATCTCCCCACTATCTGTGGTTAAGACCCCGTCATCCTTTAACACAAATGTTATTAGTGTTTGATTGAATTGTTGTTTTGCTCGTTGAGCCAGAAACCTGCCAGCTGTTTCCTCTTGTTCGTAGTACCTCTGTCTACACCTTCTTCCAGAACATCTATTGCTAGTTGAGATTTCTGTGTTGTTCTTGTGTTAGGGATATTTGATTTATCAAGTACCAGGTTCCTCACCTGGTTAAAATCCCCCCCCAATTATCACAGGTATTCCCAATCTGTTTCACAGTATTGCAAATGTCAACAAAAAAATCTGGAGAGTCAGTATTTGGGGCATATATATATTAATAAAAGAACATCTAATACCACCAAAACTTGTGTCTAATGCAACCCATCTGCCATCCCCACCAGAAAGTTGCTTGTGGATAACAATGTTAAGGTTGTTAGGGATTAGTATGCACGCTCCCCTCTGTTTGGAGGAGTAGGCACTGAAAAATATTTTACCAACCCAGTCTCTCTGGAGTTTTGTGGATTCCTCATTATTTAAATGAGTTTCCTGCAAGAAGCAAAGATCTACTTTTTTTGTTTCAAGTATAGAAGAAGTTTTTTCCTCTTAATAGCTAAATTTGCCCCTTTAATATTCCCAGAGAGCACTTTAAGTGTTTCTGTCATTATAAGCTGTATCTGTTATCTCGATCTGTGTCCCTGACCATTGGCCTAAACATTGTTCCAAACTGCATATAAACATGTCATTGTAAGCCACATTCTTAATTATCTGCTTCCCTGTGCTAAACATATACACACAAAAAGAATAAAAACATACACATAAAAGAAAACACTCAGCTGGCAACCACTTCCGAACCAGATGGTTTGCCATAACCTTAACCCCTAAACAACACAATGGAGTAATAGGTCCATGAAACTTGAAGTCCCATCCCCGCTGGATGCTCCCCCTGAACCCTTCCTTTCTTTTAACATTTTTTCCCCTCCTCCTCTCCCCTGTTCCTATTTTAGCTCCATCCCTGCATATAGTTTTAGTGGAGAACTATTCCCCATGCCTTACTTTGACATAGCCTACTGATATAAGGTTCACAGTCATCCGAAACCCTGCGAGTTATAGCCAGCTATATCTGGCAAATAAATTCCAAACCTATGATTCATTCTCATAAAATGTTAGAATCTTCCCTTCTTTTACATAGCAGCTCCCAACATTGAGTCCTGTACGCAATTTATGCAAATCTTTCAGTCTTTCACAGCCCTCACTATCAACTTATTTATAAAAAATTTTTAAAAAAATCAAATAAAGTCAGATGCTGCAGGAAATCACTTATAATCCCCATAGTCCTGTAAATTAACTTAAAACATGACTCAATTTGTATGTTCAAAGATGACACCAGTATAGATCACAAGTTCAGATGGTTTGTCCTGGTCTTTCAACCGTTATCGCACCTTGCAGTATCCCAGTAAAGAAAGACAATAAATAAATAAATAAATAAATAAATAAATAAAAGTAAATAAATATCCAGTCTCGAGTCTTGAGTGCAGTGAGGGGACTGCAATGTCTGTAAACACCGTCTTCAATCGTACTGGCTGACTCAATGAGGAGGAAAAAAAAAACAACAACTGCAAAAACAAAATATATATATATATATATATATATATATATATACATATATATATGTATTTGTATATGTCCGAGGTAAATTCGGATTTTAGCTCACCAAATCAGGGTTGTAAGACGGCTTGTCTAGTAGGTCACTTCGTCCACTTTGTTTTATCAGCCTCTTGATGACAGAAAAACTCCAGCATCCTCAGGTGAAGTGAAAGTGTGTCTGATGTTGTCGGCGACGATTCTCAGTGTGGCTGGGTATACCATAGTGTACCGCAGCCCCTTTTCCTGCAGCTTCTTTTTCACTCCATCAAACTTCTTGCGTTTGTGGATAACGTCCTGAGGCAAATCCTGGAAAAAGGAGACTGGTTTACCCTTCCATGTCGCTTGTCCTTTCTCTCTCGCCACACGTAGAACAGCCTCCCTGGCTGTGAATCTCAGGAAACGTACCAGAATGTGCTGGTCTCTGCCTCCTCGTTGGCCAGTTCTGTGGGAGCGCTCGATTTCAAAGTCCTGTGTCAGCTCGACATCCAGTGTTTCAGAGATGAGTTTCTGTACAAACCCCTGTATATCATGTCCTTCAGTGCCTTCCTCTATCCCCACAATGCGAATATTATTACGCCGCCCGGCATCCTCCAGGTAGATAACTCGCCCCTGCAGCTGTGTGACGGTTCTCATCGCCGTGTTCACGGCTTTTTCTCTGACCCCATCTTTATCCTCCAGCACCGAAATCCGTGTTTCGGCCTCAGTCACCCAGTGTCCAAGCCTCTCCACTGTAGTTTGGACTGCATCCATGCCTGCTTTCAGCCCGCTCATGTCCAATGCAATGGTTTGGAGCAAAGTTTTAATGCTAGCTAGCTCAGCTGCGGTGTCTATCTGCGGAGGCGCCATGTTGTTGTCTACGTCTTCTGCGGCCGGTCAGCTAATTTGGCCTCTCAGACCGTACTGTGTGATGGATTTTTGGACTCCTTATTTTATCTGTCTTAGATATCTCCAAAATCGTTAAGGGAGGGTGAACTGGGTAAAGCCCCACGGAGTGTCACACTACCATCTTGGGTGCTCGCCTCACCGGAAGTCACCCGTCATTATGTCTAAGTCAAAGCTGCATCCGTTGACAAAAATCCTGTGATCGGACAGTCACTCACATTAAGCTGGGTTCTCGGTTTTCTAAATCCAGCGAAGGAGATGTCTCTTTCACTGGCTGCGCTTGATGATGGGATGGTAAAAAAAACATTCAATCACTGCCAGGTTAGGAAACATTTTAGCATGCCTCTTTCAATACCTTTTTTTCTGACAATTTAATTATATTTTTTGGCATTTTATTAACATTTTTTGACATTTTATTACGTTTTTTCAGAAATGTTCATAACTTTTTAATAATATTTTACAGCATCATCTGATTGGTCAGAATCTGAGAGTGAGGTTTATTGGACTAGTGCTTTAGCACTACTGTATGATTGAAGATGGAAAGTGTGACAAGTGCAGATGAAAGGTTGAATGCCAGAGAGGAAGTGATGTCTAAAAAAATATATATATATATTTATCATGTCAGCCGTCTGGGGATATTTTGGATACAGGTTAGACGATGTGGCACAAGCACAGGTCTGAGTCAAGAACTGAGAATACTTTAACATCTGTTAGTGGGGCGGCATAGCTATAAAATCGTTCATTTTTGTGATAAAAGCACCAAATTTGGCAGATGTTTTGACAAATATATTTAGAACAAATCTGGATATTGGGGCATCAGAAACTCGCCCACTGGTGGCCAGAGCAGGCAATTGAACCCTACCTGCCCATGGACCCGTCCCGTTAATTGGATCCTCTCCTACATGTAATGGCTTCTAAGTTGGACCATGCTCCATGACTCCACCAAGTTTCGGTTGGACAGTTTTCACATAATACTCATCCAGAAATCTCTAAATTATATTTGTGGTGCTGAAAACATGGTAATAGCAGCTTGGGGGGTGACCAAAGTGTTCTATTCCAGTGTATTAAACTATAAATGTACCAAATTTGGCGCTTTTATCGCAAAAATGAACAATTTTTAGCTATGCCACCCAATTTATTAGTTTGTTAGCAGAATTATACAAAAACTGCCTGACCGATTTTCACAAAATTCGGTGGAGGGATGTAACACATGCCAACTTAGAATACATTAAATTTTGGTGTTGATCCAAATCAGGGAGTGTTTGCACGGGCCGCCCACACATGGCAGCCCAGTCACTTCCATTCATTTTTTGGATGAGGATTACGTGAAAACTGTCCATCCGATTTTCACAAAACTTGGTGGAGGCATGTAGCATGGTCCAGTTTAGAAGCCATCACATTTTGGAGTGGATCTAATTAACGGGACGGGTCCATGGGCAGGTAGGATTCAATTGCCTGCTCTGGCCACCAGGGGGTGAGTTTCTGATGCCCCAATATCCAGATTTGTTCTAAATATATTTGTCAACACATCTGCCAAATTTGGTGCTTTTATCACAAAATTGAAAGATTCTGGGGGCGTCGGTGGCTTAGTGGTAGAGCAGGCGCCCCATGTACAAGGCTGTTGCCACAGCGGCCCAGGTTTGAGTCCAGCCTGTGGCCCTTTGCTGCATGTCACTCCCTCTCTCTCTCTCTCCCCCTTTCACACTTGTCTGTCCTATCCATTAAAGGCTAAAAATGCCCAAAAAAACATCTTAAAAAAAAAAAAAAAAAAAAGATTTTGGAAAAATATTGAGCTATGCCACCCCATTATGTTTAGTTACCGCAAGTAATATTGTTGTCTGATATTCAGGAGTGTTATTATCTGTTCCACTCCTGATTTCCTGATATCCTGCAGCCCACTTAAACAACAAACTTCCCTGTCCTCTCTTTCTCCAGAGCATGCCTGGCCTCTCGTGACCCATACTGCATCTGGCTGCGGACCGGGAGTTGTGCCAACATGGCACCAGGTTTCAAGTACGTGTCACTTCCTCTTTTCCTCCCTCTCTATCGCTTTGATTTTTTCCTCTCTTTCTTCTCTAAGCCATCATCAATCCGACAGCTAATAAAGCTGTGACATCTCAACTCATATATCTGCTGCTGCGAGCAGTGGCTCGTATATGTGAGAGATGTAAATCCACGATGCCTTTCACCCTTGCAGCCAAAGTAAAAGGATGGATGAGGAAACATAATGGGAACAAATGTTAAAATGGATGTCAGCAAGAATGTACTGCATGTACTCTGTTGGTGTAAATCTCTTGGTGTAAAACTTTGTTGGAAAGGACTCAGTTTGTTCTCTGAGTTTGTGTTGGAAGCATCACAAACACTTGTTCAGTAACTGTCACCTTAATCTCTTTGTGAGCTTTAAAGTTTGCTTTTCCACATTTGCTGACAGTATAATATACACTGATGGCTGCTTTGTTAGCTCCGCCATGACAAGTCATTTTGACATGACAGTGTCACACAGCAGCTGCCCATTCCAACTCTTTATGATCAGATCTTGTGACTGTAGCACATTGATCTCTGTGACATCCTGCTGGAAAGTACCATTAGAAGATGTGTAGATTGTGGCCATAAAGAATGCACGTGGTCAGCAACAACACTAGGTCTGGCTTGTACACCACTCTCAGCAGGTATTAAAGGGCCTAATGTTTGCCAGGAAAATCCCCCTCACCATCAAACCACCAGCAGCAATCTGAGTTTTTGATACAAGGCAGGATGGATCCATGGATTCATGTTTACACTTGTAAATGCTCTGCATCATGCCTAACAACGCCCCTTAGCCACTCAGAAGCACCGTTAACCACAGCTTATGGCTAATTTGCTCAACACAGACCAGAAGATGTGTCAGAGCAGAAGAGGTTTTTCTGATTCAGTCTTGATGAGCCCCACAGCCTTGTTATAATGTTTGGTCATTTGATGTGTCTGTCAGCTTCCTGTCAACTTGTACCAGATCTACTTTATTAATGCAGCATTTTAACCAGCACAAATGCCGCTCACTGGATGGTTATTTTTATGCCTCTGCACCGGCAGTAGCCGTGGCCAAAGACATTATGTTTGTCGGTTGTCTGTCTGTCCGTATGTCCCTACGTCCATTCTCATGAACACGATATCTCAAGATTTCCTCAAGGGAAGTTTTTTTAAATTTGACACAAATATCCTCTTGGACTTAACAATGAAATTATTCAATTTTGGTGAATAAAGGTCAAGGTTACTGTGACCTTACGCCAGTCTCATTTTTGTGAACGTGATATCTCAAGAACACCTTAAGGGAATTTTTCAAATGTGGCAAAAACGTCCATTTTGACTGGACAATGAACAGATTAGAATTTGCTGGCCAAGGGTCAAGGTGACCCTGTCTGTCTCATTCTCGTCAATGTGATATCTTCTATGAGAATTTCTACAAATTTGGCACAAACATCATCTTAAACACAATGAGGTGGTTAGAATTTGGTAGTCATAGGTCAAAGGTCACTGTGACCTTGAGTCTGGCTCATTCTTGTAAACGTGATATCTTAACTTGAGAGAGTTCCCTCAAAACTGGTACAAATGTCCAGTTGGACTGATTAGAGGTAAGTGGTCATAGATCAAAGGTCACTATGACCTCACAAAACATGTTTTTGGCAAGAAATTATTTACATTTTTTGACAACATTGCACAGAAATGTCTAATAGGATAAAATGATGAAGTGATGGTATTTAAATCCAAAAGGTCCAAGGTGAACTTCACTGTGACATCATAATGCTCTGTAAACACCATATGAAAACCAGCCATTACTCAACATCAGAACTCAGGAACAGAAGAGAAGAAGAGACATTTGGTCAGATACTGAATCTGCTATGTAAAGATATAAGGGAGTAATAGTGTCCTGAGCAAAGGATGAAGTCGCCCTTTTTGTGTGTTGTAATATGAGTTTCTCTGTAGTTTGTTGTGTTAAGCCAGTCCGTTCCTCCTGCCTGCTTCTCCAAACTGGGGGCTTGCTGACCACCATCAACTGTAGGTAATACACTAACTAGGGATAATTACCTCATTTAACTCCACTTCCAAAAATCCAAACTAAACTAAACTAGAAACTTGATCAGCTTGTTGGAAAATAAATCCCACTAGATAGTTACACATCCTCTGACTGTGGATGAAGAAAAAAAAAAAAAGAATGACATGAAGTGAACAAATAATCAAAGCCTTTCTTTGCATCCAGAAACACTTAAATGTTCTCATCAGTTTAGAGATCCTAAGCTGCTGTGTACTCACTTAGTCTGCAGTAAAAAGATCAAGGGGAGATTGTTTAATCGGGAACACTCAAAGGAAATGGCTCATGTTATCCTTCACTGTTCTATAAATAATTGGATTGATATTTAAAGCAATATATTAACTCTCCTCAACAAAGCAAACAGGAAGTGTCCTGGTGTTTACATGCTCATCAGATCAGATGAAGTTTAGATGATCATCAGGGGAAAGTTTCCACACGAGGCATTTCAGAGTTCACACTCTGGCAGACAGCTGGCGCGCCGGGCATTTATGCATGGCTGATTCCTGATCATTGATCTGCTGATCACACAGCCACCATCCCCACAGTGTCACTGCAGGTAACACACTTTGTTTGAGCTGGGACGACAGATGCCTCAGCGCTGAACAGCATCAGTGTCTCTGAAAGACACATGTTCAAGGACAAGAGGTCATCCTGCTGCTCATTACTAAACTTTAACGTCTGATCAGAAGAGTTTGTGAGACAAACACTGAGTGAGGCGTTTAGATAAGTTGGTTTTCAGAGTTGTGTGAACGCAGCAACAGACAGATACTGAACAAGAAATGTTATCATGCAGCTGCTCTAGTGACTCCATGACGTGGTTAATCATCTCTGTTGCAGCTCCGGACAGAAAAACAACTCTTTTTCTGTGAGTGGCTGTCAACATGCAGGAGTTTTAAGTGATGATATTTACAGATGAGGAGGCTGCAAACACTCCACAGTTCTCCCAGGATGAAAACAACTCCACCCCCGAAAAGATGAATATGAAAATAATACTGTTTAGATTTATTTTGGCTGAGGGGCAGGGGAGCAGAGGAATGGCAGAATAAGTGGCGGTTCGGCCGCAGATCAATTGTCATGAAGTCTTGTGGAGTGGGCACGAGCTACCTGACACTTTGGAGTTATTGATTGGAAGTGTGTGTGTGTGTGTGTGTGTGTGTGTGCTGCTAAAATCTCATCTTGTCTCAGCATATTGATGGAGTCAAGCACAGAAACACCTGGGGTTTCATCTTCAGGCTTCGACTCTCATGTCTTGAATTTAGAGTCAAACTAAAAGCATCAAAAGGAGTTACTCCGCACATTTTGGTCCATTAACAACAAACATGTCTACACTTTATATCAGGGGAGACTTATTTCTAAAAGTACCATATTAATGTACAAAATTAAGGATTTGTGAAACAGGAAAAACAAAAGAAAGCCATCAGATCTATGGCATCTGGATTCTCTCCAATTGCTTTTTCTTTTTTTGATACAAATCATCAGTGGAGCTGATCCTGCCTCAATCACAACTCTGACTGTACTTTGGGCTTTGTTTGTTGTTACTGTAGTAGGGCTGTACTCAGTCAAAGAAAATTTTGGTCAGTTGAATTTCTACCTTAACCAATCCATTGGTTGATGGGGAAAAAGTTCTGCATGTTATCTCTGGGTTATCTAAATCAGCCACAGTGGAACGAAGCCTGTGGGGCTCGCCCGGTGAGAGTGAATGCTAATTGCTAGCTGTCAGTGCTGCAATGTGCGTCCCTCCCATGTTGTCTGTTTGCTGTGAGATGTTCAGAGGGAATGTAGGTGTCAATCTTATGTTTTGATTTAAGGAGGAGATAAGAGCGGCCTCCTCCAATAGGAAAGAGGCTCTTGTTTTTCTTGAAATCTGATTGACTCAGCTGCAGTCATCAGTCATTACTCATGGCAGATCAGGCTGGTTTGACTGTTAGACAGAAAACATGGAAAAGCCGGTTAAAAAAAAGAAAGGGTGGCGCGGAAAAAACTTGAATAAAAAAACTTAAATCTTTACAAGTAGAGGCAGCAAAGTGCTCCAATATAACCGACCTGTTGGGCCGCGGCGTTGGTTGAGGCTGCTGGTGTTGCTAACGATGGAGATGGAGATGGAGCTGACAGTGCCATTATAGCAGGTATATTAACGTTAGCTAATGTTCATGAGTGTGTAATGTCCAAGTTCGGCTTTGGCAAATTGCGTATTTCTTCTAGGTGTCCGGTTCAAGAGGCCAACTAGCCTACTAGGTATTGCATTAAGTCATTATAGTTTAAACCTGTACTAAAATAAAATATGTGCTTGCTTTTTGCCTGTGGATGCATCATGCAATTAACGTTAGGTGGTGCTCCCAGTCCCAAGGACAATGAAGCTGAGGGAAAGACTAACCCCAGTCATGATGAGGAGGAGGATGAGACCAGTAATATGACAGGTGCAGTGTGAAGGCATAGCCTACTATGCATTACATTTTAGCCAGAGGAAAACCTTTTTAGTAGTACGAAGTGGGATTTTTTTGTTGTAGTAATAAGTTGACTAAAAGTTGAGTATAGGGCCTATTGCCCAATTTATACCTCCTTAGTTCATGGCTGTGAGCCATGGAGATATAAATTGGGTTTATGTAACACAAGAGCAGGGCTGGGCAGGGCAGGGCAGATAATTATATTGTGCATAAAATTAGATGCATTAGGATAGACTCATATGCTTTTATTTTAAGTTAAATAATAAGCCCATAGCCATTTATGCAGTTGATTCTGAGGACAGTGTTTGTGTAGTGTGTACAAGCATATAGAGGATTATAGGTAGAAACGTGTGGGCCGGTGCGCCTGAATGTCCCAGGCAGAATTTGTGTCCCAGTCCGCCCCTGGTCTCGTTTCTTATACAACATATGTGAATGTAAACATACTTTATTTGCACTTAATTATACATTCATAATTTTGTTTTTGTGCAATCTTGTAATTCTGCATGTGACTACCACTAGAGTAAATCTAAAAAAAAATCAGATGTGAGCATTTGGAAGCTCATTTTTCCACTCTTTTCCATTCTTATGTGTTGCGTGTTTTTGGGAGCAAACACCAAGACACATTCGTTGTATGCTTGCATTGGCTAATAAAACAGATTCTGATTGAATGTATGTCATGCTGACATAAAATCCCCAAACCAAGAATCATAAAGATACAAAAAATCTCCAAGGTTGTGTAAATAGTAACCTATGCTTGAATGAGAACGGCTTGGACTTATCAACCCTAACCGTAACCCAAGCACTTCAGACCTTCCTCCAAGCCTGTAGTAATGTACTACAATGATTGGTCAGTAGTATTGCATTCTCTGAGGATGACTGATTTTAGTAACTGTTTACAGTAAAAAAAGAAAATCACTTTGTACACTAGGCCTTCAGAGTGCTCTCTGAAATTAGACCTGGCATGACTTGTGTCCAAAAAATGAAAAAAATCAAAACTTTGTTGTAGAGCTAAACCAAATACATCATTGGAAAGATCTCAACCTGGAGAGTAACACATGCCAGTATGAAGATTCTACATGGCTCCTGCTTTAAAATATTGACCTTTGAACCTTGACCTCGATGCATGTTTGAAGGCTTATAATTCAGCAACAAAAGGGGGTACAGACATGGGACCAACTGTTATAGAGAGCTCTTGACCTCAACTATCATGTGAGTGTAGTCAACAACTGTGGGTGCTGTCAGATATGGGTAAAATATGGATAAAATTAATTTTCACCCATTTAGAAATTAGATATTTAAAATCTGATTACACAAGTGTGTTTACCATCCCCTTAAAGTCCACAGTGTACTCTCAATTAAGTATTTACAACTTCCAAATCAGAAGAAGAAATTCCCTAGGATCGCGCCATGCAGTTTGATACATATCAGCAACACAGTTGTAGTTCTTCTGATTTGCAAAGTAGGGTTCTAAATAGGGTTGTAAATAGATATCAAATATCTAGTAAAGCCGAACTAGTAAATTAGTATTCTAGAAATGGCGTTTTGGGATGGTAGTTCTTCTGGCTTGTAGAGTTGTAAAATAGGGTCATAAAAAGGTATATCTAATAAATATATCAAATATCTAGTACAGCCGCACAAGGCCATCAGCGGCTAACACCATGGAGTGTGAGGTGAGCCCTCATGTTTGTAGTATTATTTTTCATATGACATTGGTTGCAAATCACATGTGAAATATTCAAGTCGTCCTTTCCTTCCGTATTAGAAGATCCAAAAAGTCCAGACATTTTAATTTAAACGTATACAGCACATCTGATTTCTTTCTCCGGCGCCTCCATCTTTGTTTTGATAAACTTTCTGCCAAATGCTGCTGACTGACACCTCTGTTCCTCAGTTTAATGGGACATTAACTGTACATTTATGTGTAAACACATAAAAAGTCCTGTTACTGTAGCAATGTTAGAGCCAGCACTGTTTTGGTCATTGTCCGCCATTGCACTAAATGTCACCTCATGTGTGACGCTGTACAGAAAAAGTAACAGTGCACACTCTAACATCACAGGCTGAAAACTCAGTTTTCCCAGTTAACAATGAAAATGAAGTTTCTGATAATCTTCAGCCTGCATGGAGTTTTACAAAAACTAACATAGTTTGCATGTGGATGAAAGGATAAAACAAATAGAAAGAGCTACGTTTTCAAAAATACCCATGTACATGTGGACTAGGACTAAAAAGTTCACATTTTGAAGAATAGAATAGAATAGAAATAACTTTAGTTATCCCGAAGGGAAAATCAGCTGAATTCAGATACATGGTTTTTAATAAGACATTGGATCAGTGAGTGATGACGGTTCCAGGGTAGATGTTTAATTTTGAGAGCTTACAAGACAAACAATTATTATCTTAGTATTTCTAAAGTCCCTGAAAATCTGCCTCTTTCTCTTCTATTACTTCTTCTTGCTTTCTTGCTTCTTGTTTGATTGACTTCTGGTCAAAAGACAGAGCTAATGGAGGAGCAGAGGGTGAGTTTGAAACCCAGCTGTCCTGGTCCAGCTGTTCAAAAAGGAAGCGAGGTTACACACAAGAAACAGCAATATCTACTGTACTTATAAGAAACACAACTGAGTTTTTAATGGAATCACAGTGGCATGCAGCCGCAACAGAAATGAGACACTGCAGGGTGATTAAGAACGAGCCAGCGGAGATGAAAAGGGACGAGGAGGGAAACAGAGAGGGAGGCGAAGATGTGATGCAAGAGGTGGAAAGGGAAGAGTGACGAGTGAGAGACAGAGCTCAGATACTGATATCAGTGTCAGACAGTCGAAGGAAAAGTAGGTAAAAGGAGATGTACAGAGGCAAACAGATAAACACAGTCAACAGGTGTAGATTTATACTTTTATTTAGTCTTGGTCCCTTCATTGGATTCACAGACTTAAAAGCCAGCAGATTTACCTCTCCATCGTCTGTTGTCTCTGCATTCCTCTCTCTTCTCTGATAATCAAAATGTCAGTGCTGTCTCCCACAAAATACAGTTGTTAACTGTAATTTGCTTTCACAAATTGGTGTTAGAGGAAACTGCTGCTCCCCAGCAGTCACAAAGAGCAGGCCGAGCACTTTGACTACTAAAACGCTTTGATGGACACTGACACAGACATGTACGTATGTATGTGTATGCAAAGTTTGGTGAATTTTCAACCATTGGAAGTATACTTTCCTCGGAAGAAGAAAGAAGAAGAATACCTAGGATTACATTAGTGTCCTGGCAGCTTAGCTGCCCGGACCCTAACAAAGTTAACTTGACCTTTAAGGGGAGGTGGGGAAACACTGATATGCAAGGTAGCCTGGTTGCGCCTGTTGTTGATGTTGTTGGATGCCATGTCAACTTCAGCCTGTTACATGCATTGTGTCTTTTCAAAATACACTTCATTTTTCACAGGAAATGTATTGTTTGCATACAGTCGCTGTCAAGATAAATGCAGTACGTCAGAACAATACCATGAATTGATGTTTTTTTCCTTCAACAACAAACGCATATGGTTGCATTTAGCCAACACACACACACACACACACACACACACACACAAAGTTGGGTTGAGGCAACAAAAGCACGTGGTTTTGGAAAAAAGAACAGGGTTTGGTTTTACAATCATATGGGAGGTGAACACTGGCCTCCTGGATGAAAGTCAGTGATTGTTGAACCCATCTGCTACCCCTCCCTTAAGGCCTTCGCACACTGAGTCAGTTTTTTTCGGATGCGTTCTTTTAATCTGTCATCCGAAAAAAAAAAAAAAAAAGAAGTAACACACAGAAACCTGATGCGTTTTATTGTGCCAAAATTCGCAACGTGACAAAATTTGGCACCACAGCTGCGGAGCTGTCTACCCTCTCAGTCTCCACATCCTCCTCCTCTTTATCATCATCCACCTGAATATTACTATCTGACCTGTTGAAGTGAGCTATCTTACTTATGAAATGATTGTGTTCCTCTGTCTTGTCGTGGCTGTGTCCCGCCGCCACATTTTCTTCACTGTCTCTTGGTCAAACGTCTCTCAAGGCTCTGACGGATACGAAAAATGCAGAAAAATGAACCTGTTCCGAAAAGTTTAATGAAGGATGAAAGTTTCGGACTCAGTGTGCAAACATGATTGACACAACGTGAGGGTGTGTTTATTTTTAGGCATGCGACAATTTCGGATGAAAAAAAAGAAAAAAAAAGGCCTTTACTCAGACATTTGGCCTTCTTAACTTATGTTGTAGTCCTGCTGCATTTTCCCCTTACACTGTCAGACACCGTTACAAATTGACAGCGCCAGGCGCGCATATCACGCCAATGTGAAAGGACTGCTCACTGCCCAAGTGCCGATATTTGATGTCTTCGGAACGAGGCAGGCAAGCTAGTTAGCGTCATGGAGAAAATGGTCCAAATGAAATATGAGCTAGGAACATTGCAGATAGCAAAGTTACTCTTCTAAATTAAAATATCACACTGAAATGATTGAATGATATAAATTAAATGGCACTTTTCAGTTTGATCTAGAGAAATGAGATAAATAAAGCTGACTTCTCCAATCCAAACAAATTCAGCAGAATAAGATGATGTCAGAGGCAAACTGTAGTGTGATGATATCAGGAATCAGGAGGAGACGTGAAAAGAAAAAGAGGGCAACGACAGAAAAATGGGTGCAAGCAGGGAGATGTGGAGGATTTATATATGAGAGCATCATGAGAGTGAGTAGAGCAGAAAGATTTGAGAGAAGAAGAAGAAGACAACATCAGCGGTGGCATGACAGCCACGTCAGCATCCTCTCCTCTTTTAGCAAAAGAGAGGAAAAATGACTTTTCTGTTTCCAGTTCTTCTTTTTCCAAACTAACTCTACCACAGTGACCCAGTAAAAGTCTGCGGGTTACATGTAACTCATCAGCAGACATCATTGCCTTTAATAAACATCATCATGTGTTAGAATGTGTCGGATGCTGATGGGAGAGCAGTCAGTGCTTGTCCTGTGTGCTCTGCACTGAAGTGAAGTTTTACCAAGTTTGGTGATTATCCTCTATTAGTGTCAGTGAAGATCTCATCACAGCTTCCTGGATCTGATCCACCTCTGTTAACATCAAAACTCCCAACACAGTACAGTCCAGTCACATGTCCCACCCACCTCATTCAGACTTTATCCTCAGACTGTGTGACTTTTCTACAGCTGAATTGAACACATTTGGAGCCAGATCTGATGTATTGGGGGTCTGGGAACCATTCATCCAACCAACTAAGTTAAAGTTTGGTCTGTAGAAAACAAATCAGCCTAGCCCAGCCTGACCTCAGTATAAATACAGCTTCTGAAGATGCAGATATAATTCAGAGCTTCACTCAGCTGAACATCTCTGAGCTGAACTGAGTCCAGCTTCTCAAACTTCGGCTGATAAGTGGAAGATTTCCTCCAGGGAGAGAAGGAGGGATGAAGGGATGGAGGAAGGAAGGCAAGAGCTGGAGTGAAAAAGGACATTTTACAGCATACAGAAGTTGAACTAACTTCAGCAGAAGAGGGAGAGAAAGAGAGGATGAGGCAGGTAGAGGAGGAAGATGGAGGGAGCAGAGGAGAGAAAGACGAGGGACAAACAGACAGGTTCCACAGGAGATGAGCACCAGATGGACTCGGTTGTCGTGGCAGCAAGTCAGCTGTTTCCCCTGGAGATGGTGTGTGTGTGTGTGTGTGTGTGTGTGTGTGTGTGTGTGTGTGTGTGTGTGTGTGTTGGATGATGTAACGAGTTTTGTTGGATGATGTATTTTCCCAGAAATAATTGTGATAATCAATATTATTGTCATTTTGAGACCACATTATGCCACTGAAAAGTAGCATAATAATGCAGTGTTAATTTTGGTAGCTATTTAAATTCCTATTAGTTTTATGTCAGGTTCACACTACACGATATCAGCCCAATTATAGCCCATTGCACTGCAATTGTACTGTGTCGGCTCAGATCATGAACAACAAGTGTCATACGTGATAATCCATCATTTCATCTCGTGTAATGTGTCACAGTAGACGACAACCGACGCCACGTCTGGGACACCTCACAAAGTCCCAACAGAAAGTCTAGCATGTTGGATTTTCTTTTGTCTTCCACAACTTCTCCCTGTACAGCAACAACACCCCAGCCTTTTGATGTTTCCTGTAGGGACGTTGCCACACAGAGTTACAGCAGAAGCACTTTATCAACCCGGTGAGTACTGCCATTAGCATCAAGCTAGCAAAGAATGTTCTTTCTTTATGATGGAGGATATAAAGGAATAAAATTTACAGATAGTATCTGGGACTTTACTCCACTGCAGCGGGTCGCAGCTTCATTTGAAACAGACTACATTACAAACATTATTTCTCATTCCCTCTGTAGTTTTATATTTCTATTTTTAATCTGCTTCTGTTTGTTCTGTTCAATTTAATGCATCGCATCATAATTTCAAAGGCTTTTATCGTGAAACATTTGCAGGATTCAGTGACTTACATAGTTTGCATGCGGTGCTTAAAATGTAGCTCCGCCTATCCGGTTGCACTTTTTACATTACTAAAAAAAAACAGTTCAGCGGGGACGTGAACAGTCACGGTGACTGAACTAATAATGATAATAATAATAAAAATAGGACAAGAATAACTCGATGACATCACACATGTCGTGAAAGACGACCAGCAATGATTGGTGTGGTCCATCGTGTGTCATGTCTGCTGGCCAAGTCACAGCAAGAGTTTATCACCTAATCTGACATAGTGATTGTTGGAACAGACAAAAATGTCCTGTAGTTTGAATCTGACATTAGTCACATTTGAGTCATTTTTATCCTTTATAGTATGCAGTGATGTCTCAGCAAAAAACAACTGCTTTTTTGTGACAAACAAACAAAACAAAAAAAACAAAACTCCAAAACGTGGCTAAAAAGCAAATACAGCAATGACCCCCAAAGACACAACTAGTATATATATATATATATATATATATATATATATATATACAGTACAGGCCAAAAGTTTGGACACACCTTCTCATTCAATGCGTTTTCTTTATTTTCATGACTATTTACATTGTAGATTCTCACTGAAGGCATCAAAACTATGAATGAACACATGTGGAGTTATGTACTTAACAAAAAAAGGTGAAAAAACTGAAAACATGTTTTATATTCTAGTTTCTTCAAAATAGCCACCCTTTGCTCTGATTACTGCTTTGCACACTCTTGGCATTCTCTCCATGAGCTTCAAGAGGTAGTCACCTGAAATGGTTTCCACTTCACAGGTGTGCCTTATCAGGGTTAATTAGTGGAATTTCTTGCTTTATCAATGGGGTTGGGACCATCAGTTGTGTTGTGCAGAAGTCAGGTTAATACACAGCCGACAGCCCTACTGGACAACTGTTAAAATTCATATTATGGCAAGAACCAATCAGCTAACTAAAGAAAAACGAGTGGCCATCATTACTTTAAGAAATGAAGGTCAGTCAGTCCGGAAAATTGCAAAAACTTTAAATGTGTCCCCAAGTGGAGTCGCAAAAACCATCAAGCGCTACAACGAAACTGGCACACATGAGGACCGACCAAGGAAAGGAAGACCAAGAGTCACCTCTGCTTCTGAGGATAAGTTCATCCGAGTCACCAGCCTCAGAAATCGCAAGTTAACAGCAGCTCAGATCAGAGACCAGATGAATGCCACACAGAGTTCTAGCAGCAGACCCATCTCTAGAACAAGTGTTAAGAGGAGACTGCGCGAATCAGGCCTTCATGGTCAAATAGCTGCTAGGAAACCACTGCTAAGGAGAGGCAACAAGCAGAAGAGATTTGTTTGGGCCAAGAAACACAAGGAATGGACATTAGACCAGTGGAAATCTGTGCTTTGGTCTGATGAGTCCAAATTTGAGATCTTTGGTTCCAACCGCCGTGTCTTTGTGAGACGCAGAAAAGGTGACGGATGGATTCCACATGCCTGGTTCCCACTGTGAAGCATGGAGGAGGAGGTGTGATGGTGTGGGGGTGTTTTGCTGGTGACACTGTTGGGGATTTATTCAAAATTGAAGGCACACTGAACCAGCATGGCTACCACAGCATCCTGCAGCGACATGCCATCCCATCCGGTTTGCGTTTAGTTGGACGATCATTTATTTTTCAACAGGACAATGACCCCAAACACACCTTCAGGCTGTGTAAGGGCTATTTGACCAAGAAGGAGAGTGATGGAGTGCTGCGGCAGATGACCTGGCCTCCACAGTCACCGGACCTGAACCCAATCGAGATGGTTTGGGGTGAGCTGGACCGCAGAGTGAAGGCAAAGGCGCCAACAAGTGCTAAACACCTCTGGGAACTCCTTCAAGACTGTTGGAAAACCATTTCAGGTGACTACCTCTTGAAGCTCATGGAGAGAATGCCAAGAGTGTGCAAAGCAGTAATCAGAGCAAAGGGTGGCTATTTTGAAGAAACTAGAATATAAAACATGTTTTCAGTTATTTCACCTTTTTTTGTTAAGTACATAACTCCACATGTGTTCATTCATAGTTTTGATGCCTTCAGTGAGAATCTACAATGTAAATAGTCATGAAAATAAAGAAAACGCATTGAATGAGAAGGTGTGTCCAAACTTTTGGCCTGTACTGTATATTTTTATTGATTTTAATTTTCAGAATGCAAAAGGAAACAGAAAAACAAAATAGGACAACAGAGAAAGAAAAACAAACAAACAAACAAACAAGCATGAGAGCACCTGAATCACAAATCATAACAAAATGGCAGCATCGACAATATACATCACAGGACAAGCACAGCACAAAAGGAAAATTTACTCCATTCCTGTATTGGGTCACAAGTTTTCAAGGAAAAGGGGTTTGATTAGAAGATGAATTCTTAAAATAAAATTACAAAAAAGAAGGGAATAACTATCAATTGGAATTCACTCTGAAAGTCAATCCACCCCTCTGTAGTAAGTCTGAAATTTCATATGGCAGATGCTCTAAAATTGGTTGCCATATTTTAAAAAAAAATTGTATTGTTACCCCCTAAGGTAGCAGAGAGGCTTTCCATTGGTAAGACCTTTTTCTTATTTCTCTGTACCACTGCGTTACTGTTGGGGGTTTGTCTTTAATCCATTCGAACAAAATACATTGTCTAGCTAGTAACAGGAGTTTTGTTATAAGAGTGTACTGAGAGGGAAAACAATGCAGGTTCCCTTTTAATGTCCATGCCCAAGATTGTACAGAGCTCTTTTTTTAATATTTTTCCAAAAATGTGCAATGAAAGGGCATTTCCATATTAAGTGAAAATAAGTTCCCAACTCTTTCTTACATTTTTTACACATGGGAGATATATTGGAGTTGCATTTATTGAGAAACTGGGGTGTACGTTGTAGCCTGTAAAATATTTGGTATTGGCTCTCATTTAACCGATTCCATAAGAATATTTTACTTGACAATGAGAATATCTTAGACCACTCCTCCTGGCTAAATTGGATTCCTAGGTCCTTCTCCCATGTACTAATAATTTTATCAGTGTTATATTTGTCCAAGGACTGTAGCTTCTGATAAAAAATGGAAATAAACGTTTTTGTAATATTTGGAGTGAGAAGGTCATCAAGAGTGTTCCTAACATACTTATCATCAGGAAACTTGCAGGCAGAGAATATAAAATGTCTGATCTGTAAATATGCAAAAAAGAATGTGGACGATATTCCATATTTAATCTGAAGTTGCTGAAAAGACATAAATGTTTCTGCTTCAAACAGGTTTCCAATTGTTTTAATACCTTTTGTAAACCACTCTTCAAAAACCCCTTTCCCTTGTCCAGGTAAAAAGAAGTTATTGTTAATTATTGGTTGAAGGGATGATGAAGAGTTTTGATGACCAGTCATCTTAGAGATATCATACCATGTTTTTAATGAACGTTATTTTAGTTTTCTTTTTTGTTAATCTTGAACAACGGTCTGCAGCTTGGGAGGTGTCTTGCCAGTGTTCATTTGGACAGGTATTTTGGATTTAGTCTTAGTCTTGAGATGAAAATGTTAGTTTTTAATCATTTTTATCCTTCTCGGTTGATTTTTAATTTAGTGTAGTTTCAGTTAACAAAAATTCATGAAATTTTAGTCAGCTTTTAGTCATTATGATTTCTATGTTTTTTCATCTTTAAACTAATTTGAAAAGCTCAACATCTCTATTTATGCTCTCAAAAATGTTGACACCACAAATAACTAATCTGAGACAACTAGGATTTGTACCCAGGTTGACTGTAAACTCTTACTCATCCATCTGACTGTTAAGAGGCAGAAAAATAACTTAATTAAGCCTGAATTCTTTCTTCATTTTGCAACATGTTAGTATGGATGTTTAAACTCACGTCCTCTCACAGAGTTGGTGATTCAAAGTAACCTTTCATCTCTGTCAGAGAAAACTGATCTGAGTTCAGACCGTTTACTTATAGCACAGCTACACTCACAGATAACTGAGCCTCCTACCTGTTTGTCAAACACCATCAACCCAGAAACCTTCTCCAGTCTGCACTGAGTGGAGTCCTGTGGGTATCAGCTGTGAAGTGAGGAAGCTCTTGGCTGCAAGCGGAGCTAACTGTTAACAGCCACCGCTGCAACTAACAAACTCCACAAATCCATTCAGCAGCTCCACCATCTACAGTCAGACACACAATGCTGATTATTTACTGCTGAATTACAGCTCACAACTCGCACCAATGGCTGACGCTGCTCTGCTCTGACTGTTTCTGCTGACTAGTGAAACATCCTGGTGCAGACTATTTACTGGAGTTTACAGCCCTGCCAACTCCTCAGTAAGGAAAGTAGCTATTGGCTGTTCTAAAAGTCACTAGAAGTTGTTAAATGATGTCATCGCCTAATTTGCATAATTGGCCATGTGCATGTTATTTTAATGGACGCTGTAGGAGAAAGGAATAATGTCGTGGAAGAGACAAAAAGTGAGTAAAAAATACCCTGAATATGTTTAGAACTACAAGTGAACTTTATTTCAGTGACTTACTTTAGACAAAGAAAATTTCCCTGACAGTAAGCCAGGGTGGGATCAGCCAGCTGCGCAATTGCGAATGCGCGATTCATTTGCAGTCTGAACACAGAGGGATGAACATCTCCTGCTCTGATTGCAGCTGGGAGGGACTGCTGTGCAAGGACTGGGCTGCCTGTGAGTGCTTTGGGATGGGGGAGGAGCCCATGGCCGCACCTGCTGCTCATTAAGAAGAGTAAGAACAATACGTGCTTCATGTCAGAGTCTCCAAAAGTCTCCAATAACACCAGAAAAAGTCGCTGGATTACGTCGCTAGTCGGTATTTTGAAAAAGAGTCGCTAGAGGCGTCTGAAAACTTGCTAAATATAGCGACAAAGTCGCTAAGTTGGCAACACTGGTTTACAGCCAGTCTGTGCTCTAATCTCAAACTGCTCATGGACAATGGATCATAGTTGTTTGTTTCTGGCTGCCAGGATTAGCTAGCTGAATAGTTGTCTATTTCAACTTCAAAATGTTGATTAAAACCTTGCAATCTGTTGATACTTTGTTAATGGCAGAATGGCTGGTACAAAGGGACAAGTCCGCCTGTCCAGAGGTCAGGGGCATGAAACCCATGGGGAAAAAAATGACAGAATCCATGGATCCACATCCAGGGGTGTTGACACTGGTGGAAAGCTGACAGACCCCACCGACCTCCCACCCTCCCCGGGGTGGGTCCAACAACCACTGACTTTCACCTGGAAGGCCGGTGTTCCCTTCCCGTAAGATTGTAAAGTCAAACCCTGTTCTTTTTACCTAGACCCAACCATGCCCATTTGTTGTTGAAGAAAAAAAAAATTCAATTTGAGGTGTTGTACTGATGTAGTGCATTTATTTTGGAAGGGACTATACGCAAACTGTACATTTCCTGTGAAATCAGAAGTGTATTATAAAAACAGACAATGCATGTAGCAGGCTGAAGTTGACATGGTGTCCCAGAATGCCAACAACCAATGCTTCCAGGGTACCTTGCACATCATATGTAGACATGGAAAGTCTGCGACTAAGCAGCCATATGTGTCGAGTTCGGAGTGAGAATGAGTTTGCCCAGGGTCTTAGAGCCAGGACGCTTGTAATATTCTTCCCCTGTTCTCTGGCCGAAATGACTTGTTCCTCCAGACCATCCATTCTAACATTAACCCTTGACAAAGTATCAGCAGACAGCAATGTTTTTAACCAACATTTTAAAGTGGAAATAGACAACTTTTCAGATAGCTAACACTGGCAGCCAGAAACATGTATCTGTGATCCATTGTTCATTTGAGAATCCCAGCAAAGAACATGTTTTCTTGCGGGGGTCCTCTGAAAATCAACAGGGGATAAAGTTGCTATATTCTGTATTGATCCATGATCAAGGAGTTGATAAGCAGACAGCGTTAGCTAGCAAGCTTTGTATTCGAAGTAACTCGAATGCAAGGCTAATGTTATTTCAACAATAACTATCTCAAGAATATGTTTCTCAATCTCTGTCCATACAACATTAAACTGAGGGTGTGGTACTCCCACATGTGCACGACTAAAACCAACCTGATCTCACAGAAATACATGAAATGACCGCGACCTCTTAACACCGTATTCCGTGGTGACAGCACGTAACGGGTTGAAATTACGTGCCGGTACCATGGAAACAATGCCAATGTAAAGTCAATTAGGAACCATTGTCGTGGTGGACACACGGATTCCCTGATTCAATTACGTCACGTCAACCGCGTTTTCTTCAATGATATCTTTAACATTTCTGTATACACACAAACACGAAAGTGTCCTTGATAACTCAACAATATGACAGGTTAATGTCAAGGCCATAAAATGAAATACATGTATTTTGCCAGCTTTTGATAGCGTAGGGCTTTAAGAGCATTGTGCTGTGGGCGGATGGGGCGCGTTCCACTACTGTTTTGTAGCTACTGTCTGCCGTGTGTGGGCTTCATTCCATTTCAAATTGCCATCTGTCTGCCATAACCAAATCCAAACACCACTAATAAATAAGAAAATAAGAAAAAAAAAATAACGCTGAGCACGGAAGAACCAGAGAAGAAACACCATCACATGGAGGGAGGCGGCCGCCCCCAGCAACCCGGCCACCCTCCACTCCACCAGGGGAGAGCGGACCCCAAGCCAGCGCCACAGAACCAGTGGCCGCCCAGCCCCGACCCAACCCGATATTATTTTTGCTTATTTCATTATTGTTATTATTGGTTTACTTTTTAGTAGTATTGTATTGTCTGAGGATGACTCATTTTAGTAACTATCTACAGCAAAAAGAAAAAAAACAAGCAAAGAAACAAACAAAAAAAACACTTTATACACTGGGCCTTCAAAGTGCTCTCTGAAACTAGACCTGGCATGACTTGTGTCCAAAAAATGAAAAAAAAAAATCAAAACTTTGTTGTAGAGCTAAACCAAATACATCATTGGAAAGGTCTCAACCTGGAGAGTAACATATGTCAGTATGAAGATTCTACATGGCTCCTGCTTTGAAATACTGACCTTTGAACCTTGACCTCAGTGCATGTTTGAAGGCTTATAATTCAGCAACGAAAGGGGGTACAGACATGGGACCAACTGTTATGAAGGGCTCTTGACCTCAACTATCATGTGAGTAGAGTCAACAACTGTGGGTGCTGTCAGATATGGGTAAAATATGGATAAAATTAATTTTCACCCGTTTAAAAATTAGATATTTAAAATCTTATCACACAAATGTGTTTACCATCCCCTTAAAGTCCACAGTGTACTCTCAATTCAGCATTAACAACTTCCAAATCTGGGAAAAACACTTATATTTTCAAAAACTACAATTCCCTAGGACCGCGCCATGCAGCTTGAAGTGATGGGATTGTTAGTTCACACTGAGCTTGTTGTGTACTGATCTATACACTGAGCTGCTCTGAAATCTTTTGGGACAAGTTTCAAGTCTTTCAGAGGAAGTTTCAAGGACACTCCATAGCCTAAGAGTCAGAGACAGAACCGGAGAGCTGAGATCACACCAAAACAAAGTGTTGCATCCTTGGAGTGTACAGAACCTGTAAATGTTCTCTCCTTTAGGAAACTTTCTGCAGCCATTTATACACCGTAATTACATTTCACAGCCAGTGAAACCTGTTAATGCCTCTACTGTGGAGCCTGAATGCGGAGAATTTGAAAATACAATCAGCAACAACAATCTGATCACTTGGCTGTATTTTATAACTGACGCAGTCTATTTCCATCCCCTCCTCCGAGTTGCTCCCTGGTAGATAAACGAGGCGTTTAGATGCCCGAGAGGTTTCTGGCTTTATGGCAGCTCGCCGTCGCAACGACCTTCTCCCATTCTCTTTTCCCTCTCCTCACTTACAGCTCAGCCCACGCTGGTGGAAATGTAGCTCCAGAGATGGAGGAAATATGGTGATGGAGGGAGGGAATGAGTGATAAGGGAGATAAATATTGAGTGACTGAGGGGGCGGAGGAGTTAGCAAATAAGTGAGGTAGAGAGAGGTAAATATAGAGCAAGGGAAGAGAGGAAAGCATAATGATTTCATAATAAATCCAAACTTGTAGAGTTCATTCAATATGACAGACATGTTCTACAGCTCTTCTTCTGTTGCATGATTCATTTAGCCATAATTGGATTAGGTGGTCTGCATTTCTACTGGTATGTGCAGGGGGAACGTTTGAGAGGATACAGTGTGGCCAAAAGTATGTGAAAATTGCTTTAGCTGCTCTTACAGTCTCCATTCTCCTGGTTTCAGTCTTTCCAGCAGATTTTGAACCCTGTGGCAGTGATTTGCATCCATACAGACATCAAGGTGAGGGTTGTAAAGAGCTTTGGATAAAAATTTTATATAAATACAGCATTTATGCCTGTGTGTAGACCAGTCAAGTTCTTCCAGAGCAGACTGGGAAGCAACCAACGATTTTCAATCAGGTAGCCAGTGTTCACTTCCCGCAAGACTGTAAATCCAAAACCTGTTCTTTTTTTCTAAACCCAACCACGTACTTTTGTTGCCTAAACCTAACTACGTGCCTGTGCTGGCTAAACGTAACCACTTGCATTTGTTGTTGAAGGAAAAAAAACGTCAATTTGTGATGTTGTACTGATGTAGTATGTTCATTTTGAAAGAGACTGTATGAAATTGTACATTTCTTGTGAAAACAGAAGAGTATTTTGAAAACAGACAACACATGTGACATGCTTAAGTTGACACAGAGTTCTAGAACGTCAATGCACCCAGGGCACCTTGCACATCATATGTAGATGTGGAAAACTCTATATGTGACGAGGTCGGAGTGAGAATGTGTTGGACATTGTGCATGAGGACACTGTCATGTTGAAATAATCAAGCATCTTCCCCAAAGTGCTGCTACCAAGTCCCTGAGGACAGAGTCTGGCTATGAGGTGATTTTGGTGAAGTGGCCATAGTCATTATTGCAGGGTGACGTGATGCTCACCTGCCCAAAAATCTTCCACAACAGTACAAAAGTCATAATGTATGGTATTTACATTTTTCTGTAAAAAACAGTATGACTCTTTGTATAATGACAATCTGATCCATTCAGTCCAATAAAGACTGGAAAGTCCCATTAATGTGTGTGGGGAGTCACTGTGTGCAACATGGGCTTTAACATGCAGAATCCTTTTTGGTGCACTCAGTAAGCAGCTTGAATGAATTGGACACCATCTTGGAACACAACCCACTCACCAGGAAAAATGCTGGCACTGACAATTCTGCAAACCACGGATATGTTACATTTGTACATTACTAGCGGACATGATGGAACTTCACGTTGTGACAATATGTGGTTAGGTTTATGCACAAAACCATTTGCATGTTTTGGCGACAAATACCTGGTTTTGATGGCACAATGCCAGCTGGAAAAAACAGTGCTGTTTTGGTGAAAAACAACACAAACAACCTTTCTTGACGCACTTCTGGCAAGAAAGCAGCAATGTCTTGGTAAAAAACAATCAATTTTCATGACACCTTCTTGGCAATAAACGCAAGCGATGTCTCGATTAAAAAACAACACCTTTTATTGCATTCTCACAGCAAGAAATACAATGATGCCTCAGTGAGGACCAACCACTTTTCATGGCATTATTCTTGCAGGAAAATCAGCGAGCTGAGAAACAATCGCTATTTGTGACAGTATCTCTTTCTTCATCTGCAACATGTTAATCTGGAGGTTTAAACTTGTGTTCTCTCACAGAGTTGGTGATTCAAACTAAACTTTAATCTCTGTCAGAGAAAACTGATCTGAGTTCAGACCGTTTACTTACAACACACCTACACTCACAGATAACTGGGCCTCCTTCCTACCTGTCAAATAGCATCAACCCAGAAACCTTCTCCAGTCCAGACTGAGAGGAGTCCTGCGAGGATCAGATGTGAAGTGCGGCGGCCGGTGGCTGCAAGCAGAGCTAACTGTTAACAGCCACCACTGCAACTAACAAACTCCACAAATCCCTTCAGCAGCTTTGGTCACATTTTAGTCTTTTTTATACTTCATAGTATGCAGTGATGAAAACAACTGCTTTTTGTGACACTATCTCCATTGGCAAAAAAAGCAAAGGGTTGCTAAAAAAAAAAAAAACTAGTTTTGGTGGCTAAAAAGAAAAAACAGCGATGATCTCTGAAGAAACTAGTTTTGTTTTTTGTTGGTCTTGAACAATGGTCTGCAGCTTGGGATGTGTCTTGCCAGTGTTAATTTTGACAGCTATTTTAGATTTAGTCTTAGAAGAAAATGTGTTTTTTCATCACGCATGTGTCAGCGTCTGTGTCCTCCTGTCAGCTGCTCTGTCTAAAACCCATCTTTTTCCCGATTTTTGCCATGATCTTGGCTTTATTCTAACGTACATTTTTGAGAACTGTTAGATTTTAACCTTATCTTACAGCGAGTGAGGAAGTGATAGCCATCGGGCACCGATTTCACTTGTTCTACAAGTCGCTGCCAAAACAACAGCTGACTACCTCTTGACAGCGCGGGAAAAACACGGAAACTTACCTGAAACCTTCCAGCAAGCCCACTGTCTGGTCCATCAACGGTAAATTTCCAATTCTGGGTTATATTCTCCTATATCATCCACTTTCTGCTGTATCCAAACCCACCCTCCTCCTATTGATCTGTAATTACAAAACACTGCGGTCTCCTCTGGAGTCCCCACACATAAAGTTTCTGTCTACGGTGGCTTACATGGAGTGCTATAAGCTAGAGATAGTAGCTTCTTGCTAAATATAAACTCGCTACGCCGTCACACGTCACACCATTGCTGCCGTAGTTGTCTTTTTCCTAGGCCACCTGATCTGCTCCCATGGGTCCACTCACCTCACCCCACGACTGTGACAGCTGCCTCCACAAGTCCCAGATCATCGCTGAATTGGAGCAACACATCTCCAGCCTATACTGATCTGGAATGAAGAAGATCACCTTGACTCTGTGGTTACCATAGGCGCCATAGGCAACACCTGTCCTCCTGCAAACCCAGCAGATCTGGACTCCACCATCCCAGAGCCTGGTACCAGCTCCTCGCCACAAGTTGTCATCAATTCCGCCGGCTTGGCCCCCGCTGAGCAGCCAGTCCCGGCTCCTGATGATGCCGCCTCAGCCTCACCTACGCCTGCCCCCTCAGTTCCAGCTCCACATCTCCCTGCTGAGGACCCGTGGCTGCTGCTGGGGGATAAGCCAAAATGGGCTTGGAGGAGTGCAAAGGCTACTTTCACTTTTAGTCCAAATCCAAAGCTCAGAGCTAACACCTCCACAACCCAACACAGAGCCGTGGTCCAGGATAAATGGAAAATGTTGAGGGGGGTCAAACCTACTACCTTTCCCACCTTGTGAGCTCCAACTGGAAAACAGATTTAACATCCTGAGTGTCAAGGAATTCCCTCCGCTGAAATCTGACTCCTCTCCTCCTGCTGACCCTGTGAATGCTTTGCTGCCAGTGGTCAAGGGGGTCTGTGGATCTGCTCGGGGACCACTGGTCAGGTCCTCGACCTCCTCCTCTCGCCGGAAGATCGTGAAGGATGCTGCTCTCAAAGCGAGACGCTCGGTGGTCTTCCCTGCCTTGGAGGGACAAGTGAGCCCCCAGCTTCAACTGTGTCCTCGCCACACATCCTATCGACACGTCCCTCAGGGCAGAGGTGCCTGCCTCCTCGTCCTTGTCCCTTATTCCCTCCAACCACTGCGATCGTGGGTGACTCCATCACAGTAAATCACAGACAAGCTCCCAGATTTACTGCGCTCTTTGCCGGACTCCATAAAAAGCGTCATTGTGCACGTCAGTACCAACGATGTTGTCCAAGGTCACACCAAAATGCTGAAGAATGACTTTAACAGTCTGTTCTCCACATTAAAAGACTGCGGGAAGTCCACTTTCATCAGTGGCCCTCTTTCCACACTTGGCCGTGGCGCAGTATGCACAGTTTTAACTTTAGCGATAATTTTAACTTACTTTGGAATCGTCCCTCCTTCTACAGGCATGACAGACTTCACCCGAGCAAACTAGGTAGCTGCATGCTAGCAGCCAACATAACGCACACTGTACACAGCACGGAAAACACACGTCCATGACTGTCCATATGCCACACCCCCTCCTCAGTGCTTTCCCCTTCTTCCTCTACGGATCATTCTGCAAGCACTGGCTCCCACAACCTCTCCCCTTACAGGCTCCAACTGCAACTGCCACTAACCACTACAGCCAGCTCCAAGTCAAATCCCAAACATCCTACAGTCCCTAGCCCTTCACAATATGTTTCCACCGATTATGTCCTCCCTCCCTCAGACATTCCTGTAATCATCACTGAAAGGCCCTACTCAATCAAGCCTCACTTTGACTTTGACTTCAGACGTACCCAGAATTTACTACCCATTACTATTTCTCAGTCCTCGCAAGCCGTCCAAAAGCAACGTCATCTGAAACTGGCTCTATTCAACACACGATCTCTGAACAACAAAAGCCTTATCCTGAATGAATTCATCACCGACAATAACCTGGATTTTCTTTGCATCACTGAAACATGGCACAAACCCCTGGACTATTTTTCACTTAGTCAGACCACACCCACCGGATTCACATACACTGACAAACCTCACCCTGAAGCCGCGGAGGTGGTGTTGCTGCTATTCACCAGAAGGACATCAAAATAATCACCATATCCATCCCTACTCTTTTGAACATCTTGTCTTCAAACTCTCTGGTCCGACTCCCCTGGTCTCTTCCCTCATCTACCGTCCCCCCAAGCCACACCCCTCCTTCCTGTCTGATTTTTCTGTTTTTTTGACCCAGCTCTGCGCCATTTCACGTTCTGTTCTCCTCCTCGGCGATTTGAATCTCCATATTGATAATACTGTCTGCAAATCTGTCATTGAATTTCTGGATCTTCTACATTGCTTCAACTTGACATAACGGGCTCTAGTTTCCCGGCGCAGCGCAGGGTGGTGAACCCCGCGCAGAGCTAGTTTCGAGCAGCGCAACCCGAGGCGTGCTCAGTTTGGTAGTTTGGCAGACCAAGGTGCGCTGAGATGGGTGTGGTGGCGCAGCAGGGGGAGGTGTCGACAGATCCAGCTTGGCACAGTGACAGTTTCGTGTCAAAAGGCTTTGTCGAAGGCGCGCTAAAAGCTCGCCTGCTGAAACCAGGTCTACTGTCAGGGCAGGTGAAGTGCAGCCGGTGTAAGCCGAAGTTTGGCTGACCGGTGGACAGTGCGCACACGTCACCAAAACCTCACAGGCAGGTTTCCAGAATATCAGGCACATTAACAATGCAATAAATACCCCAAAAACCACTATTCAATGCAACTATCTGCAATCAGCACATAAATGTATCTCTGTATCGACTGTCCCGTCACATCTGATGTCAGATCAAAGGGGACTGACACCGTTTGGCACGCGTAATGGAAACCCAACCTGATTTGATTAACACAGCTGCAAACTAATGAGTTCACATCCCTCTCAGCCAACAAGAAACAGCCACAGCATCAGATAGGGAGTATATATTCAGCATCTGTCATCTTAGAAAAGTCGAAAGAAAAGAAACAGAGTGAGACTGCGAGAGAGAAAGACAGAGAGCACGCACGCACAAGAGAAACGCAACATTGATTTACAATTGTGGTGACCTCCTCCCAGGCTACCTTTGCATCATCAGCCCGTGGAGGTCTGCTCGCAGTTCCGTATATTCGGACACTGCGAGCTTGGACCTCCCGGACCAAAACATCAGTTTCCTCCTGGGAGAAGTCTGGCCGTCTGACGCTGCTGCTCTCTTCTGCCATGGCGAATTGAGTTAACTCTCATTATGCCTTCACGCGGTGCATTTAAGGGCGAGGAGAGGGGCTCATTTGATTGGTGTGATGTGTGTAAAACCCACTCCATGCCTTCTCTCCTCCCTCTTTCCGACTTGCGCAGGTAGGAGGGATGGAGGTGGGATAGAGGAGTAGCTGCGCCAGGCGCACGGTGTGCCAAACTTGCAAAATCCGCCTGGCCACACCCAGTTGGCGAAGTGCAGGTGCGCTGCGCCTCCGCCCCGCCCGGTCTGCGAAACTAGGGCCCAACATGTTAACTTCCCCACTCACTCACATGGACACATCCTGGATCTGGTCTGCTCAACTGGTCTAACATTACACCACCTCTCCATCATCAACCTCCATATCTCTGACCACCTGACAGTCACTATGAACATTAATATCCCCATCCCCACTTCAAAAGCAAAACGCACAATATCCTTCAGAAATCTCAAATCCATCGCTCCCTCAGCCTCACTGACCAGCATAATATCTACCTCACCTCCCCCATTCTCCGACGACCCCACTGACCTTGTCCACTATTATAACACCACCCTCTCCTCCTACCTAAATCAGTTGGCCCCCATCAAAATTAAAACCATCTCCTTCACTCACTCTGCCCCCTGGTACATCCCTGAGCTCCACGCCATGAAATCTCGAAAGCATCAGCTGGAAAGACTCAACAAGAAGACTAGCCTAACAGTTCACCTTCAAGCCTACACAGACCACCTGCTACACTACAAGAACGCCCTCAACACAACCCGGTCCAACTACTACTCTCATCTCAAACTCTCTGGCTCCAACAACCCCAAAATTCTTTTCTCCACAATAAACAAACTTCTGAAACCCCTCAACAACACCTCCACATCTTTTCACAGTCGACAAGTGCAACTCATTCTTGTCATTCTTCCAAACAAAAATCAACACCATCTACAGCAACCTGACCACCTCCCCTCCCTTCCCAACCCCTCCACCTGCTCTTCCCCCCACCTCTGTCCCGCCACTGTCACACTTCCCCCAACTGACTCCTCTGGACTTCACAAAAGCCACTACAGGTATGAGTAACTCTACATCAGTTCACGACCCAATCCCTTCCTCACTTGTTAAGTCCTGTCTCCCTTCTATCTCCCCACTCATCTCCAGAATTATCAATGCCTCCCTCAGCTCCGGCTCAGTCCCAGATCCTTTGAAACCGCTGCTGTCACCCCCATCCTCAAAAAACCCGGACTCACTCCCGACATCATGACCAACTTCCGGCCCATCTCCAACCTCCCCTTACTGTCAAAAAATCCTGGAGCCAATGTTGCCACTCACCTCAAAACCCACCTCACCTCCAACAACCTATTTGAGACGTTTCAATCAGGATTCCGGTCACAACACAACACTGAAACAGCTCTTCTCAAAGACACCAACAACCTCCTTCTCTCCGCTGACTCTGGACACCTCAACATCCTTATCATGCTCGACCTCACTGCTGCGTTTGACATGATTAAACACTCCACCCTCCCCTCCCGTCTTAAAACTTTTTACAACATCACTGGCATGGCTATCTCCTGGTTCAGATCATATCTTTCCAACAAACAGCAATCCATCCATATCAATAACTGCACCTCCTCCACCGCTCCTCTGTCCCAAGGCATCCCCCAGGGTTCTGTGCTTGGTCCTCTCCTTTTCATCCTTTACATCCTCCCATTTGGTAACATCATCTGCCGAAATGGCCTCCATTTCCACTGCTATGCCGACAATGTCTGGATCTACATCGCCACCAAATCCATCACTACAGCAATCTGCTCCATACTTGAAAATTGCCGCACTGAAATAAAATCCTGGATGCAAACTAACTTTCTACAACTCAACTGTCTAACAACTAAAAAAATCAGACATAATGGGGCCCAGTTCCCTTACTAAAAACCATCCATAATTTCAGCCTTAATGTTACAAATTCTACACTTTCTCCATCTCCAAGACACAACCTTTCATTTGAACATTTGAACTGCACGTTAATCATCACCAAAACCGCAAAACATAGCTCGGCTCCATCCCTCACTCACCTTCTCCACTGCAGAAACTCTGATTCACGCATTCATAACATTCAGACTCGACTACTGCAATAGCATTCTGTATGGTTCATCTTCTAAAGTCCTCAACAAACTACAGTACATCCAGAACTCTGCTGCCCGTCCTCACCCAGTCCCGCTCCCGCGACCATGTTTTGAAAAGCGCTATACAAATAAAATGTATTGTTATTATTATTATCATTATTATCATTATTATTATTATTATTATTATTATTCAGTTTTAGTCATTTTTATCGTTCTGGATTTTTTTTTAGTTTGAGTCTAGTTTTAGTTAAATTCATGACATTTTGTCAACGTTTAGTCATTATGATTTCTATGGGGTTTTTTATCTTTAAACTAGTCCAGTGAGGCTAATTCATGTATCAGAAATTAGAATGAAGGTGACGGCTTGTATAAAATTTTCATTTAGACAAATCATTTCTGCACACTTCCAAACTGTCATTTCTCCAGCAGTGCTTGACAGATTTAAGGGCTGATTTACGAGCACACACTTACTGATCATCATTTGAAAAGCTCAACATCTCTATTTATGCTCTCAAAAACTGTCACCACAAATAACTAATCTGGGACAACTAGTACCCAGGTTCATTGTAAACTCCAACTTATCACCTGAATGTTAAGAAGCAGAGAAATATCTTCATTAAAGCCTGAATTATTCCTTCATCTGCAACATGTTAGTCTGGAGGTTTAAACTTCTCACAGGGTTGGTGATTCAAACTAAACTTTCATCTGTCTGAGAAAGCTTTTCTGAGTTTAGACTGTTTACTTATAGCACAGCTACACTCACAGATAACTGAGCCTCCGACCTGCCTGTCAAACAGCAGAACCTTCTCCAGTCTGGACTGAGTGGAGTCCTGCGGGGATCAGTCTGTGAAGTCCGCTGCCGTTCAGTAGCTAACGAGCGGAGCTACCACTTCAACGAACAAGCTCTACAAATCCATTTAGCAGCTCCATCATCCACAGTCAGACACACATGGCTGATTATTTACTGTTGAATTACAGCTCTCGACTCGCATCAACCGCTCTGAGTGTTTCTGCTGGCTACCGAAACATTCTGGTGCAGACTATTTACTAGAGTTTACCAGGCTGTCGCTCATGCAGCATTTGCAACATCTCATCGTCCACCATTAACATTTTCATCACGTCTCGTCTTGTCAGCGAAAATGAAACATGGATCTTTTTTTAGTTTTTATTATCAAGATCTATTTTTAGCTTGTCATCGCCTCGTTTTCGTCATCGAAAAAAGGCTGTTGACAAATAACTTTCCTCATAGTTTTCATCAACAAAATTATCACTGTGTCTCACCCGATGTCATACCATCCACCATCCTCTGCACCTCCTGATGACAAAGACGGGTCATATGCTATGTCATTTAATTAATATTGATATGATACCCATGCAGTGTACAAATGTAACATTTTTGTGGTTTGCAGAAACAAACCATACCAACATTTTCTTATGCCGACCGGGCTGTGGAATATGGAATCCAATTTTCTGTCTGACAACACATCATATGAACTACTTCTGTTCGAGCCTAACCACAATCTATAATAGGCCAAGGTTTTACAGGAAGTTACCACGCCATATTTATCTAGCAACAATATCACACCACTGCATCTGCTCATATGAAAACAAAGGTGAGAGAAGGGAGTTATGAAGGAATGCAGAGAGATGATCGAAGAAATGAATAGAAAGGACAAAAGTGATAAAACATGGACAACAAAGTGCCAAGGGAATCAACAGGAAATCTGACGCTATTAGAGAAACTAGGAAAAAGCTGAATGTGTAAATAAAGTCAACAAAGTCTGAGCAGGTGAAAACTAACACTGATGTCCTTTTGTCACTTTTTTTTATACCATCAGAAAAAAATTTAAATAGATGTTTCTTCTCCCACTCGATCACTCAGGTGGAAAATGTTTTTGCCAATACAGACAAAACGCGATAAACAGAGCTGGAAACATGTTGTGCCAAATAAACAAGGGCGTGGGCTGAGCACGATCAGACTGATGAATGGTTCTGTGTCAGCATGCAGCAGCTTGAGAAACAATGTACCTTTTCATTCTTTCAAATGTTCCTGGGCAAATACCTGTCCACCTCCAGAAACATCACGGCAACTCCAACTTCCTGTTGATGCTTTATGACTGTAGGTTGGTTCACTGGAGTGTCGCCAAATGTTTCCTCTTTTGTTTTTGATTTTGGAAAAATAAATCATGAAAATACTCTGGCTGGCTTTGAAAAAGAAAAAAAAACACTGCCAGAACTATATCATTACCGCAAGACATTTGATTTTGCTTGTGGGTGTGATGGCGATGTCAGTCCATCTGTCCAACTCTAAACCAGATGTCCCCAGTGCTACTGGCCAGATTTATGTGAAGTTATTGGTGGATAATTATGTCTTCATAATTAAACCATAAACTACAGAGTTAACTCAACACTTTTCAAAATGACCCGTTTGAATGTTTTAACAAATTACCATGTTTTCTAGTTTAGGTTTGATTTCATTTAGGCGGCCTAAACTACTTTATAAAGGTTAAAGAGAGATTGTGGTGGTGAACATTGACTGTTGATCGCCGTGTCAAAATCAGAACCCTCCCCAGTCACAGTCAGAATAACAACTGTTACTGTGTCTCCAAATTGAGAATAGTGTTAGTTCAGGCAGGAAACAATGTCAAGCTCAGCGTGCATCCCAGCTACATCAGCTTATTTTAAGCAGCCCAATCAACTGATGGATCAGCTGATTGATGACATTGATTACGATTATTTTGCAGGAGAAATAAACTGTATATGTGGATGATTCATCAAAACATTTATCTCAAATATTTGATTCAGTGTTTGGAAATGTGAGGGTCTGCCAGTGAGGCATCTTGGGAGTTAGCAAGCCAGTTGGGAGTTTGGACTTCTAAGTTCAACTTGCCCCGATCTAACCCCCTCTTTCAAAAACTATTTCTGATCACTTTTATCTTGTGTTTTTTGCCTCCGAGCCAGTAATAGTCCTGGCTGGAGGCATAATGTTTTCAGGTTTTCCATACATCGATTTTTTTTGCATGTACACAATATCTCAAGAACAGCTTAAGGGAATTTCTTGAAATTTGGCACAATTGTTCACTTGGACTCAACAATGAACTGATTGGATTTTGGTGGTCAAAGGTCAAGGGTCAAGGTCAATGTGACTTTGTATCTGTCTCAGTCGCTTGAACATGATATCTAAAGAACACTTTAAGGGAATTTCTTTCAATTTGACACAAATGTCCACATGGCCTGAAGAATACAGTGATTAGAATTTAGTGGTCGAAGATCAAAGGTCACTATGACTTTACAAAACTGTTTTTGGCCATAATTTGATAATTGTTATGCTAATTATGACACACAAATGTGTGGGATATGGGCAATTTCAAGTCCCAAATCAACCTGCATGTCTTTGGACCCGGAGAAAACCCGTGTTGACTCAGGGAGAACATGATGTGAGGTGACAGTGCTAACCACTGTTTGTGTTTTGTGTTGTCTGTTGTTTACACAGCTAACAGCTTTTTAAAAATGGCAGTTGCCAGTTGTGCATTCGCTCATATGTTTGACCACTGTTTGTCACACATGACATGGTTCCTCTTGTTCTGAAATAGGAGCTAAAAAAGTCCCTTAAAATGGTGTTCTATGATCTAAGATCATTCCCAGTTCTACACACAACAACACAATAAAAAGGGGGGTTCTTAGAAGTATGAAAAGTTCCTACAGGCCAAAAATGTCTATAGGGTTCTTAGCTTGTCCTCATAGGAGAACACTGGTTCCTGGTAGAACCTTTTACTAAGGTTAGACCTGGAGTCCTTTCAGATTGTTCTATTCAGAACCTATCCATCCTCCAAGGGTGCTAACAAGAACCCACCCAGGGGGGTTCTACCAAGAATCCCTTCATATCCCAAAGGTTTCATCTAGTACCCACCCAGGAGGGACTTGAAAAATAGGAACAGATTACATTACTCATAGAGTCTTGGGCTTCATGAGGCTTTTTAAGGGCCAGAGCTGATGTGGTCCAGAACAACCCACAACACTCACAGTTCATTGAAGCATTACTACTACAGCCATTACTAAATACTACTTAAATAGTGCAGTTGAGTAGGTAACCAGCTCGATTCCAAATTAGAGCCAAATACAAAATGCGAAGTAGTGGGTATGTGTTTAAAGATAATAATAATAATGTGGGCTGACCATGTGGTGTTGGATTGTGTGAAATGATGGTAAAGATATCAGCTATGACAGAACACAAGTAAAATTGATTGATTTAGGGGATTTCAGATACAACTACATTTGAAAATACCACTATTTGAGGGAGACAATCGTGTAAACATCCATACTTTCAACAATCCTCGAAGAACTCTTTCTTTTAGAAAAGGTTCTTTGGATGAAATGGATTCTTAATGGAGCCTCTATTCAAATAGAATTTGTGAGCTCGTGTTTACGACATGGGAAGTCATGAACACGAACTTGTGAACTTCAGTTTCCTCGAATGAGATCGTAATTGCCACAAGAGGGGGGCATTCACATGGACTCTTCTCGTAAACACGGTAAGCACTACCCCTTTCAAACGCGGCATAAGTCTTACAAAGAACTTGTGCCGTGTTCGAATGTTATCTTTGAAAATCTCTTCCTTCCAAAAAGGGTTATTTGGATGAAAATGATTCTTAATGGAACCCTTAAGTGGAATTTATACTTCTGAATCAATGCTGTACCTATGGTGTATGCTCTGCGTCAACACTGAGCCTTCACCGTACCCTATGCCATAGCCTGACATGCACCTCCCCAGAAATGTAACTACACATCGCAGCGACGCAGACCTCCTGTCTGTTTTTGTAAGCTGAAACCATTTCCCTCAGCGGAAACAAAGCTTTTATTCACTTTAATTTCACAGATAAAAAACAATAAAATTGTAAAGACAATAAAGCCCCCACAAAATAACATTTTAAGTCTGGTGTTTGATTTATCCTGGCTTCATATGAGCAGAGAAAATTGCCGCTCATCGCTAGGCTGATGTATACAATGTGAAATGCCATAGGCTTCTGCTAATAATGTTAGTATGTTTTATTTGTTCGGAAAACGTGTTTAGCTAAGACCGTTGTTTTGTTGGTGAACCTTGTGAGTTGTAATGTTACATTTGTTGAATGGTTGCTGTTGTTCCTGGCTTAATATGAGAAGAGGAAAAGTCTGCTAGCCACTAGACTAATTTATACATTGTAAAATGCACTAGGGTTGTGCTAAAAACATTAGCATGTTGTATATGTGGGGAAAATGTGTCTGTGAATCTTGGGAGTTATAATGAAGCTGATTTGGGTTAATGTGTTTGAAATTGTTGCTATTAAGCCATGTTTAATGTGTGTTTAATATGTGTTTAATGTGTGTTTTGGGTGTGTTTTAAATCAGCTAAACTTTACAGCACTTTACAGACACCCCATCGCCAATTAATATTTTGGAGTTGTAACTGCAGTGTGACATAGACAAACCGCCGCACAAGTATAGATGCTCACAACAGCATAGGCAATGTGCGTAGGTTACGGCGTAGGCTCTGCATGGAGCTAATGCACAAGTATGAATCCCGCTTTTGTCTTACAAAGAACACCTGAAGAAGCCTTTTTTCTTCACAAGCAAATGGTTCTGGGTGGAGACTCAGCCCATTCAGAAAAAACTTTTTTGGAACCCTTATTTCTTAGAGTTCACTGTTTTAAAGATACTGAATGAAACTCCTGCAGATGTTTCACAATGAAATCCAAGTGTGACAGTGAGGGATTATGTCATTTAAACTTTTAATATAAAGGATTTGCAGAGGGAGTGTTGATTTCCAATGACAGGAGCTGAACAGCAGCCAGCAGCAAGTCTAGGCAGTTAGTGAATGAAAACAGTATTTCTGTTGGAGAAGTCAAACTAAGAACAAAGTGGTGACTGTGACATGACTGTAGTGGAATTAGTGCTGTGGAAATTCTCATTGGCAGAAGTTTTGAGTATGCATTGGAGAAATTAGGAATAAAAGCATGCCTCTCTCTCTGCCATTTTTTCTTTTCTTTTTCCTTTTTTTTAATCAAGGTTTATTTTTCAGTTTTTATAGCCTCCCATTACCCACCCATCCACTACACAGACCCTTCCCACCCTAAACTAAATTAAGAATAACTAAAAAAAAAAAAGAATTTAACACAAAATAAAAGTTTTAGAAAAAAATGAATTAAAAAAAAATTAAAAAATAAATAAATAAATATAAAGAATAAATAAATAAATAAAAAGGGGAAAGAGGATAGAAGAGATGTAGATCTGGATTGTGAATTACTAGTTACTAGTGAATTACTAGTTTCTGCGTGCAACTGAGCATCTGATTCTTCCACAAAGTCTAAAAAGGTCCTCCATGTTAATTAGAATTTAAATATCATTCCTCTCGTGATGTATCTAATTTTTTCTAATTTAAATGACTGCATGACCTCTCTTATCCAACGTGCAAAAGTAGGGGGCAAAGCTTCCTTCCATTTCAACAGTATCAGTCTCCTAGCTAATAAAGTGGTGTAGGCCAGCAGATTTGCCTGAGAGGAGAAGGTTCAAGTGGGTAATGCAAGACAGTAGCCAACATGTCAAAAATCAACTGCCAGAACTGGGTCAGTGTCGGGCAGGACCAGAACATATGAAAGAGACTAGCAGTATCTTGTTTGCACCTGTCACACATCGATTCTAGTTTAGGATTAATTTTCGGCAGTTTCTCTTTCGAGTAGTGAAGGCGGTGGACCACTTTAAATTAAATAACACAATGTCTCGTGCATATCGAAGATGAATGTATCCTTTTAATGATATGATCCCAAATTTCCTCTGAGATAGACATCTTCATATCTCTCTCCCACTGAATTTTAAGAGGTTCAAATGGTACTTGGTCAAGAGTGTTGATCATAAAATAAAGTTTACTAATATACGCCTTTCCCGCAGGGTTGAGTTTAAGAATATGATCCAATTGGGTTTTTGGGGAAAGAACTGGAAAGTGACTAAATTTAGAACGACTAAAATCCCAGACTTGGAAGTGAGACTGTGGTAAATCAAATTTTTCAGAGAGCTGATTGAAAGGTGTAAAAGTGTTATCAATAAATAGGTCCTCCAAAGTAAGTATCCCTTTGAGTCTCCAAAGCTCAAAGGTTCCATCAGCGATAGAAAAAAAAAAAAAGCCTGATTTTTTTTGCGATAGGGGTACTAATGGGAAGATCTTTCAATTCGAAGGCCTGTCTAAATTGTTTCCCGATCTTAATAGACTCACATATAATTGGGTTAGTAGTGAATTTGGATATAGGGTGAGCCCAAGGAAGTTTTGAGAAGAGGAGAGAGTGTAAAGATGTATGAGAGACAGATGATGCCTCTAGGGCTAACCAACATGGAATTTCAGTGCCTGCGGACTTGGGCTGCCAGTAGGACAATCAATCAATCAATCAATTTTATTTATAAAGCCCAATATCACAGGGCTTTACAGCATATGGCATCCCTCTGTCCTTAGGACCCTCACAGCCAATAAGGAAAAACTCCCCCCAAAAAAACCCTTTAACAGGGAAAAAAAAAATGGTAGATACCTCAGGAAGAGCAACTGAGGAGGGATCCCTCTTCCATGATGGACAGATGTGCAATAGATGTCGTACAGAACAGATCAGCATAATAAATAAATAATAATAAATAATAATAATAATAATAATAAATACAGTGCCCTTACATTACAGGATGAATAATAATGTTGGAAATTTGGTAAGGCCATTCCGCCAGCTACACAGGGTTTCTGAAGGACAGTTTTGCGTATCTGAGGTGTTTTGCCATTCCATATAAATGATGAAATGAGTTGATCTAATGAAAAGAAAAAGGATTTTTTGGTACCGACTGGAAAAGGTATAGAAATTTAGGCAAGATGTTCATTTTAATCGCGTTGATACAGCCTGTGACAGATAGAGGGAGCCCAGACCAGTGTTCCAGATCTAATTTGGTACGACCCAACAGAGGAAGAAAATTACATTTAAAAAGATCATTATGCTTCCGTGTTACAACAACACCTAGGTAAGTAAACTTATTAAGTGAGATCTTGAATGGAAGGGAGCTGAGTGGACTTTCGTCTGCCGCAGTGTTAACTGGAATTAGTTCACTTTTGTTTAAATTGAGTTTATACCCAGAGAAAGTTCCAAAATCTTTTAATAACTTCAAGATCTTAGGGATGCAGGTTAATGGATCAGATATAAAGATCAACAGGTCATCTGCAAAAAGCGATACTTTATGCATCTGATCTCTTTGGATACCATGGATACTACTGTCACTACGCAGGGCTATAGCAAGCGGCTCTATCGCTATCGCGAAGAGCAGAGGACTGAAAGGGCATCCCTGCCTAGTTCCTCCATGCACCTCGAAAGATGGGAATATTGTGTCATTTGTACGTATTGAGGCCTTTGGGGAAGAGTACAATAATCTGATCCAAGATATAAAATTATCACCAAAACCGAATTTTCGTAAAGTAAAAAAAAGATATTCCCACTCCATGCGGTCGAAAGCTTTTTCAGCGTCGAATGAGACCAGCAACCTCAGGGGTCTTAGAAGGATTGGAATAAAAAATATTAAAAAGACGACGGAGATTGAAAAAGGAGTGTCTATTTTTGACAAATCCAGTCTGGTCTGGAGAAATTATATTAGGAAGGACCGTCTCTAAGCGGTGAGCTAAGGCCTTGGCCAGTATCTTCATGTCAGTATTAAAGAGTGAAATAAGTCGGTAAGATGTACAATCGAGGGGGTTTTTACCCTTCTTGAGCAGAACAGAAATTGAGGCTTCACATAATGATGGAGGGAGAAAATGAGCTATGAATGACTCCTTGAGCATTTCGGCCAGTAGTGGGGAAAGGAGCTTTGACAATGTCTTATAAGATTCGGCTGGAAAGCCATCTGTACCAATTGCTTGCATTATTTCAATTTCAGAGATGGGCTCTTCAAATCTCTCTCTAATATTTACATCAATGGAGGGGATCTCCAACTTAGTCCATTAGTGACTGATCCTCAGGGGGGTCGGAAGCATAGAGTTTTGAATAGAAATTATGAAATGCATCATTTATTTCATCATGATTTGTAGTAACCGTACTTGAGGGAGTTTGAATTTCTGTTATGTTTTGACGGGCCGAATATTGGCGAAGCAAGAATTCTGCTGCATTTCTCTTCCTGCTCATAGTTATTAGAGCGTGACTTCAAAAGGAGGCGTTCTGCATGTCCCGTTGACAACATTTCAAATTCTTTGTAGTGAAAGACGTTTTTTATATAGCTCAGGCGACGGGGAAGAGGCATAAGTTCTATCAAGTTTAAGTATTTAATCCTGTAAGACATTAATTCGTTGCATTTTACATTTTCGGGTATAGGCAGAGTACAACATAATCTGACCCCTCATGTAAGCTTTTAATGTCTCCCACAAAGTTGCTATAGATATGTCTGGGGTACAATTTATCTCAAGAAAGGAGATAATTTGGTCAGACAAAAATCTCAAGAATGCTTCATCAGAAAGTAAGGGAGAGTTAAAGCGCCACGGTTGGCAAGATAAGGGTTGGTTTGGTAAAGTTAGTTCGAGAGATAATGGGGTATGGTCTGAAATTACAGTAGCCTGATAACTGCAACTTCGAACCGACAAGAGCAACTTGTTCTCTAGCAAAAAATGATCAATTCGAGAAAAGGTTTTATGTACATAGGAAAAGAATGAGTAGTCGCGAGCTGTGGGATTTAGAAAATGCCAAACATCCGGAACACCATAGGAATTTAAGAATGAATTAATAACCATAGAACATTTAGAAAGCAGGGCTGGTTTTGATGAGCTATGATCAAGAGTAGTGGACAGGATGCAGTTAAGATCCCCACCAAGAATCAGGTAGTGTGTGTTGATGTTGGGAGGGCGGGAGAGAAAATCTTTGAGGAATTGTGCATCATCTGAGTTTGGGGCATAGATGCTGGCTAGCATAACCAGACTATGATATAACTGACCTGTGACAGGATGGACAGTGTAGATACCAAAGCACCATTATTTATCGAATTATTGAGCAATTGGCAGGGAGCTCCAAAATCTTCCGCCTACCCACACATCGTAGCACCGGAAGTCATGTTTTTCTTTTCTAACATTTAAGTGATTACCTAGAGAGGTTTTTATTATTCTGCGCCTGGAGCAGGTGAGCAATAAGAACTCCATAGGCAGAATCCATCTCCTGCTCCTCGGCTCTGACACTGCCGTTACACTGCAGTCATTTTGTGGCAGTAAAATCCAGATTTGTTGGCCCTTTAAAATTGATTTGAAGGTCAGATGGAAACGCCGCTGGTGACAGAGGCAGAGACAGTAAACAGCAGGGACACAAAGCCAGAGCTGGAGACACTGTGAGGAAAGTAAATGGCTTCATTTATTGGAGCTGCAGTGAGATATACCCTGTTTCACTTTACTGCCACTGAGACTCAGTATGTGTTTCATGGTCGCCTCTCATTGCCGTCTGTCACCTTCCTTTATCCCTAATTGGACAACCACAGAAGGTGTCGGCTCTTTTTCCTCAGTCGACCTCTTCAGCCTTCAAAGTAAATGATGAGCTGCAGATGAACTATGTGACATAATCTAATTAATATTGTCGCAGCTCGTTACCTGGATGGACATCATCGATTAATTGCCCTGGCAACGGTAACCCACGGCAACTGACATGAGAGGATGAGATGTGTCTGAAGAATTTGATTCTTTTGTTTGTTTGACTTGCTCTCCTCCTCTTCTCTTCTCTCCTCTTCTTCCTCCTCCTCCTCCTCTTCCTCCTCTGGCTCTGTGCAGGGCTGGGTTTGAACAGGATATCGAGGGCGACCACTCGTTTCACCCAGACAGCTGCCATGGTGAGATAAACTCGCCATTTTACAGCCACAATACTTATGATAACAGTTCTAATATGAGGTGTAAACAGTGTAAACGTCAGTGGATTGTAAAAGTGCAGTAATGATACAGACAATAAACTGGACAATGAAATAAATGGGCAGAATTTTAAGGGGATACATGGAGTTTTGTGCAGCAGAAGAATCTAACTGTGGTTGTGTTGTGTTCGTGTGCAGCCGATGTGTTGGCAACCACACGGAATCAGGAGTCTGCAGCCGACTCGGCCTACGGTAAGAAACTCTTCTTATGATGGCTTTATTCCACTTCAGCAGCAGAGAGTCATGATGTGATATTTAACAGCACCACCACTGGTCAGGTGAGGTATAAATTGAAGTCCACGTCCAGGGGTTACAGAGCAATATGATCATTCACACTCCACTATGTTCACCAGATATTTTCCAGCTGTGTCTGTCTGCCATCTGCTGCTGAGCAACCAGGCTACAGTGGCTTCTTACAGCTTCTTCTTTGAAAAAATTAATGTTTTGGCTTATTGGTGTATATTATAAGTCATTCATCAAATACCAATGCTTTGGGTTGGTGGATCAGGCCGACCACCAACTCAAAGCATTGGTATTTGACGAATGACTTATTAACCCCCCCCCCCGGCCGGACTCACTATAAAACTCCATAAAGGCCGACGGGAGCTGCAGATTCAGCTAATAACCCTCTAGCTGTGTCTCAATTCAGGGGCTGCAGCCTTCAAAGGCTGCATTTGAAGACTGATTTCGTCAAATCGGTGTGACCAAGGCTGTCCCATTTCGAAGGCTCCTTCAAATGCAGCCAAGAAATGCAGCTTTCTTTCCCAATATTTGGAGGATGCAATAGATGAATCCTTCGTGGCCCAGTTGTAACGGTTGTTAACTAGCTAGCACTTAGCTGTTGTTAACATTACTATTAGCTAAAAGCACACAGCTTAAACAATCTTAACTCAAAAAGTTTACCTGAAAACGGTCCTCCATCATCCTGAAATATATCAAACGGCGGTGTCTCTGGCGGTGAATCATCTCCTCAAGTATTAAATAAAAAGTTTAAATATATTATCAATCTCTGGGTCCATGATTTAGGGCTAACTTACTTACTACCTTTATCCTTCTTTCGTCAAGTTTAGCTGGTTGCTAGGTAACAGGAACGGCAATTGGTTGAGGCGAGAACAACTGGTGATGCAACCACGAAATCCTCAAAATACCAGACTGTCCCATTTCGGAGACCATTCAGTTTGGCTGATGCGGCCTTTAAAGTACGTGGCCGACGTAAACTGTGAAGGCCGCGTCCTTCAAAGGATGCCGCTCCTGAATTAAGACACAGCTTCTACCAGAGAGACACACAGCACACTGTTTTTCCATTGGCATTTAATGCATCATTATAAAAGTATTGATTCTACTACTTTGACAGCCTGATGGTTGATGTTAAGACATCCTGAATCAAAATACCTATTTTTTTGTATTGTGACAGATTGTTTTCTATCAAAATTTGTAGGATATAGTCAGTCTGACACCTCTGAAGTTACCAACATGTCTCCTAGCAATGCAGGCCTTCAACTGTCAATCAACTGTTGCTGTGGGAAATGCCCACTCAGACTCTGTTTTCACAAATATATCTAAAAAAAACCAGTTTGATCTGCACAAATGCTGTTGTGACGCTGCAGTTTACATTTCCATGTACAATAAGTGATCAGTCTCTGATTGATGGGAAATCAGCAGATTTATTAAATACATCTTCGACCCAATGGCGGTTTTGGGCGGGGGCCAGCAGGGGCCAGTGCCCCCGTAACTCCGAGTCCGGCCCCCCCTGTGGCCCCCCCGCCGAGGAGTCGGAGGAGGAACGCGGAACTAAATCGTCTCAACAGGTTGCCGGTCGGACCACTTAAAGAGGCGCACCCAGTGAATCATGCAGAATACACCACACAAGAAGGAAAAGGGCCTGAGTTTTCTAGTGTTTAAGTACAGTTTCCCATACATTGACTAATTTGCCCTGCCACAGTCTCCAAAAACTGGCCAGATATAAAATGCCTCCGGTAAATGAACGTCACTCTGTAGCGCACCGGCTGGAGCTCCTACTGGGAATTCTTCGGCTCCCCCCTCCCTCCCCCTCACCCTCCCCGGCCTCACCACAGACGTCGCTCTCCTAGCGCTAATGTGAGCCTGAGTTGATAGAGCAGACCGCATTTCTAAGCGGAACATTGAGGAATACTGACATCCACTTCGTGAGCATTATGGAAAACACCCAGAACACATCAGTAGAGAATTGTGTGGCTGTATTTAAGACAACTCTGAGCCTGCACGGCAACATACAGCACCACTGAGGTAAGCTCTGAAAACTTTTTCCTTTTCATTTGACTCATGCCTGTCACGTCATGTTGATGTAGTGATGTGAAATACGATCCGGGGTTTTCATGGGTCTTTTATTTTGAAAATCGACTGGATACTCTTGTCTTTTCTGCGCCTGACTTCCTGTTTGACTCATTTGGTCTGTGCAAATTGACGCGCCGTCAGAAATAGACCCGGCGCGTAATTTTAGCGGAGCGGAGCGCCGAGCCGCTTCTAGGCCGCGGCTGGTGGAGCAGCTTCTTGAATGGCTGCTATTAGCTCCGGCACCCGCGCCTCGGCCGGATCTCGCACGCCACGGATCCGGTGGGTTGCTATAAATGGGCCTGTCCCAGAGGCATTCAATTACCAGAGGGCTTTTGAAATGCTGTGATTTAGGGTGCTGTACTTGAAAATCGAGAGGGAGAGAGGAAAGCAGTAATTTGTGCCTGTTTGTGTGTAATTTATTTGAATCTCACCTTTTGTTTTCCTTTCGTTTTGCGTATTTTGTATTGTTTTGCGTATCTGGAACTGTACTTGTGAGTGTGAGAATTTTAAAAGAATATTTTGTCTGCACATGATTTTAAATATTAAAATAGCCCTCCAGAGGCAGATCAGTACGTCAGTCATTTTTCTTTTGATTACTGAAATGTTTAACCACTAATACTTGGCCGTATTTTAAGTGTAACCCTACCACCCTACCCACCATAACATACAACTAATGTTTTTATCAGTGAAAATAGAACATTTTTCACACATAAAAAGCACAAAGATGTTGAAATCTAGGCATATTCTGCCATCATAACTTTGCTCTGAGAATTCACCAGATTGATGCCTTTAAATCAAATAGGGGAGCATGCCCCCGGACCCCCTTACACATATATATATTTTATTGTTCAGACTTAGATATTTGACCGTACTTGTATGTGCCCCTGTATCAAAAGGACTGGCCCTAGCTTGGCCCCCCCATTGAAACTGGCCTAGAACCGCCACTGCTTCGACCAGGAGAAAAGGTCCCAAAAGAGTGAATCTTCCAGAAGTCTGAGGGTTTACAGAGAGCAGCGTGTCAGCAGGCACATGCCAATGAGCTCATCTTGACACCTCTGCTAAAGAGCTCAAACTCAACCGGAAGAAATTTTGTTGTTACCGCTCGATTGACTCGTGTTGATGTACAGTAGCTCGTCGCTCGGTTTGACCTCCACTAGATTACCCTCAGATTCAGATTCAGATTCAGATTCAGATTCAGAATACTTTATTAATCCCCGGGGAGAAATTGTTTTTGTTCCAATGCTCCGTGCAAAGTAGAAATAGAAATACAGTATGAAAGGAAACAAGAGATAAAGATGAAGATATAAATAAGATACTAAAATAGCCAATGAAATAAATAAAATAAATATTAAAGTAGACATTAACATAAAATAAAATATTAAAGTAGACAATAAAGTGAAATAAATAATAAAAATAGTAAAGTAGACAATCTGAAATATATACAATATACAATGAAAAGGTTGTAGCATTATAAATGAAATAAGAATGAGTAATTATATTGTGTGTTTTGTTTTATAAATAGCCAAATGAGTCCGATAATCAAAGGGAGGAGCTGTATAGTTTAATGGCCACAGGTAAGAATGACTTCCTGTGGCGCTCAGTGGTGCATTTAGGAGCAATCAGTCTCTGGCTGAAGGTGCTCCTCAGTTCGACCAGAGAGAGGGTGAGAGCCATGCTGAAGTATCGCACCTTTGACAGCATCCTCCTGTCTGACACTGCTGTCAAAGGGTCCAGCTGCACCCCACAACGTCACTGGCCTTTCTGATCAGCTTGTTGAGTCTGTTGGCATCGGCTACTCTCAGTCTGCTGCCCCAGCACACCACAGCAAACAGAATAGCACTGGCCACCACAGACTCATAAAACATCCTCAGCATAGTCCGGCAGATGTTAAAGGAGCGGAGCCTCCTCAGAAAATAGAGGCGGCTCTGTCCCTTCTTGTAAAGGACTTCAGTGTTCTTAGTCCAGTCCAGATTATTGTCTATGAACACACCCAGGTACTTGTAGTGTTCTACAATGTCCACGTTATGCCCCAGGATGGAAACTGGGGTCACTGGTGTCCTCGTTCTCCTCAGATCCACCACCAGCTCTTTTGTCTTTGTTGTGTTGAGCTGCAGGTGGTTCAGCTCACACCATGAGACAAAGTTATTCACCACAGCCCTGTATTCAGCCTCCTCACCCTTGCTGATACATCCAACTATAGCAGAGTCATCAGAAAACTTCTGAAGATGACAAGACTCTGTCTGGTAGCTGAAGTCCGTGGTGTAAAGGGTGAAGAGGAAAGGAGATAGGACAGTACCTTGTGGAGCCCCGGTATTGCTGACCACTGTGTCTGACACACAGTGCCGTAAGCGCACGTACTGTGGTCGGCCAGCGAGGTAATCCACAATCCAGGACACAAGGGGGGGATTCACCAGCATCGCCAGCTTGTCACCCAGTAGAGCAGGCCTGATGGTATTGAAAGCACTGGAGAAGTCAAAGAACGTGACCTGACAGTGCTCCCGGCTTGTCCAGGTGGGCGTAGATGCGGTTCAGCAGGTAAATGAGGGCATCCTCAACTCCAATCCGGGGCTGGTAGGCGAACTGGAGGGGATCCAGGTGCGCCTGACCATAGGCCTGAGCTGCTCACGGACGAGTCTCTCCAGGGTCTTCATGATATGTGACGTCAGTGCCACCGGTTGGTAGTCCGAGAGACCGCTGGGCTGCGGCGTCTTTGGCACTGGAACGAGGCAGGACGTCTTCCATATCACAGGGACCCTCTGGAGGCTCAGGCTCATTTTGAAGACACGATGAAGCACTCCACAGAGTTGTTCGGCGCAGGCTCTGAGAACCCGTGGGCTGACACCATCAGGGCCTGCAGCCTTACCAGCGGGGAGTTTGCTCAGCTGTCTCCTAACATGTAGAGGTGTAAAGAGTGCAGGTTGAGGAGGAGAGTTGAAGGTAGCATGGGAGCCAGAGGAGGTGTGAGGAGTGGGGGATGGGTGTTAGGGGCCCACCACGTTGGATGAGGTGCTATCAGGAGGAGGAGGAGGGGGGGTCAGAAGCGGTGGTGGCTGGAGACAGTCAGCAGGAGAGCCAACAGCGGCCGGGGCTGCAGTGTCAAACCTATTGAAGAACAGATTTAACTCATTGGCCCTAGCCACACTACCATCAGCTCCACTGCTAGTTGGTCTGTAACCGGTGATGGTCCTCAAACCACTCCAGACCTCGCTCATGTTATTCTGCTGGAGTTTCCTCTCCAGCTTCCTCCTGTAGCCGTCCTTAGCCTCATTGATCTTTGCACTCAGCTCCCTCTGAATGTCCCTCAGCTCCTCCCTGTTGCCACCTCTGAAAGCCCTTTTCTTCAGGTTGAGTATGGCTTTGATGTCCTTTGTTACCCAAGGCTTGTTATTTGGGTAACACCGCACAGTCCTTGCTGGGACAATGCCGCCCACACAGAAATTAATGTAGTCTGTAATGCACTCAGTAAGCCCATCAATGTCCTCTCCATGTGGCTCACAGAGTACATTCCAGTCAGTCACCTCAAAACAGCCCTGCAGTGTCTCATAGCAGTCCTCTGACCATGTCCTCACTGGCTTTGTGGTCACAGGCAGCCTCTTCACTAGAGGCACATAGCAGGGGGTGAGAAGCACCAAGTTGTGATCTGATCTACCCAGCGGGGGAAGGGACGTGGAGGTGTATGCGTCCTTTACATTAGCATACAGCAGGTCCAGGCTCTTCTCCTCTCTGGTTTTACAGGTCACATACTGGGTGAATTTCGGGAGTGTCTTTTTAATAGAGACATGGTTGAAGTCACCCGAGATTATAATGAGAGCACTCGGGTGTGCAGTCTGTAGTCCGGCTATTGTAGAGTGGATGACGTCACATGCCGAAGTCGGGTTAGCGGACGGGGGGATATAAGCAGCCACTACAATAGCATGTGAGAGGTAAATAGTAAATAGTAAGGACGGAGGCCCACAGCTAACAGTTCAATATCCGGGCTGCAGATGCGGTCTTTGACTGTGATGTGACCAGGATTGCACCACCTGTTGTTCACGTAAACAGCAAGCCCACCTCCTTTACGCTTACCGCTCTTAGTGTAGTCCCTGTCAGCCCGGACAGTGTGGAAACCCACGGTGGAAACATTGTGGTCAGGAACATCCGTGTGTAGCCATGACTCTGAGAAAATCATCAGGCTACACTCCCGGTATTCCTGATGACTCCGGGTTAGCGCTGTAAGCTCGTCCATCTTATTCCCCAGTGATCTCACGTTGCCCATGATGATAGATGGGAGACACGGCTTGAATGTCTTCCTCTCCATAAGTCTCCGGTGTTTCGCTCCTTTCCGCCGCCGTAGCGATCTTTTCCCTCTGCAACCCCGGTGTGTTTTCCTCCAAAGTTCAGCAGGGATATCCTCCCTCACCGTAGCCAAGCCGGCCGGCTTCAGCTCCATCAGCTGATCCCTGGAGTAAACAATGCGGTGTTGCTGAGCGACGGTCGAGTGGCAGAGTAAAAGGAGCGATTCCACCACAAGCAAAGCAACAAAAACTCTCCACACAAGCATGATTAGAGAGGACGTAGCTTAATAAATAACTAAAGTAAAAACAGAACAAGTAAGATAAAGAAGAGAGGAAAAAAGTAGAAAAACAAAGTTAAAGTAAGCAGGAGCGGCTGGAACAGGCTGCATACACCGTGGCGCATGCGCACTACAATCCAGCAGATCAAAGTATCGCCTTGCTAAGAGGCCTGCCCTGTATTCATGGCTGTGTCTTGGCTGCTACCTGACTGTCAAGAGTTGGTAATTCCTAAACCAGCCCAGGAATTGTCATTCAGAGAGCGACAGCAAACCCACGCAGTGAATCCCATTAAGGCTCTTTGAGTTGTATTACTGTGATTAAAGGCAGAGAGGGGGCAGACAGACAGCAGGATGGAGCAGAAACACAGACTTCAATAATACAGATTGTCTGTCAGGAGCACTTGAAGAGAACTTGAGTGGCTGCGTCATGTCAGTGGTGATAAAGAGAAAACACAGTCACCACACAGAAAAATACAGGAAGTTAAGAGGCTTAAGAAAAACTGACTGAGATAAATGATTAGTTGTTCTTTTTCACCACATCCTAAGTCTCTTATCACATGTCTCTGAGCCTCCTAAAGTCGATCACCAGCTCAGTTTGGCATTGTCATGTTTGACTTGTTTTGTGTCATTCCTGGTGGGAAATTGATGCAGATTTTATTTTATTTTATTTTTTTGCTGAGCAATCCTGATCCTTTCAGAGAGCTGCAGCTTCCAAACTAAACACTGAAGTCCATGGGATTTTTTTTAAAGGGTAGCCAAGTCCTCAGAGCTTAGAGAGCGCCTCGCTTTGTATTCTGCCGCGTAAGTTAATTGCATTCACCTGGCATCTAAATGAGGTCCTGTTAGACGACTAGAATGAAAAGTACCTTTTATAAAGGAGCTCTGAGAGCCACAGAGCACAGAGATGCTGTCCTGAAGAAATGAACCCACTCAAGTCTGGTGACCGTAAAAATCAGCAGTTGACATCCTTTCACTACATTAAGCTTCAAGTTAAAGGGTATTTTTTCCACCTGGACTCTATTTATCTGTGTTTTTGTGACAAAAAGGCCAGTGAAGAACATTCATGTACTGTATGTATGAACATTCATAGATACATAAATTCACAGGTAATGAATGACACGTAACTTAAAAATGATAAATTAACTTGTTCTTTCTAGGTGTTAGCAGCTTAAATTTGCTGATTTTACACTTGACTTGAGAAAGTCAAAAAAGACTTGCAGTTCGACTTGGATTTTAAAACCTTGCAACTTTACATGGACTCGAGCCTTTTGATTTGAAAATACTTGATACCTTTCCTTGAGTGAATTTGACTGGAGAAAGTCATGAACATTTTTCCAATGTGAGAAGAGTTAAATACAAGTCAGGACAGAAACATAAAAAAAATCATTCTGCTGTGCTTCTGCTATGAAAATACTAAGTCAGCACTACTTTTTTATGATGAAGTTCACTCGCACTTGTTTTAAAAAATAGATAAAAATTTTAAAAAGTAGGCATGATTTTTGTAACTTTAATATGTTATTACCCTTTAGTTAAGATAGCATTGCCTTCGGTAAGGAGCGCATTATGACTTGTATTGGACTCAAAATTCAATGTTTAGGGCTTTGGACTTGTAAGTCTTGACGTGGGACTTATAGAACAGTGAGCAGGCACCCCCTCTGGGAATGTGCTTCTTAATATTATGAGAATAAGCAAAAATACTCATAAAAATAAATAGTGTTTTTAAATAGTTAATTTCTGAACTACTTAATGATGAATTAATTTCTCAGTGGGGTTGCAGAACTCATTGATCATATGTGCAGATAGCGGGGAGTGTTCAGGTCTTGAAAATCAAACATGGAGGACCAGAGTCCTGCACGGGTCCATTTTTGAAAACCGGCACCCATACCTGTAAAGCTCGGGACCAGAACCGACCCGTTACCTGTCATTATGTCTAAGTCAAAGCTGCACCCATTAATAAAAGACCCAGGACCCAACCTGCAGCTGTGATTAAACACACACAGGCTACAGTCACTCAAGTTAATAAGGTTCTCTGTTCTTGAATTCCAAATTCAGTGGGGGAGGCGTGTCTTTCACTGGCTGTGCTTAATGGCGGAATGGTGAAACATTCAATCACTGCCAGGTTAGGAAACATTTGAGCATGCTACTTTTCAATACAATTTAATTTTACAACATTTTAATAATATTTTTGAACACTTCATCAAGATTTTTTCAGATATTTCATTAGCATTTTTTGGATGTTTTCGAAATATATTTCAGACATTTGTTTGGACATTTTTATAATATTTTTCAGACATTTCATCAAATTTTTTTTGGACATTTTATCAACATTTTTTTTCAGATATTTTAATAATATTTTCTGGACATTTTAGAAACATTTTTTTTTAGACATTTATAAATATATGACATTTCATTAACACTTTTCACCACCATAAAACCCCGAAAGGATCCTCCTTGGGTGTCTTGAACTCCATGTAGACTGCCACCTCATCCTCGAGCTGCTAAGTTTCATGACTGGAGTCCTCCGCGTCAGTGACCAATGTGACAATGGGGTCAAAGGTTCCACTTGTGTCACTGACTTTTAAAATAAAAGGAGCTGCAGCTTGATAACAGTTATTTAGATGTCAAATCATTACACATACACTGCACATATTTTTACTTAGTTTCATTCTGAAAAATATAAAAATATAGTTCTCACCCACTACCCGCCAGCGTGTGGTTCATTTTTACGAGTTAATTTATATATAATTACATGTTTTTACCATCCCGTGGGTACCCATTCAAGTGCAGCACTCTGTGCTCTTTACGGAGCCAGGTATGCTGTACCTTTTCAGAAAGTTTGAAATCTCTTTGAGGAAGAATTGAGTCGCAAAATAAGAATAAGAATAACTTTATTCATCCCCAAGGGGAAATTCAATTATCTGTCAGCTCATCTATTATATGTCAAAGAATTATAAAGTCTGATGGCTGTTGGTATATAGGATCTTCTTTATCTCTCTGTTCTGCATCAAAGAGAGAGGAGCTGTCCACCACAGTTTTTTTGGTCCATCAAGGTGTTGTGGAGTGGATGATCTGGGTTGTTCATGATGGCCTCAAACATCTTCAGTGTGCATCTCTCCACCACCTCCTCCAGTGTGTCCAACCTGACTCCAATCACAGAGCCAGCTCTTTTGACTAGTTTGTTCAGCCGCCTTGCATCTTTGTGTCTGATGCTTCCTCCCTAGCAGACTGTAGCAAACAACACACTTGCCACCACAGACTGATAAAACATCTGCAGCATCTTACTACAGATGTTGAGAGATCTGAGCTTCCTCAAAAGAAAGAGGCGGCTCTGCCCCTTTTTTTTGTAGAGAGCATCTGTGTTTAGGGACCAGTCCAACTTATTATCCAGGTGTACACCTAGATACTTATAGCTTGGAACCACCTCGATGTGCACCCCACAGGTATTCACTGGCTGAAGAGGGGGCTTAGACCTGCAGAAATCTATGATCATTTCCTTGGTCTTTGAGGTGTTCAGGAGGAGACAGTTCTTGTGACTCCAGTCACTGAAGGCTTTTATCTGGTCCCTATATTCAGACCATTCCTGATACACGCCACAATAGCAGTGTTGTCCGAGTATTTCTGGATGTGGCAGGACTCAAAGTTGTATTTGAAGTCTGCTGTGTACAGTGTGAACAGGAATGGAGCCAGGACAGTCCCTTGTGGAGCCCCCGTGCTGCCCAATCTGACATACTGTGGCCTTCCTGTCAGGTAATCTGTGATCCAGGAGATAAAGGAAGGATCCACTGCCATCTCTGTGAGCTTGTCTTTGAGTATGTTGGTTTGGATGATGTTGAATGAGCTTGAAAAATCAAAGAACATGATTCTCATATAAGAGCCAGGTTCCTCCAGATGAGCTAAGGCACGATGAAGCATGTAGAGGACAGCATTGTTCACTCCAATGTATTGTTTGTATGCAAACTGCAGGGGGTCGAGTTTGTCTTTGACCTCAACTCTCAGTAGGTGTAGAATCAGCCGCTCCAAAGTCTTCATGATGTGCGAAGTGAGGGCTACTGGTCTGAAGTCATTCAGTTCAGCGAGACATTTAATTTTTGGTACCGGCACAACACAGGAAGTCTTCCACAGTGCTGGCACCTGCCCCAACTGTAGACTGAGGTTGAAGATCTTGTGGAGAGGTTGACACAGTTGGACAGCGCAGTCTTTGAGGAGCCTTGGACACACACCATCTGGGCTAGCAGCCTTCCCGGAGCAAAATCTTCCCAGCTCCAACCTCACCCCCATCTCTGTGACAGACAAGGGTGGAGGCACAGGTGTAAGAGGGGGGGTGGCTGCCACATTAGAGTTGTACACAAGTTGTGGAGGTGGAGGTGATGGAGGAGGAGGAGGAGAAGGAGGAGGAGGAGGAGGAGGAGAAGCAGCATTGGAAGTGGGAGTGGCTGCCATATTGAATCTATTGAAGAACTGATTGAGTTCATCAGCTCTTTCTGCATCACCCACCACTGGCTGTATTTTCTTGTTGTTGTAACCAGAGATGGTGTTGACTCCTCTCTACATTTCATGGATGTTGCTTTGTTGTAGATTCCTCTCCAGTTTCTTTTTGTTTTCCAACTTTGCCATCTTAAGTCTCTTCTTCAACTCATGTTGCACTTGTTTGAGCCGTGCTTTGTCACCATCTCTAAAAGCTGCCTTCTTCTCATTGAGGATTGCCTTTATGTCACTGGTAATCCAAGGTTTGCTGTTGTGGAAACAGCATGCAGTCTTTGTAGGTATGACTGTGTCTCTCCAGAAGTTGATGTAATCAGTAAAACAGTCAACCTGTCTATCAATGTCCATGATGGTCTCCTCTGTTTCCAGCAGCACATCCCAGTCTGTGCATTCAAAGCAGTCTCTTAGAACCTCAGTAGCCTATGGTGTCCATTTACTGACTGTGAGTTTAGTTGCAGACTGCCTCCACACACAGGGTTTGTAACATGTCTGCAGAAGAACCAAGTTGTGATCTGACCTGCCCAGTGGTGGTAAGGCAGTGGCTCTGTAAGCTTCTTTGACTTTGGCATACAGCAGATCAAGGGTTTTATTTTCTCTGGTTGGACAGTTAACAAACTGGAAATCCAGTCAGGTGAGAGGAGACGGAAACATGGTTGAAGTCTCCTGATATTATCAATAGTGCCTCAGGATGTTTAGTCTGTATCTTAGCAACGAGTTCATGGAGAACTTAACATGGAACTTCAGCAGTTACCTTGGGTGGAATGTACACAAATATTGTTATGATATGACTGAATTCTCTTGGTACATAATATGGCCTCATACCAACTGCCAAAAGCTCAATATTTGGACAACACATCTTCTCCCTGACAGTAATATGTGCAGAACTGCACCATCTCTGGTTCACAAATAAAGCCAGACCCCCACCTTTTTTCTTGCCACTAGCTTTAGAGTCTCTGTCCGATCGTATGAGAGTGAAGCCAGGTAGATCCACGTTGGAGTCTGAGATGTTTTGATTCAACCACGTTTCCGTAAAACACATGAGACTGCACTCACGGTATACTTTCTGAGTCTTCACCAGTATCTCCAATTCATCACTCTTGTTGGGCAGAGAGTTGACATTTCCCATGATAAAGGGCTTATATCTCCATTTCCAGGCCTTCACCTTTGCACCAGCACGGCAACCACAAAAACACCTCTTCATCTCGGCTGGAATAGGATGGTGTCCTCCAGACTTGCTCTGTTTCAACGAAAAAAAAAGCTCCTCTCTTGAATAAACTCTTCTCTTCACATAAGTATCCATTAGTAGTTGAGAAAATCTAATAAAAATTCAGTAAAACTAAGTAAAATTGCAAAGCTGCCAGACTTGGCTGCTTCTAGTTGAAGCGCATGTTCTAGAAAATGAAACATATGGAAACAGCTGCAGAGAGACAGTTAAATATCACTGCTTGTCCCTTAAATGTGAATGCATTTGTCTTGTTGTAATATTGCCTCAGACTTTGCCCACTTATACACTTACAGTGCAGTTAAAGGAGAGAAGTATGAGGCTGAGCAGTGTTTCCACACATCCGGAGCTCAGGTGTATTTATATGTAGCTGCTGCAGCTTCACCTCGACCTTTAATTTGCCTCTTTAATCAGTGAAAAAGCAGCAGGATGTGAGACTACACAGACAGCCTGCAGTCACTTACAGAGCAGGTTATAAAACAATGATTTCCTGCCTGAGTTTTCCCTCCATAAATATGAGTTTGCAGGCAGAATGCACCTCGCTGTGCAGCGATTAGCCCTGACTGACTGACTGACATGATTACAGGCGCAGCAGATGTAAAGCAGTGGGAGACTCCAACAGTGCCGGCGGATTATTTAACATCCTTCCACACTTTTATGTCCTGAGTTGCACTAATTGTGTCGTGATAAACCGTGTCATTTAAGTTTTCGATTTTATTGACGCCTGCGGGGATTACCCAGCGAGTTAATAGTACCATAACACAATAATAACCCACAGCACTCACCAGCTAACATTAGCCATGTCTGGCAGCACGCTCATTCTTCACGCTTTCATTGTGAAGCTTAAATATGCAGTGATTAAGTCAAGAGTGAATGTTGGTGGTGCTATTATACAGTAGGACTGACAGCAGGCACTTCCTCCATAATGGTGTCTGACGCATTAACTTCATGGTGTCGGGCAGCCAGGCATGAAGGACTCGGAACACAATAAATGATGGATGTTTTAGCCAGCTTGCACCCGTATTTATTTGCAGCATCATGCTAAAGTGGCTGCCGTTACTGTAATGACATCGTTTGGCGGAAAACTATTCCCGTAATGACGTTTTTGCTGCAAATTGGTTATTTAATGCAGTGCAAGGGAGGCCCCCGCAGGCGCAGCTTTGGCTCTGAATGGACATAAATTGGCCATTATGCTGCAGAGTGCCATTACAGGGGAGTTCTTTATTAGATCAGAGTTGACATTGTGCAGAATGAATTCTGCAAATGCAAATGATGATGGTTCTCAGATGACATGAATGCTGTCTGTGTGTGACCTTTACATTACTTATTGTACCGTTGGTGATCCATGAAATGAAGTTTATTCTGCTGCTGAGCTCAGCCCTAATAATGAACAATTAAAACGGCTTTTATGTCCTGAATGGTGAACTTGTCAGTAGCTTCAGAATGAATTCAGTGTTCCCATCCAGTCGGATTAAAACAATCCTTCAGCAGATGTGTCGTGGAAGAGTTCCAGTGAGATTATATGTCACTTTATGTCCATTAATGTGCCTCAGTGTGTCCAGCAGATGGTGACTGATGCAGTTGATCGGCTTTAGCCCACAGTCGCTGTTCCACTTCATCCACTTGTTGTACATCTCTAATATATCTTGTGTATTTGATTCTTTGTCACACCCAAGAAATACATTTCTGTCAGTGTGCAAAACATTTGGGGGGACAATCATGCTGAGGAAATAAACATATTAACAGCAAACACATAAGAATGTTGTGTGCTGTTGAACATTTTAACAAATTTGCTACATGTGAAAACATGTTTTGTGCACACTTGCAGAGCTCTGCCTCAGCCTTAGCCTCAGAAGTGACCCGTCACCTGCAATTATCTCTGAATCAATTGTGGACTTGACGCAGTGACACGAGCAGACTGCACAAGCAATCTGGATATCCATCAGTAAAAAAAAAAAAAGACAAAAAACAACTTTTTTTCTTCCTTTACCTCTGGAGGCACAGCCCGGAGTTTTTCGACTAACGGAAGTACAGGGGCCTCGGCGATCGCTCACGCTCTTCACTTCCGGCGGTGCCCCCAGGGAATCGCCGTGTTGTTTACAAATACTTTGGGTAGAAAACCAGCAGTGTTTAGCTATATATCACATTTTTCACGTCACTATATCACCGTGTAGACTAATCTGTTTGTTAAGTCTATAAACACAGTGACTGAACAAACTATTACTATTTCTGTGTGTTTTGTAATTAACATGGTTATCGTAGATTAGCTGGGCTAACCGTTAGCTGTTAACATTAGCCGTTAGCGGTGTCTGTAATAACCATAGACTGTATAAAAATAAGGTAATAACTCAATAAACGGTCCATGAATAAAATATTTTTTCCAGCGGACATCTTAGTTACAACATGAGTGAGCTGGCAAAGCAGTATTGTGTTGCTATGTGTGGTATTTATTCAGTTATGGGAAATCACAATGTCTAGAAAGCATCAGACTGCAGCTGACAGGGACAGCTAACAGCAGCAGCAAAGCTAACATCAGGACGTCATCTGCTAAAAGCCTCCTGTTGTTGGATACGACATGAAACTACTCCAGTTAGCTCAACCATGTTGTAACTAAGACATCCGCTGGAAAAAAAAAAATTTTTCACGTTGATGAGATGGCGTTTTGGGTGGAGCGGTCGCTATGGACGCGGAGCTTACTGTTTCTGTAGGTACACATTTCCTGGGGGCACCTGCACGTCTTGGCCACGCCCCCTCCATTGTGATTGGCTAAAGTGCAGCATCATTCAAACTCAAAGCCCTGCCCCCAGCCCCCCACCCCACCTGTAGTCGTCTTTCACACAGGGCTGCCGACAGATTCTACAATGTTAATTGCAGATACTTCATCATTGAGGACTTTGTCGCAAGGAAGGCCAGAAGGGTGAGGTCTTAGCTGCAGGTGTGTTCTTCTGATCAGTGCAGTAGTATCAAAATTTTGCTGGGGTTTGGCCCACTTGACATGCTGCTGTGTTGTGCTATGGCCTATTCAAGTGCTGGAATTTGTTATTTACGCACTGTCCATAACAATAACTATGCTAGGCAACAAACTGTGTCGGACTTGGGTTGGGTTTTGTCAGGAAAATGCAGCCCGAGCCGTGTTCTAGTGTGCGCCATAGGGGGCGTGTGGCCCAGGGTGCAATTTAGGCTAGAACCACCACTGTGTCTAATGCTTTTGTCTTATCACTTTTTACCATAGTTGTCTTTGTTTTTGTTGACAGGTATTGGTGGCTGGTTTTAAGCCATGACTCCTTCTATTCTGGCTCCCAATAACACAACAAAACCACGTTTTAAGAGTCCTTAAAACGACTCTGTTTTATTTCAACCAAACCGCAGCTGGTGATTGTTGGAACAGTGGAAAGACAAACCAAAACAGTTTTTTTGTGAGTTTTATTTTGTTTTTGTCTTTTATGATAACAAAATGACTGTTTATTTGAATGGAGTCTGGTGGGTTTAACAATGGTTAATTTGGGGCTGTTTCAGGTGAAATAAAAAGGATCTTACTTTTTAACACAAAGGTCTGTTTCCATAGGGATCCTTTCCATAATGTTGACAGACACTTAGCATGACAATCTGAGCCTGTCAGTGACAAAAAACAAACACTTTTATTAGACATGGCTGCAGCACTCTCTCGGTTTCAAAAGCAGTTGTTCCCATTCATCACTTAGACTCAAAATTTGACATACCTGCAAAAGCTCCTGAAAATGAGCCATGATGTCTCCCAAGCCTCTGCACTTGTTTATGGCGGAAATATTTGGGCAAATCAGCTGTCAGTCTTACTGAGTCATTTTTATCGATCAAAAAGGCAGAAAACAACTTCAGGATCAAATCAAATCAAATCAAATCAACTTTATTTATATGGCACTTTTCATACGACAGTAACACAAAGTGCCTCACAGAGGTTAAAAACAACAAAGAAACAAAACAGAAAACAAAAAAGAAAAGAGAAAACCCAACCCTCCCACCCCACATAGAGATACATAAGTATACACATACACACACACACACACACACACACACACACTAGCTATCACTAAAGAGACATGGCCGAGCACCGAGACCCGAGGCAAGGAAAAAGCCACCTCTGGGGGCCGTCCACACTGAGAGGGCCCACGGACCACAGGGAGCGCCGCCGAAGAGACCACCCTGACCCGGGCAGACAGGAGGCTCCACACCGAGGTGCAGTGCCTTTCAGCCACCAAGGTCAGAGCTGTCCACGGGATGGCACCCCCATCGGTAGACCAGGAACAACTCTCAGTGTGGTAGGCCCCCATGAGGAAACACTAGAGCTAAAAGCTGAGGGACTAAAGCAGTAGGATAGGATAAAAGGTATGAAATGAACCAAATAAACAAAAAGCTGTTTAGCTCATAATATTAAGTTAATAGCTAGGTAAGAATGATCTAAAACAGAGACATAAAATGCATCAAAACTAAAACCTATGACTAAAATAACAAAAGATAAAGATTAAATGAGATAAGAACATAAAAAGAGTAAGGGTAAGAGCATTTTTTTTTAAAAAAAACAAAAAAAACAAAAAACAAATAGATAAATTGGTTAAAAGCCTGACAAAAGGAATTTAAAATAGGTAAAGAGATCAGTTAAAAGCCTGATTAAAAAGATGAGTCTTGAGCCTCTTTTTAAAAACATCAGCCCTGATGTTCTCCGGCAGGCTGTTCCACAATCGGGGGCCATAATAACTAAATGCTGCCTCCCCGTGTGCTTTAGTCCTAACTTGTGGTATGGTTAAAAGGCCAGTGCTGGAGGACCTCAGGGTCCACGAGGGTTGATATGATAAAAGCAGGTCAGATAAATAAGAAGGCCCAAGACCATTAAGACATTTAAAAACTAATAAAATAAACTTAAAAACGATCCTGAAGCGCACAGGGGGCCAATGCAGCAATTTAAAACTGGTGTAATGTGCTCCCGCCCCCTGGTCCTCGTCAGCACTCGTGCAGCTGAATTCAGTAATAATTGTAGATTTGAGATACTCTTTTTGGGAAGACCAGAGAGCAGGGCATTACAATAATCTAACCTACAGGAGATAAAAGCATGCATCAGCACCTCCGTGCTGGCCTGAGAGAGAAACGGGCGGACTCTGGCTATATTCTTAAGGTGGTAGAAACCTGCCTTTGTTATGTTTTAAATATGTGGAAATATGCGGTTTAAAATCCTGTAGTTTTGATAAAAGTTTCTCTCTGGTCTTCAGGACCAATGACTAAAACCTCTGTTTTGTCCTGGTTGAGCTACAGGAAATTTGCTGCCATCCATGACTTTATATCTAAAATGCAGTTAAAAAGGCATCAATTGGCCCTGCGTCATCAGGATACACGGTGATGTACAGTTGCGTATCATCAGCATAACTATGAAAGCTGATGCCGTGCCTCCTGATGACGTCCCCCAGGGGAAGCATGTAGAGATTAAAAAGAGTTGGACCTAAAATTGACCCCTGGGGGACCCCACACTTTATCTCATGGGTTCCTGAGGAACATGTATCCATACTTACAAAGAAGTGTCGATCAGTAAGGTAAGAGACGAACCAGTTAAAAACAGTACCAGAGAGGCCGACCTGGTGCCTCAGTCTCTTTAATAAAATGTGATGGTCTGCTGTATCGAAGGCAGCGGTTAGATCCAGTAGTACCAAGACTGTGAGTTTATGGTTATCTAAATTGCACCTGATGTCGTTTAAAATCTTTAAAAGGGCTGTCTCGGTATTGTGGTTCATCCTAAAACCAGACTGATACTTCTCTAAAGTGTTATTTGTATCTAAAAAATCATTTACTTGGGTAAAACCCAGTTTATCTAAAATTTTGCTTAAAAATGGTAAGTTGGATACAGGCCGATAATTCTTAAAAATTTTGGGGTCTAAATTGCTCTTCTTCAGAAGAGGCTTCACCACCGCCGTTTTCAAGGAGGTCAGGAAGACACCCGTCTGAAGAGAGCAATTCACCACATACAGTAGCTGTTCCTCAAAGAATCCAAAAAATGTTTTAAAAAACGGTGTGGGAATTGGGTCTAAAAGGCAGGTTGTGGGCTTTACTTGGGAGAAAACTCGACCAAGTGTCCTCACATCAACCAGGGCAAAACTCTCCAGTGTTTCCTCAGGTAAAAGCAATGATCCAGGTGTGTCGACAGTTAAAATCTGTTGAGATAAAAGACTGGATCTGATGTCATTGATTTTACTTCTGAAGTGGTCTGCAAAGTCCTCACAAAGGGCATTGGTTGTTGTCTTAGGTGATCTGTTAAAATTACTGTTTGTTAAAATATCAGTTGTGGAGAAGAGGAATTTGGGATTGTTTTCATTGTCAGAGATTAGTTCCAGTTAGATTAGATCCAATTCATTAAATTCAAGTTTTGAATTTACTGGAATTTTTAAATTCACTTCATTTAAAGTCATCAAGAATCAATATTTTTACTTACCCCTAGTCAAAATGCTGAATCCCACCTGTGAGGCTCCTGTCTCTCCTCTGTCTCCTCCTGTCTCTCTTCCATTTCCTTCTGTCTCTCTTCTACTTGTCATCCAACAAAAAATATATTGATCCAAAACATGGGGCGGCTGTGGCTCAGAGGTAGAGCGGGTCGTCCACCAATCGAAAGATCAGTGGTTCGATCCCGGGCTTCTCCAGGCTGCATGTCGAAGTATCCTTGAGCAAGATACTGAACCTCAAATTGCTCCCGATGGCTGTTCCATCGGTGTGTGTGTGTGTTAAAACTGAGTAGCAGGTGGCACCTTGTTTGGTAGCCTCGGCCACCAGTGTATGAATGGGTGAATGTGACTCGTAGTGTAAAAAGCGCTTTGAGTGGTCACGAGATGCACTATACAAATGCAGGTCCATTTACATGTGAACAGTGGGACAATTTGAGATGTAACAGTCATAGATTTTGATTGTTGTAGCCTGAGGAAAACATACTGTATGTTTTACAATTGTGTAATTCATTAAACAACATCTGAATGTATATAGGCTAAAGAACAGCCATAATGTCAACACAAGTTAGTCAGCTTCATCATGTTAAACATAAATAAAATAAATCAACAAAAATGTAAATGCTCCAAAATCATTATAATACAACTGTGTGCAAAATGTTGCACTTACACCCAATATCTATTACATAAATATGACTCAGTGTTGGTGTTTTTACTGGGAGCAGTGGAGCTCTATTCTCTCCTTCACACACCATGGATGCTGAAGACTGTCACTAAAGGAACTATTATTTACACTTTATTTATTCAGACTGTTTCTATCATGTCATCTTACTACAAACATTAATTTGAACTGTGTCATCACTACATGACATCTATGATTGCTGATGGAGCATGTGAAGTGGAATTTCATGTTCTCTGGCAATAATATTGATCTAATAGTTGCCAAACTTAGCTCAGCTAGTATTAGCTTGTTAGTATCTCATTATCTAGCAAAGAGTTGCCAAGGAACGCCATTCAGTTAGCCTAACATCAACAGGTGTTGGCAGAAAATACTATTTTTTTAGTTTATTTACTGAACCAACCAACTCACATCTGTTTTCTTCCTTTTCATCCAGTTCATCAACGATTGTTGTTGGTGCTGGGCCTGCTGGCGTTTCATTTTTCAGCCGCGAAATCTGCACGTTTGTTTGTAGAATGCCAATTTGAAATGTATGCTGTGCGCGCAACATATCAGTATCATAGACAGTCACAGATCACTGGGGCGCGTTCACACTTGGCACTCCGGTGTGGAGCACTAACGGTGACGCGCATGTATATGTCGTTCCCTCACGAGCGGTGCTGGTGAGGACCAATCACACGTTGCCAAAATAACGGTAGAGCCAATCAATGAGCAATACGAGGTTAGAGGCGGGACGTATGGTAGACACCAACGATTGTTAACCCTTTGTGTACCATATTGAGCGGACGCCGACAGCCAGTGTTTATATTGGTAGGGACAATACAGAAGGGGCTGAATATTGGTAGTGACGTGTCCCTACTGTCCCTACCCAATCCTACGCCTATGCTCATGCATGAAGGACAAAGTCAGAGCGATTAGGTCGTTAATGTCCATCACTCTGTCCGTGGTCTGCTGCTGTTGGACATGGAGCCGCTCCTCCACAGCAGTCACAGGGTTTGTGTTGCCTGCAGGGACTGCAGTTGCAGGGCAACTGTGACACACATCACATTGGACACAACAGCTTCTTGTGTTTTTAATGACATTTACAGCATACCTGACAGCTCCAATGCTGTTTAATCGAAGTGTTAAGCATCGTATCGTTCAACAGCAACAGTCTGCATGACATTTAAATTAAGTGTATACACCATTCCAAATCACACACGTCCTCTTCTAGACATTTGTAATGGACTTCCCTCAGTGACTAAACTCCATTTTCTCCTGGATTAAAAGCAAATTGAAACCAAAAACAACCAAAATTCGAAGCTCCTGAAATCATGTTTATGTACAGCACATTCTGCAACATCAAATATTATTTGAAGGAAATAATATCAACCAGATTATGTTTTCTATTAACATAATGAGGAATTTTCACTGACAACATGTTTTTATTTGTTTTACGGCAAAATATCTGATCTTCCAATTCAATATCCTCACAAAGGGACACCTGTTCCAAATTGTCTGATCCATTAGAATCGTTTTCCTCCAAGCAACAGTTCCCTTTATTGATATTGGCATGTTTTTCTAACAGTTGCAAAACAGTGATATCAAACTCGTGTGTACATTGCTGGAAACTTGCTACAGTAAGGAGTCATGGTTGAGAGGAGGAAACAACACATTCTCATTCCCAACAAGGGCTGGGCAACATAACTGTGTACAATATATCAATATATTTTCAAGCAAGATATAGATTTGGACAACACTGTTTACATCGATATAGGGTCAAGTTGTGTTACATAATGCATACCAGTGTGCATCTCTCCTCTCTCACACACTCTGCACACAAAGCTGCTACTCTGTTTAATCTGTCTGTTAATAAGTCTACAGTGAGACATCAGTCTATAAGTTGCACGTGCTACGCTAAATCAGTCTGTGAGATTAATAAAATGACACACGTGCAGAGCCCAAATTTCCACTGTCACTCTTGGCCATGTCAAGTCAAGCCATGCCACGCTGATTTTCATTTACATTACCAGTTAAGACGATGCCGCGCTGAGCTGTGCCAGAGATGGACCCTCTCAGGAGTAGGTCCAAATGCCGAGCCACCTGCCCTTAAGCAGGTAGCAGTGACATCTTGCTGACCAGCACCTGATGAGCCTGCTTCTCCTCCTCAGAGAAGCCGCGTGTGTTGTGAGATTCAGCTCCGTCTGCAGACAACCAGAGTGAAAGGTGTTTTTAATAGTCTGTGTTCAGCTCTCAATGCTTTTGTAGCTTCTAACTGAATCTCTGTGGTTTGGAGTTTAGTTTCTCTCTTGCGGCCTGTTTTTACTTTAGACATCTGTATTATTGTACTGTTACATGTTTTCCATTAGTGGTATTAGAAGTTGTGTATAGTTGCTGCTGGAAAACTCAACATTATTACACCTTATTTTGCTGCTTCACAATAAAAGTTTTTACATAAAATAACGGGGACTTTTATTGTGAAGAATCTGTAGGACATGAAATGTGTTTGTCACTGAATTAGCTAACTTTGTTAGCAGCTTCTCTTCAATAAAGACAAGTATAATATTATTGCAGGGAGGAAAGTGAAAACAGAAACAGCCACAGTGAGATGTTGATAAAGAGCTGCAGACAACAGGCTCTTACTGCATCGCTGCAAACAGCTCACCTCCAACAGGTAAACTTCTTTTACCTGCCATGCTGTGGAAAAACACTCGCAGCAAAAATAACAGGGGACTTTAGCCCTGGATCGGTGAGCCCATTTTGTAGAAATTACCAAGATATTTATTGTGTATCACCATTCAGCCTGAAAATTCCGAGATATGAGTTTTGTTCATATCCCCCAGCCCTACTCCCAACTCGTTAAATACTGTTGCTTGGTCAGTGGCCCACCACATCAGCATGTGAAGCACTAGGTACCCTCCTGCATCAGTTTTGGACGTTCAGGACTTAATTTATGCTCATTAAATGCATTTACAGTAGTCTTTTTCAAAATAAACTTAAAACCTAAGCAAAAATTTTTAGGTTTACCTCCTGAGCTTTAGGCAACAAAAGCACACGGTTAAGTTTAAAAAATAATTTGTGTTTTGGCTTTAAATAAGAAATGATAAAAGGACTGCACTTGTATAGCACTTCTCTAGTCTTCTGACCACTCAAAGCACCTTTACACTACATATCACATTAACCCATTCACACACACACTCACACACCGATGGAACAGCCGGGGACAATTTGGAGTTCAGTATCTTGCCCAAAGATATTTCAACATGCAGACTGGAGGAGCCACAGACCCCCCAAATAAGTATGTTTTTTACTTTTGCAATATAACAAAATAACATAACAATAAACTTTATTCATATAGCACCTTGCAAAACAGACACAAAGTGCTATACAATAGAACTAAAGACCACAAGGGGAAAATAACAAATGACATGTCATAAAATGTCACCAATGTAAAAGATAAAATAAAGAAGGCCAAACTAAAATCAAGATAATGAATGGGAAATAACATCAGTAAGATCGCAGTAAAATAGACAGACAGCTCAGATAAAATCAGGCTATGCTAAGGGACTGCAGGGTCTGAAATGTAATCAGGGCCAGTATTCACAAAGATTCTCAGAGTCCTCTCAGAGAGCTCCTAACTTAGCCTAAAAATTCATAGCAAAGAATCTTAGCTTAAGAGTGATTCAGGAAGTTTCTGAGAGCAACTCTGAGCAAGGAGGGGACAGAAACTTTTATCTTAGTGAGGAGGTGTGGTTGACCCCGTCGCTAGGTATGACGCAGTCTTCTAAAAGCTGTGATTGGTTGTTACAAAAAGGAAAAAAGAAAAAGAAAAACAAATGCGCTCCTAGTAATGAATGGACAGTGAAATTAACCGATCATAGAACTTAGACTGTATTAAGAAATGTGTAATCGTGAAAATAATTTTATGTCATGGTGATGAAACTTAGCAAAATTAAATTAATTGTTACACAGCTTCAGAATGTTTGAACGTACCTCATTCACATGCAGATTATTATATTGATTTTCTTATTGTTATGTTTATTCGCCCATGCTGGTAATTTTACTACTTAATCTATTTGATATTAATGGTGGACGCAGACTCAGCTGTCAGCAATTACTGTGATTGCTGGCCTCCTTGTAAAAAGCGGTTTGATTTGGCAGAATGACCAAAACAATGAATGAAATGGAGGAAAAAGAACGAGAAAGCCGAACTGGACAGAAGAGCAGTGCCTGCTGTTGGCACAGCTTGTGGAGGAGAACAAAGGAGTTTTAAGAGGGAAATTCGGTCCCGGGATCACGGCACAAGGGAAGAGGTAGACTTGGGAGCACATTGCCCGACACATCAATGCGTTGTTCCCTCTCCTTTTATGCACAAGCGATGAGTGTGAGAAGCGCTGGTACGTGCTGCAATCCAAAGCGGGCGTTATTGCGTTACTATGCTGGGTGGGAAAAGTAAGCTCATCCCTGATGAGGTCAACCACAAACATTATCCCTACACGATCAAGCCGGTAGCGTCTTATTAAATCACTGTCGTTCAATATGCGGAGAATATCTCTCCTTCCTCTCTGTCTTTCCACAATCTTCTCTGTTCGAGACACTCTTAGGCTCCTTAAAAGTCCTCCTCCCTCCTCTTAACAGTTTTTCACCTTAGGAGCTCTCTTAAGGCCTAAGATGCTTTGTGAATAACTTTTATCTTACCAAGGGAAAATTCCAAGAAAAATCTCAGAAATCGAGGAATTCTAAGATTTTTCTTAGAATGACGTCACTAAGAGGTACTTTTAGTCTTAGGATTCTTTGTGAATATGGGCCCAGACCTTTTAGTCCTAAAAATATCTATAAGATTTTAAAGTCGATCCTAAAACAAACAGGGAGCCAATGTAAAGAGGCTAAAACTGGTGTGGTGTGTTTGTGCTTCTTGATTTCGGTTAAAATCCTAGCAGTCGAGTTCTGAACAGTCTGAAGTTGTTGCATGGTTTTTTGATTAAGACAGGAATAAAGGCTGTTGCAATTATCAAGATGCCAAGAGATAAAAGCATGTATAACAATTTCTGTATCTCTTAAAGTTAAAGTAGATCTTATTTTAGCAACAATACATGACAGATGTCACTAGAGTAGCATGCTACACCTACCAGCGTACAACATCTTTGTGAAAACAACTCTATTGACGTTTGGTTTCACAGGGAAACAGACAGCAGTCTTTCAGGTGAAAGTCCAGAGTTTGTTTGACCCATCCACGTCCCCTCCTGCCTCCTACGTGGACTTCCTTGCTCCTTATACTTAAGTGGTTGCCCAGAACGTCAACAAACGCCACCGCCTGGGTTGTCTCACACCACTGCTAAATTGTACCACTCAGCACAATTATTTATTTGACGGGTTGGGAGTCAGGATGATGACAAATGAATTAACTTGTGTGACGTAAGTAGGGGAGTGTAGCATGTTACATTACAAATTTTCAGCTTCCATATTTGCCACAAAAGTCAAAAATGGTTGTCAGGTGGTAAAGAACCATGCAGTTAATCCTTTAATAAAACAGCAGATGTTTTCCAGCTGTAAATGATGCATAACGTCGTCAGTGTCCATATGTTGGAGATGAAGAGCCCTTCCATTTCTACAGGATGAGCCTTCTGGCCAGTTGTGGGGGGAAGAGATGTCGTATGCTGTAAAGCCCTGTGAGGCAAATTCTGATTTGTGATATTGGGCTTTATAAATAAAATTGATTGATTGATTGAAATTGAAGTGAGCAGACAGAGACAATGTCCGCTTGGGCCCTACCGAAGTTAACATCTGGAGGAGTTACTCCAAATATTGTCATGGACATAGATGGGGCAACCAGCTGTCCAAACATTGTTGACAAAGTTATATATTATTTAATTTAATTATTATTTTGTCAGAAAGTTTCAGACCAGAACATGTGACATGAAGTGGCTGAAAACTGTTTACACCTGCCACACATAGGATCAATATCACTGCTAATTTTAGCCAACCGAACTCTAAACCATTGGAGTTGGTGTACAATCTTAAATTGGACAACAATATGTTTCAGACAGATGGAGGAGGAATAAATAGCTTTATGCCATACCTCGTCCAATATCTGCTCTTCAGTATCCTCCTCCCATCTCTGCTTTAAAGAGTCCAAAGCTGCAAGATTATGAGTATTGATTTGACTTATGGACTGTTTTTTATCCATGTTATGTTCAAGAACAGAATCTAAGGGGGATGAGCAAGGGCAGGAAGTGAAACACCCAAAATGTGGCATCATTTCATTGCTGTGAGGGTCCAAAGGACAGAGGGATGTCTTATGCTGTAAAGCCCTGTGAGGCAAATTGTTATTTGTTATTTACAAATAAATTTGATTGATTGATTGATTGATTGATTGATTTCTTCAAGGAGGAGTGCTGCCGTAATGTCTGCAAAATGACCACTTCAAGTAAAAATGTTAGCATTGTACATTTCAAACCACAGACACATTATGTTTTACATTATTATTTAGCGGATACTTTGAAACATTATGTTTTAACAATGCTGTGGTTATGTTTAAGCACAAAAAAACTTGATTATGGTTAGAAAAAGATCAGGACTTGGCTTAAAATACCTGGTTTTGTTGGCACAATCCTGCTGGAAACACAGCCATGTATGAGTAAGAAAAACAACCTTTTTTGTTGTTTGTCAATCGTGAACAGTGGTCTGCAGGCAGGCATGTCAACTAGATGTCACACCATCAAACCCCCCCACCTCCCAATTACAAAGTCAGCTACGTCACTTTAAAAACATTGATATGAAATATATGAAACATACAAATGTAACATATCTGTGGTTTACAGAAACTTACAATGGCAATATTTTTTTCTGATGACTGGGTTGAAACATCTTCCTACAACGTGTGCCTAAATTCCAGGGATGTCATGTGTTTGACTCTTTACACATGAGTGTACTGCTCTCCAATCAATAATCAATATAAAAAAGTATTATCATTAATATTGTGATGATAATTTCAGCCTTACTGTTAAAATGTGATGTGAGAGAGCTCTAGCCTCCTGCAGCTGCTGCAGGTATCAAACCACTAACCCCCATGCGCTCCATCTGCTCTGAGGTCACACACACATCACCATGGCAACCTCGTTAGCTATCACTCTCAGCATGCCATGTTCAGAGTTTGAGATGCACACACACTTACACACTTTCCATCTTTCCTGTAGCTGAAAGTAGTGTGGGAAGTTATTAATTATTAATATACAGAGTGCATGCACACACACACATACACATACACACCTTTTCCTGCTTGTACCTGCACACACATGTGGACATTTACACCCACACACACTCACACAAACACACACACACACATACACACTAAAAAGTTGCATTTCCTCCCTACGAGCCTGAGACCTTGAGATCCAGTGGAGATGACGGAGCAGAAATGTCAGCTATGAGGCAGCGTGTGTGTGTGTGTGTGTGTGTGTGTGTGTGTGTGAGGGAGGTGAGGGAGGTGAGGGAGGTGAGGATGTCTCCATTAGATCATCTCCTCTGCTGGGGAGATGTGTAATAAAGCAGGAGGAGAACATCCTCGTCACCTCGGACCATCCTAAAGAGCTGTCAAAATGCCATGCCATGCATTCATTTTACAGCTAAATATCAAACCTCTGCACCGTCTGGGCTGTGACCAAAGCACACACTTTCTAAAACCAACAAGGAATGATTGTTGGTACAGAATATTTTGTCTGATGTGAAGTCATTTTGTTGATTTTATGTCTGTAGCTCTGTTTTTGTTCTCCACCAACCCCTGAGATGAACATCTGTCTCTTTAGCTGCTAAATGCTTCACTATGTTCACCAGGTAGTCTCTAACTGTAGCCCCTTTTACACTGCCCTTTCAAGACAGGAATGTCACGCCATTATGCCACCTTGCCGTGCTGTATAGAAAGTACCATTGTGGAATCGGGGGGACAACGTGGTCTCACCTTAATCTGCCATGGGAGGTAGTAACAGCGGCAAAGCGATGTCTGTATAAGCAGGACAATGAGTAGGACAGGGTCGTGGACAGGACGGTCGTAATGTATTGACAATGTGTTGTGTGCCACCTACCACGGGAGATTTGAAAAAAAAAAAAACATGGATAGCAGTTAGCAGCTAACTCAAAGAAGAAGAACAGCTGCTGAACAGCCGCTTACCCTCCAAGCAGAGGATGAGATCAGCCACCATTAAACAGGGACCGTAAATGATTGTTATTGACATGTTACGTTATTGTTATTTTTTTTAAAGCGCTGCCAACGTTTATGCTATATGTCACACTACAGGCCAACGCTGTCACGCCTATCACGTCTCTTTTGCTTCTGTGATGCTGCCATTGCTTGGTTTTGTGTGAAAATGTGAAGGAGCCATAAAGAGGGGACTTTTTAGCGGCTCTGTAGTATCGTCTCTGTGTAAAACCAGTCTGTCTGCTATGTACAGTGGCTTTATCAGAAAATGCTGAGACTGAAAGGAGATGTGCCACAAAACTAGGAGCTATAAGTGGCTAAAAAACTGCGGATGAAGCCACAGTTCTCCAGAGCTACCAAAGATCATTTTCAATTCTTATTGCAATAATTGATATTAATAGAATATTGATGTTAGAAAAACCTCTGAGATAAGTACATGTCTGTAAAGACAAAACAGAGGCGAACACCAAAGTGATCAATATGAGCTGTCACTGTTTACTAGGGCTGTCCCCTAATAGTCAACCAGAGAGGTCATTAGTCAGCAAGATTTCATTGGTCGCTTAGTTGCAGAAAATAATAAAAAGTAAAACAAACATGAAACTCTGTAGGGAGCTGCACCTTGTCAAAAAATCAAAACCTATATAACTGGACCATGTGGGAATTTAATTTGGAAGGACAGATGCAGGAAAAGGCCACACACAGCAGTCAGACAGGAGTCACGTTACAAACCAACCACAGTCGACAGATATCTTTCCCTTCTTCTGTAAATATTCAGTCTGATAAACAGAAAAGTTGATCATTTTAGTGCAGGGCTACCCAGAGCTTAACATATGTCCCATGGACGATTGGCCTAGACACTTACAAACAGCGCCTGGAAGAAGGTCAGCTCTGCACTCAGGATTTCAGGTAAATATGCTGCTTATTAAGGTTGCTTAGCAACCTCAGATGGAACCTACCACCGTGCTCTTGAAAGTTGGCACAGAGAAGCCACAAGAGTAGCGCCCAGTGCCCGACCTCACGTATTCCAGGCACTTAAAGACGCAGCATGTGTACGACTCCTAATTTCCAGGGCTGGTACCTGTTGTTATTACACAGGCTAGTTAATAACATGTCGGGCAGCAAATCCAAAGTGTGGGATCATTTTGAGAAGGTGAAGGATGAATCCAATATGTAAACTCATCTTCATTCATCGACTACAAACATGATGTATCATCCGAAACATGGAAGTAGCTACATGCCCATTAGCCACTTAGCACAATTATTACTGCTTTTCCAACAGCGTAATTAACAGGTGGCTCACTTAGTGTGTGATGTGCACTTGATAGAATATAGGCCTATATTAATGAAGGGTCATTAGTATGATTTTGTATTTCTCTGTAATGTAGCACGGTGTTAACAATGTTGCTGATACTATTCTTTCACACACCTTCAACTCAAACCATTGTGCCACCCCACCCAAAAAATATCATCTAATAATTAAATTAATATTGTAAATATGCTAGTGACTAGTCGTCTAATGGCCCTAAATGATGACTATTGGTCGACTAAGAAAATTCTTAGTCAGTGGCAGCCCTATTGTTTATTGACCTGAGCAGCTGTAATTACTGTAGTTGTGCTCACACAGTTTTCTGCGCAATGAGGTATTATGAGCAACATTTCAAGGGTTCGACATAACAGATGGCCCGGGGCTAGTAAAAGTTTATGCCAAGCAAGTTGATGGGCCAGTCGGACTAGTGAAGGTAAATCAGAGTCTGCAATGTAAGTGATCCATCATTTTTAAGACATGTGACTGGTGACATGCTTTGTGATTCACTGAAATACACGTAGGGATGGCGAAATGCATCATGTTTTCGGTCCATCTTTCGCCCAGTTCTATAACCTAGATGAGACGTGTTTCATCACTATGCAACGACTCTCTGTATTTCCATTCTGGTTTGCAGCTTTTCAGGCTTATTTTGTGGCGGAATATAATTTGTAGCTTCTTAAATGAATGAGGATAGTGATAGTGAGACGCAGGCTACAGTTGCATTTGTAGTAGTGACGAAACAAAACCAGCATCAGATGGACTGTATTCATTCATCAATACGCCACAGTAATATAAATAACCAATGCCAATTAATCAGTCAATGAGAATGTGTGTGTGTGGGTGGGGCAAAAGCACATACAGCGAGCAACAGCAGCGACCCAATATCCGACACTGGCACACCGTGAGGACAGACACAGAGGGCTTGGTGGGGACGGAGCACCTGCGCAGCAAGCCAACATGTCGTCTACGGTCATTTTGACTTGACCAGTGGACTTCTCTACAAGCTTTTTGGATATTAAACAGGTGACGTGCTTTAAAACCAGCCGCCGGCAAGTAGACCAGCTGAGTTGCAGGTGACTCCATCAGCCGGCTTGAGTTGAGCTCAGACTGCTGCAACTTTTCTCTGCAACATTCTAAAATGGTTCAGTCCTGTCACAAATCTTTGGTCTAAACTGAGCATATCTGTCCTATTCCCATAAAGCTGTTATCTTAAGAACACCCTGAGAAATTTCTTCAAACTTGGCACAAACGTTTACTTTGACTCAGTGATGAACTGATAAAAATTTTGCAGTCAAAATTGCATTCATCCATCTCATTTTTGTGAACGTGATATCTCAAGAACCCCTTGAGGGAATTTCCTCAAATTTGGCACAAACGTCCACTTGAACTCAAGAATGAACTGATTAGAATGTGGTGGTCGAAGGTCAAAGGTCACTGTGACACTAAGTATGACTAAATTTCACACAGTTGTTGAACAGGATAAAATGATGAAGCAATGACATTTTATATGCAAAAGATCAAAGGTCAGCTCCACTGTGACATCATCATTCTGCATAAAACACTTTTCTGGCCTTTACTCAATGTCATATCTCAGGAACAGAAGGGGAAACATTTGGTCAGCTACTGAATTGGTGACTCTGATTTTGACACTGTGCTGATTGTATAGATTCTCTGTGTGTGAAGCATCCATGTTTTCACAGTCATGGATGGAAACTGTCAGAGAAACTTGACTGGTGCGCTGAGGCATACAACCACGGGGTGGTAATTCTAGTTTGGTGTTTTGGTTAATGTTCCATGTGAGTGAATTAAGATGTTTAAATTACTTTTTGATGGTTATGGCTTCACCTGAAATTTGTATGGAAAATCAGTGATGAGTTTGTTGAGCAGGAAGTTTATGTGTTCAGAGACCTCAGCCATTACTTTGACACCACAGTGTCATTATAACAAACAGAGGCAGACCTCTAAAGATAAAATGAAACTTGGTTTGTCTTTAACAGCAGCAGGTTGTCTGTTGATGTGATCGATCGGTGGGACTCTGCAGCACAGGAACATGTTCACCAACAGTCTTTATCTCTGTGGTAGAAATGAACGAGGTCAATGTCAGCTTTCCACTCTCCAGAAGAGACCATCTTCTAATCACGGTGTATGTGTATCAGAGAGACAAAGAGTGTGATTATACTGTACGAGTGTTTCTGATGTGCTTCCACGCACAAGAACAAAAACAAGTGTGTGTGTGTGTGTGTGTGTGTGTGCGTGTTTGTGTGTTTGTTATCAAGTAACTGTGCATGTGATTGTGTGTACCAATTGCCTGGTGAGAGGTTTTCTGAGTGTATGAGTGTGTCTTTTTGTGTTATTGTGTGTGTGTGTGTGTGTGTGTGTGTGTGTGTGTGTGTGTGTGTGTGTTCATAAGTGAGCAGGCAAAAGAGCCATTGTAGCGTGTTAAAGTGTTTTTTAATGAGCTGGAGCTCTTACAAATGGACTGAGTGTGTTGTGTGGCTCATGCTGAACAGGCGGGGATATGAAGGGGTTAGGAAGCAGCCAAAAGCAGTTGCGTTGATGCTAATTATCTTCATCTTCTCCTGGCGCCGAGCAAAATGAGGCGAAGAATAAAAGCAGCTTCTCTGGATGAAATTCAGCCGGCCGTTGTTTACCAGCTTCCAGCCTGTGTCCAATGATGATGGTGATCATTCAGGGGGATTTAAATGATCTCATATATTCTTCATGGTGAAGATATAAATAACAGAGCAGAGAGTGAACACAGGGAGGAGTCACTTTATTAGGTATGCATGTAAAACCACCTGGGTGTGAACCCCTCTCTGTTTTTGATCTATCCCCTCTCTGATCATTCATTTTTTATTCCCGGTGGAGATATGTGTTATCCCTGCTTCTGCTCACACTAAATAAATTAAATGCATCTCATATTCGCACCTGTAGATTATGCAAGTTGATAAGCAAATATAATTTATTTTTTAAAGTTTATGGATCTGAGTTGCAAGTAGATTGGACTCTTATATGCTACAGTGGTGATACTGACTGTGCTTCACACATGGAATAATACAAAAATCTGATGACGTCATATTGTGAGGAGACTCAGCGTGCTCCAACTGAGTTTGGACTGTTCTTGGTAGGTATCGCTGTCAGCTTGCAAGAGCTGAGAGGTTCTTTTGGACATGTAAGTAGAACCCAGTCTCACTCTGGAGGTCATCAAAATCCAGCGCTTGGGCAGTGACTTCTGGTGTCAGACAGATGAAAAAAGCTGTCCTTTCACGTCGGCATGATAAATGGCCGGTCACCGTTATTGTTTAATGGCAACCTGTTGTATCAAGGGGAAACGTGGTGGGACAACAACAAAGGTTAAGGCAGCAGAAGTCTGAATAGGGTGAGTGGGAGGCGTAGTGGATGGGTCCAACAAACAGACTTTCACCTGGGAGGGCAGTCACTTAAGATCATAAAGCCAAACCCTGTTCTTTATTCCCCAAATGCAACCATGTGGTTTTATTGTTGAAGGAAAGAAAATGTCAATTTTCAGTGTTGTACCAACATAGTGCTTTTATTTTAAGAGACTGGATGCAAACTGTACATTTCCTGTAAAAACACAAGTGTATTTTGAAAACAGACAATGCATGTAACAGGCTGAAGTTGACACGGCATCCCAGAACGTCAACAACCAACACACCCAGGGTACCTTGCATGTCATATCTCAACGTGGAAAGTCCATGACCAAACGTCAATTTGTGACAGGGTCGGCTTGAAAATGTGTTGGTAGATACAGCACGTATTTCTTCAATTTGCAGTCTCTAACTGGAGGAATGTTGTGCGCTGTCAAACCACAAGAACGCATGGCAGATTTACTGGTGACATTGTGTACAACCAGCATCAGGCTGACAACAAATAACCACAGAACATCATGTGTGTATACACATGTATGTATCAAACATGTATTTCTGATACATTATTCAACACAGTTTCTTCTGCACATCAGCGGGCATGTTTTGAGACAGACACATTTCAGACATTTCACACAGCTTCACCAAAAACTGCAAATCACTTAAAACTTCTTGCTCCTCTTATAATTTGCCCAGGACACTCCATTTCTGCCAGTCTTTCACCAGGTGTCTCCATTAAACACCAGGTAACCGCGGTAACGGCTGCAACATTGTTTTTTTTAGACTAAAATGTCACCTGGAGCTGCACAGCTTTAAGTATAGCCTAACACAGGTAGCCTAGCCTAGCATTTTGTACAGATTATCAGTACTAGATGATTATTGCATTTCCTGCTAACTGCTAACAATCTGATGTGACACGTTGCCTCCACACCTCCAGCTGATTTTAGGAGACCGGCCTGATTGCTTTCAGTGCTGTGTGTGTGTGTGTGTGTGTGTGTGAGAACATTTTTTCACAAGCTAGGACCACGCAACAACAATGTGTCGTTTAAATGTTTATTGTAATTCAGGAGGTGTAGTTGTTGAGGAATGGTGAATGGATGTAAGTGGGGGTAGAGGTAGAAGAGGGATGTCTTCTGTTAGGTTGGTCTGGGAGGATGAACTTGAGATCAGGCGGAGGGAGACTCAGTGTGGGGGTTCCATCTTAGGCATTTTCCTACCCGAGTTGATTACAGGCCCCCCAGACAGTACCTAGAAAGAGACATGGGAGGGGTATGCACCAGATTGAATTCGGAGAGATGATGGAAGAAGGGAAGAGAGGATGACGGAATGTTGGTAGGGATGAGGTAGGAGGGGTGATGCATGAAGGGAAGGGAAAGGGAGGGTGGGTTGAGAAATCTGAGACAAACGTAAGAAACCTAACAAACCTAAGTTTCAGCGTTGTCGAAGTTTGATAATGCGTTCAGACGTGAAGCGCGGTCTGTTCTCAAGAAATCTGAGACAAACGGAGCAGGATGGGTTGACCAGGTATAAGTAGACTTGACAGGTTATCAGGGGTGTGGTTGAGGCGTGGCCCTGCTACCGAACCCAAGTTAACAAATTAACTTAATTTCACTGAGGAATGGTGAATGGATGTAAGTGGGAGGTGGAGGTTGAAGAGGGATGTCTTCTGTTAGGTTGGTCTGGGAGGATGAACTTGAGATTGGGCAGAGGGAGACTGAGTGTGGGGGTTCTGTCTCAGGCATTTTCCTACCCGAGCTGATTACAGGCCCCCAAAAGAATCAAAGTTAAAGTAAACTGAGCTGAGCATGGGCTTGATGGAGATCGTTGAGATTGTTGCGGATGTAGGAGCAATATGCCTGAGAGGACCAGTGGCTGAGGACCTGGATTGTTTGATCTGAGATGCCCAGTCTGGCAGCTGTGGACGCAGTGCCAGTGCGAAAGAATGGCTTGAGTAGTGTTCTTAGGATATGTCTGAAATGTGGAGGACTTTGTGAAAATGTTTCTCGAACCAGAATCGAGTGGCCATTTTTCCTGCTCCAGTGAGAAAGAGAGGGGGTTGAGGTGATGCATTGGCTGAATACCTAGAACTGATGTATTTGTCAGTGGCTCGTATGGGCTGAGATAGGAGTTGAGGTGGAAAATGTAACTAGCAAAGTAACTCCCAGTTGGTCTGTTTTGCTCCTTCTGAGGGTAAATATGAGGGAGTTGGAAGTGTGGATGGTGATGTCAGATAGGCCGGGATGGTTAGAAAGATTGTAGGAAGATGAAGTAGGTGCAAATTCTGAGCACCTTAGGAAGCCAAAGAAAGCCAGCAGAAACATGGATTCTAGGGTTAAGTCGACCATAGGGGATATGTAGCCTGGGCATGGAGAATGAATACAGAGGCTTAGGAAGTTGCAGTTGTGATCAGCGTCTAGCTGTGAGAGTGGGCTCTCGTTTACGCAAGCCTTTGATCAACATTGTGACACAAGAGTGAGAAACTGAAGGGCAATGGTGGCCAGTGATTAGTTTGATAACAACGTTGATACCACCTTGGTAGGTTTGGATGGTGGATGACCAGATTTTTTGATTGGGATGAGCATGGGTGATGAAATTGCATTTGGGAATGATGTCCAGAGAGCGAAATGGCAACAGATAAGTGGCTTGATATGCCTTGAAGCAATTCTAGCCGGTTAAGTAGGCGGAGAGAATGCTTTGGGCGAGGCTGTTAAGGATGGCTTCTGTGAAGCGTTAGAGAGGTTTCTCAGCTGAGTAGCTAGTTGAATGTTGTGGCTGAAAACAGTGAGACTGGTGTAGGGTGGAGTTCCGATCCTGGGGCCAAGTGTCTGAATTTCTGGAATGAGAAATGAGACGGTGAATCAGTAATGCTGTCATGCTAACCAGGAATGTGGGCTGCCCTGAGAATGAACTGGTGTTGAGCTGAGATTAATGTGAGTCTGCGCATGAACTCCATGATGGCTGGGGAACGAGATCGCCCTTTGTTAAGGATCTCTACGGCTGCAGTGTCTTCCTAGACCATTTATGCCCCCAAAGAATGGCAGCTATGATGATGGGATATAGCTCATGAAGCGCGGATGAGGGAGAGTGGGACTCTGAGTCAAGGGCTTTGATCTCTGCGGGCCATGTGGAATTGAACCATTTCCCTCTGTAGTAACGACCGAGGCCTGCGGAAGGAGCTACATCCATGTAAAGTTGAATGATGAAATCATCATAGAAGAAATGCCATTCCAAGAAGAAAGGAAATGTTGCCACAAATGCATTTCCATTTTGCATGCATCATCCAAAACAACTTTATAATGGAGAGATGGGATGGCTGCGGCTTTAATTAAAAGATTGGACAGGAGCTGGCATTTTGTGCATCTGTCAACCAGAAGATAGTTTGACAGAAGCAGAGTGATGTGCTGTACTTTCTCTGTGGACAAAGATGCCTGAAAGGAAATGGAGCCCAGTTTGATGCCTAGGAATTTGATGGAAGTGCTAAGCCTTGAGGATTGCTCCTCTGTGTACATGTACACTAAGTTCTGAGAAAGCTTGTGTAAGGGTAGTGAGCCTGTGGTGAGGGGGTGAGGATGGAGGAGTGACAATGAGGAAATCGTCGAGAAGATGAAGAATGTAAGGGAATTTGTAATTAATTGGTCAGGATCCGGCACAGGGCTTTTGAAAGTGAGTCAAAAATACTGAGGCATTGTGTGTGGAAGAGGGGTGTGAGCGTGGTGGTGGAACACTGACTGTGCATGCTGTGGCAGGGTGGGAGGGGGCTCCACATAGCTCGAAAGAGAGAGATGGGTGAGGGATGAGTGTCAAAGGTCGAATAGATGAAGGAATGAAGGGTTGAAGGATGAAGGGTTGAGAGTCGAATGGATGAGGGATGAAGGGTTGACAGATGAAGGGATGAGTGTCAAGGGTCGAATGGATGAGGGCGTTGATGAGGCGTGTGTGGAAGAGGGACATGAGCGTGATGGTGGAACACTGACTGAGCATGCTGTGGCAGTGTGGGAGGGGGCTCCACATAGCTCGCAAGAGAAAGATGGTTGAGGGATGAAGGGATGAGAGTCTAGGGCTGTGTTATTGTATGTGGCTGAAGAAAGGGTAGAGGAAGGGATGATGGGATGAAAGATGTATGTGTACGGGGATTTTGTGAACTGCGATGAGAAATTGATTATTTGAGAAAAGTCAGACAGAGAGAGAGCAGGCACTGGGGGTAATACGACCTGGCCCCCACTGATGATGCAGGTTGTGGCCCTGAAGGCGGCTGGAGCCTGATGACGTCATTTGAGACGTCATTGGCGGTGATTGGCTCTGGTGCGGCAGCCAAAAGTACAGGAGGCTCGGAGATTGTTGCTGCCGGAGTTCTGATTGAAGCTGTGTAGAGTTTTAACAAAGTTGATTTATTGTCGTTGCAGTGGAAGGGAATGCCTTTTCCCTTCAGGAATCGTTGAAGGTGGGGGACAGGCTCTGTTTGTGGGCGTGGAGACGGCCGCATTGAGGAGGAGTGCATGCTGCGAGTGCACCGTGGTGGATGGCCAGGGGCTGCGCCCGAGGAAGATTGCTGGTGTTGCCGGCGTTGGTGCCGGCTCCTTTGTTTTTGTGGGTCACTATGCTCGGCACTCATGGAAGGAGGAAAGGAGCCCGGAGATCGATCAGGAGTTGGAGAGCTCTTGTTTGGCGACGCTGGCTGGAGGGGCCAGCTTGACCTCGGCACAGTTATCACTGAGCGTGGGCGGCTCTGCTGAGATGCTTGGCTGTGGTCTGCTTATTCTGTCATGGCTGGAGGATAATCTGTTTCGAATAGATCATCATACAAATCATCCACTGAATCAGGTGGGTTGATTTGTAATTCAGGATCCATCATTCTTTTGAAACCTAAGTTTCAGCGTTGTCGAAGTTTGATAATGCGTTCAGACGTGAAGCGCAGTCTGTTCTTGAGAAATCTGAGACAAACGGAGCAGGATGGGTTGACCATGTATAAATAGGCTTCACAGCCTATTTATACATGGTATACAGGTCATCAGGGGTGTGGTTGAGGCGTGGCCCTGCTCTGGAACCTAAGTTAACAAATTAACTTCATCTCTGTTGTCCCTGTTTGCTGAGCTTCCTTCATCAGTCTTGATTTACTCAGCCAATCAGAGTCTTCATTGACACACACACACACACACACACACACACGCATGCACACACACACGCACGCACACACACACACAGACACAGTGAGACACCAACACTGATTGACCCGGTTGATAAAAAACGCAATATGGAGCTTAGTGGGAATCAGTCAACAACAAGGAAGCTCACAGTCGGAGGTTTCACGCCCATCAGATAGGTGTGTGTGTGTGTGTGTGTGTGTGTGTGTGTGTGTTGGTGTGCATGCGTGCATGTGTGTGTGTGTGGGGGGGGGGAGGGGGGGGGGATGTGGGGGGGGGCAGCTACTTATAAATAATATGTATATAAATAATGAGAGAATGTAAAGCTCAAACAACCGTTGGTGCAATTTCCTGAAGCCTCATTTTTACGTTGAAGTTGCTATGAGACACTGCACAGAAGTGCTGGGTGGATGAATACACTGTTGTTCACTAAGAAATAGTTTAAGCACATCATGCCATCTTAAACCACATACTGTTGTTCATATTCATCTCTGGGCAGCAGTAGCTCAGTCCATAGGGACTTGGGTTGGGAACTGGAAGGTCGCCTGTTCAAGTCCCAGTCCGGACCAAAATATGGAGCGTGGACTGGTAGCTGGAGAGGTGCCCCTCGGGGATTAATAAAGTATATAAAATTTAAAAAAAAAAAAAAAAAAAATCAATCAGTAACTTATTTGTCACATGGAATCATAGAAAGTACAGCTCTAGTGAAATGTGATCCATCAGCTCCTTTAACTTGTTCACCGTAACTTAGCCTTTTTTACGTCTTCTTACATTGTCCGCTGCTGCTTTATAATTGTCTGGTAATCCATGGTTTTTGGTTTAACTGATTTAACTGTCACTTCTTCCTGAACATGGGCAGGGCCGCTCTGCAGCCACCTCTGGACAGTGTGTAGCAGTGATCCACAGCAGGAACAGGAAGGCACCTAACATTCCCACTGTCACACCAGTCCTTATTCATCGTGAAGCTCATGCCTCCTTTCCCTGTCTCCAACAGTCCTCTGCTCTGTCAGATCAGCATATAAAGGAGTAGTCTTCTTGTTAAATGGTGCTGTGCAGAATTTATTTCAGTAAATCAAGGGATATAACACCGTATATCTTGTTTGAAACTGATGCAGCACAGAGGTCGTCCAGTTTATTTTCCAACACCTGTACAATAGCTAGCAGGATGCTAGTCCACCGGATGCCCATTTCCTCTCCATCTTCCATGTTGTTTAGTGATCTTTACATTTGAAAACCTTGACCTGGCTAGCCAGCAGCTAGCTAGCTAGATGGCAGGAGGAAAGTTTACAGACTGGTGAGTTGATATCCTTATCCTGATGATGACCTGCAGCCACACGTGGCTACTGTCCAACATCAACCACAAAAAGCACCACCAAGACTAGCAAAAATAGACATAAGAGCCTACATTTGGCACAAAGTTGGCATGGAACCATCCACGCCTCATGACATATACGCCTCCATGCTGATGACAGCCGTGGCTGGAGGCATTATGGTTTCGGGTTGTCTGTCTAGCCCCTTCTTCTGAAAGCAATATTTCAGTTAAACCTGCTCACTAAATTTGGCACAAATGTCCACTTGAGCTCAACAATGAACTGATTAGAACTTAGTGGTCAAAAGTCACAGGTCACAGGTATCAATCTTATTCTCCTGAAAGCAATATCTCAAGAACGCCTAGAGAGAATTTCCTCTAATTTGGCACAAATGTTTTCTTGGACCAGAGACTATTAATAAACTGAGATGGCCCACTTTAAATTTATTTCCCTTATCTGTGTCAGGTGGGTTTTGCCACTGCCCCGCCCTTTTAGGAAAGTTGCAGTCCTGAGTGTGTTCATTCTAATGGGAAAAGTGAACTTGAGTACACATTTTGACAGATTCTTTCACTCCATAGTAACTGGAGCAAATACTGGACCCAGTTTTCACAAGCCACATATCTTTGGAGCATTTTGATAGTAAAATGGCATTATCCAGAAAGACAAAGAACTTTGTTTGAGACATGCGTCTGTCTCAGTAACCTGCTCTCAAGAGATCTGGCAACACAGAATCTTTGCTCTCTGTGGTGCTGAACTGTTGCTCTAGTTTTGCTGCAGTGTTTCTTTGCTTAATGATACTTATTGCTATTATTTAAATGCTTTTGGAGGGGGTAAATAAAACGATAGACTGATATGATCTTGTACTGGGCTGATGTCCGATATTAAGATAGTAGTTTCCCTCCTGCTTCCAGCCTTTGTGGTAAGCTAGACTAACCCTGTCCTGACTCCAGCTATCCCAAAACCTTTGAGACAGCTGTCACTTTCCATACATTATAAAGAGCTCTTAAATTTGATAGGATAGGATGAAAACATATTTTACACAGTTTTAAATGTAAATTTGTGATGAAGTACCCCAAAGAGAACATTTTACACACACTTAAACACTCCTCTGCCATCAGCCAGAACAAAACCATTATGAAGTTAGGTGTATGTTTACCTGAGTGCATTTAATGCTTTGTCCCTTCGCTCCCATTATGTGCATCTGGATAATGTAGAGACTAAATGGCAGCTTTTAAGCCCAGACTAAGTCTGCTGCAGGTGTGTGGGGGATTGCACACAGTTCATGCACACACACACAGACACACACACACAGACACACACACACACACACACTTCTCAGTCAGACAGATAATAACATGAATATTATGTGTCCCTGTCCAAATGTCCTGTGCAATGTGCGTATGTGTATGTGCAATGATGTCTGTTCTGTTCTGTATGTTGGTCAAACTGCTGTGGTGCTGTGGAAAAGAATTTCCCCTCTGGGGACAATAAAGTTTAAAGTCTAAAAAAAAAAAAAAAAAAAAAAAGACTTAAATGTTCTGATAAGGACGCTGTTGGTGCCACTTAAAGAGAGTTAGGCCTGTGTGCTGGTTATCATCACCATGACAATATTGTATTCATCACATTTCATGTCAGTTGTTCATCGCATATGGAAACACATTTGACACATTATAGGAGCATGTCATTTATGAAATGTGAGACTTAACTTAAATTTCATGATGATATCATACGTACAACACTTTATCATTTTACACATATGGTGTGTTGTTTTCACACACTTGATTTTAGACCAGTTAAAAGGGAGAGTATGGATTTTTTCAAGTGGCGTTGTATGAGGTATTTACCCACAGCTGGTGTATTGCATACAGCAGAGGTTAGTCAGCACGCCCCCAGTTTGAAGTCAGCAGGAGTACTGACAGAAGCTAAGCAATGTACAGCAAAAACATATTTTAGACACCTAAAAACACAATATGCTACATTTAAAATATTTTCACTGCCTCACCTTACTGTCAGCAGGAATTTTTGACAGGGAACTGAAGCCCTATTGCTCTCTTCAAAGCCAGACTCCACTGAGACAAACAGTGATTTAACCTTGTTGAACACATTGCTGCTGGTCTACTGCTGCCTCCATTAGTTAGTTTGTGTGATTGTGTGACTTTGGTGTTTTAAAGGGTCAGTTCAGATTCACCAAAGCTACCCAATAACACAAACTGTTATGCTGTAATGTTAAGGCAAGGCAACTTTATCTATGAAGCACAGACTACACAATATCAGCTTGATTATAGTCCGATGCGGCTTCGTGTGTTGGCTTAGATCGTGAATTATTAATGTCATATGCAATAATCTATTGTTTTATCTCGTGTAGTGTGTCATAGTAGACGACAACTGACACCACGTCTGGGATGCCTCACAATGTCCTGACAGAAAGTCTAGCATGTTTGATTTTCTTTTTGTCTTCCACGTCACAGCCGTCATTTTGACCAATAGAAACACAGAACTATCTGCTGCCTATCTGCTGACAACTGTATGGCAGCAACACCCAAGCCTTTTGGATATTTTATGTAGGGACTAAAAAGGGAAAATGACGGTGTCAAACAGCAGAGGCATTTTCTCAACCTGGTGAGTACTGCCATTAGCATCAAGCTAGCAGTGAATGGTATTTCTTCACAATGGAGCATATGAAGGAATTAAATTCACAGAAAGTGTCTGGGCCTTTACTCACCACAACTGCAGAGGGTACCAGCTTCATTTGAAACTACATTAGACAACATATTCATTTGGCCTGAACAATATATCTTTTAAGCATCGCCATCGCAATGCACACGTGTGCAATATTTACATCGCAGGGCTTGCGATGTGGATTGCCCTAATTAAGTTAAGCATGCATGTTTAAATTGCCAAGTGATGCGGGTAAAACTCGCTTCCGTTTTAATGACTGACCAACAAAATGTGTCTAATTTAGTGGAATAAAGAATAAATGGCCTATACAAGTGCTGGAATTTGTTATTTACGCGACAACGCCTGAACGCAACACAGGCTCCGCTATTTGACTGTGTGCACAGTGTTGTGGGTTCGGGCCTGGCTCAGTTATAAATGTCTTGGACTTGGGAAAATATGTCCCAAGCCACGCTCTAGTGTGCTCACCTGTGTCTGTCTGTGTGTGTGTGTGTGTGTGTGTGTGTGTGTGTGTGTGTGTGTGTGCGTGCGTGCGTGCATCAGGGCCTAACTCCGCCGTGCGCGATACAGAGAGCAGAGGAGAATTGTGAAGGCGCGACCACGTAGAGACAGAAATGACATGCCGTCATGTAAATAATATAAGTCATCACGTTATAAGGTGAAACGTTTCACGGTATAACACGATAAATAGTGTAATGTTATGTTATTATAGGAAGCGTCCATCGCGCAAAATAATATAACTTTAGTTTATGAAGAGATAAAGCAGAGCCCTCTCCTGTCTGCTTTACTCACAAGTGTGCGAATTTACCTGGTTATGAAGCGTCCGTAGTGCCAAATAATATAACAGTAGTTTCTAAAGAGCTAAGATGGGAAATAAAAAAAAAATCAGCAGCGTGGTGCACCGCTGCTAGTTGCATATAGGGGAAACACTAAAAGAGAGGGTGGTTTCACTGAACAAATGCCTATTTTCAGCACATTTTATGCTGTTGCATTCAAAGCAATATCAGCCTAATAATTCCAGAATGATTAATTCTCACCAAGTAGAGCTACTGAAGTCATCTGGTGGAAAATAATGCATCCTTAAAAAAAAATATATATATAAATCGCACTATATATTGCTGGGGGCAAAAAATTCCCAATGTCAATTTTTCCCAATATTGTGCAGCCTGAATATCATATCATACAATGTCCCAAATTTATGAACGGTCCAGTTTGTGCCAAAGTGCACTCCAACAGAGAAAAGAGCCAAATGTGGCTGCAGAGGAATAGAGTACTACGGCTGAAATTATCAATATTCTGCATGGTTCAAGAGGCGCACACGGTAATGTACCTTTAATTGTGTCATATTTGTGCATAATATTGTTGAAATGCCTTTTGTATATACTTTTGATATTTTCTGTTGCTGTGTTCACGGACTGGGATCTGTCTATTGACAGATGTTAGCATGATAGACTTAATTGTTTGGGCCTGTCTAATTACAGACACTTGCTAAAGAGATTTTACAAAATGACAGATGTATATTTTGACTTACTGGTTTTATGTGTTTTATTTTTTGTAGTTTTCACAGTGTCTGATGAAATCATAAAAAGACATCTGTATGATGTGTGGCCATTATTTATTGGACCGGTGCAGTTACAGGGTCTATATTTTGGGAGATCCGGTGTAGTCAGTGAATATCTGAGCCAAGATATGCAAGTTATTTGCATATGAATGCTGATCATTTAAAAATAAGAACAAAGTTGTCTTCAGATGGTAGCCGATGGGTTCCAAGATTGCATTTTGACCAATATGTTCTGCCTACTTTGCTCTCCACATGGACTTTACCTGCTGCTCAAACATGATTGGTCAAAACTACTTTGGACTACAAACCATACCAAAATACCAATACCAAAGATACCGCCTCCAAAATCTCTTTCCATTGCCTACAGATTCTGCATTCATATAAAGAAATATGTTAATGGAGTTGATGGAACTGGTCTGTTCCTGTTGGCTGGTCTTTAGAGTGTACCATTACCAATTCAGTAATCATTTTGGTTGGCACAGATTTTAGGTTGAGGTCTCACATTTTAACATATCCTCACAGAACGGTTCCTGTGATATCCTACGAATGAGTGAATGACATTACGTACTTAACGTAAAGTTACGGAGGTTAGATTTTTGTAAATAAAGTCACTGTGGTTGGGTTTAAGAAAAGAAACATGGTGACGATGTACGTTGAAATGACTCAAAGTTACACGGTTACGAACACGCATACCCGAGGGAAAGTCCTGTCTTTTGTGACCCATCCACCACCTCAGCCTGCCTCATGAAAGACCTCTCTGAACTCCTTCCTTTTTTAATCCTGTCAGCTCATTGCTCAGGTGATGGCAGCCTTCCATAATATTTGGGTTATACTTGAATTATTGGCTCATCATTACGTGGGATATGTATGAATTTGGGTGCATTACTTTTCATGGGTAAATGTACAAACAGCATTAAAAAACCCTGCACATTTTAATAGATGTATGTTTGAAGGCATGGGTTGCTTGATTGACCAGGTGTGTTACCTCATTAGCGATAGATGTGTCCTCATGCACGTCCGTGCACAGCTTCCGAGGGGTGTCCGCCCTGTTTCCTTACGTCACATTTTTAGGTTTCAATAACTGGCAAAAACGGCAGTGAGCAATAAACACAAACTTCCGGTTTCAAAATGTTCCTGAAGAAAGTTGAAAGTGACAACAAAGCCAGTTTGGCTGAGTATGTGGTTTACTCACAGTTTCTTCTGGTTCTGTTTTGGCAGCTCAATATGTGCTCTTTTCAAACATGTTTGGCACCCAGAGACAGAGAAGCAAACAGTTTCACAGTACTGAAAAATCCTCTGCTGGTGAGCCCATCTGGGGGATCACTTTTCAATCACACGGTGAAACACATTTACAAATATCAAAACATGCTGACAACAACGCCAAGAATACCGCCATGAAAAGGTTGAAGGAATACGCCATTGACATTACTAAGGGAGTGTTAAGTGGCGCTTCCCTTCCCATTATCATCATCATTATCATCATCATTATCACCACACAAGGCCTAATGTGGAGTTTAATGGCTCTAACACACCAACCATCCTCCAGTGGGAACATAATGAGTTCCCAGTAAGGTTAACTGGGTGAAGTGAGATTAACTTTCAAACAACTTTTAATTCCTCAGAATAACAGAAAACTGATATTTCTGAGGCCTCCCGAATGCCTCCTCTGTCCTTGAGTAAGCAGCAAATGTTTAGCTGCAGTAATTACACACCTGACAATCACCTGCAGGACGATCTCTGTCTGAGCACAGATATCCTCTCAAGGTTTCCTCCTGTTCTTTCCTCTTAATGAGACGTTACCTCGATCGTGTGATGGTGTTCATTTACTGTTAGATGATGTGAGCGCTGTGAAGACCTTTGACATTAATATATCACACTGTCAGCAAACACCTGCCCTGCTGAAGTGCCCTTGGGCTAGACAATGTGAGAAAAAGATGCCTTGAAGATATTAAAATATCTCTTATCTGTGTGTGCGACAAGACCTTTGATAAAAATCTGTCCTCACCCAGCAGCTACAGATCGAATCCTGGAGGACATCTGAACCTACCCACAGAAACAGATCATCACATCACATCAATCAATCAATCAATCAATTTTATTTATACAGCCCAATATCACAAATCACAATTTGCCTCACAGGGCTTTACAGCATACGACATCCCTCTGTCCTTATGACCCTCACAGCGGATAAGGAAAAACTCCCCAAAAAAACCCCTTTAACGGGGAAAAAAAAACGGTAGAAACCTCAGGAAGAGCAACTGAGGAGGGATCCCTCTTCCAGGACGGACAGACGTGCAATAGATCAGCATAATAAATTAACAGTAATCCGTATGACACAATGAGACAGAGAGAGAGAGAGAGAGAGATGCAGGTAATGACAGTAGCTTACAACAACATTATTGAAAGTAATAATATTATAGTTATAGTTCTGGCTACTGTGGTACAATATGTTGAAAGTATGTATTAATATCTGGCAGTATACATGTGTGACAATAGTCGTGTATAATAACAGTAGAAGTATGACTAATGACTAATGATGGCAGCAGCAGCAGGAGGCATCTGGCAGGACCACGGCAGCAGCACAACCACACACGTCACGCTGTCCAGGCACCGCTGCGATATGAGTTAATCTGAGAGACAGTGGAGCACAAAGGCTCCGGAGAAGAAGCCGAGTTAGTGACATCCAGAATGGCCGAGTTAGCAAGATGCAGTAATAGAATACCAGAGAGAGAGAGAGAGAGAGAGAGAGAGAGAAGAAGAAGGGGCTAGGGGGGGCAAGCCTGAGCCAGCCCTAACTATAAGCTTTATCAAAGAGGAAAGTCTTAAGTCTAGTCCTAAATGTGGAGACGGTGTCTGCCTCCCGGACCGTAACAGGAAGATGATTCCACAGGAGAGAAGCCTGATAGCTAAAGGCTCTGGCTCCTGATCTACTTTTGGAGACTTTAGGGACCACGAGTAACCCTGCGTTCTCAGAGCGCAGTGTTCTGGTGGGATAATAAGGCACTATGAGCTCTCTAAGATATGATGGAGCTTGACCATTTAGAGCTTTATAAGTTAACAGTAGGATTTTAAATTCAATTCTAGATTTTACAGGGAGCCAGTGCAGAGAAGCTAAAACAGGAGAAATATGATCTCGTTTCTTAGTTCCTGTTAGTACACGTGCTGCTGCATTCTGAATTAGCTGGAGAGTTTTTAAGGACTTACTAGAGCTACCTGATAACAGAGAGTTACAGTAATCCAGCCTAGAGGTAACAAAAGCGTGGACCAATTTTTCTACATCTTTTCGGGTCAGGATAGGCCTAATTTTCGCAATATTACGCAGATGAAAAAATGCAGTCCGTGAGGTTTGTTTTAAATGAGAATTAAAAGACAAATCTTGATCAAATATTACTCCGAGGTTTCTTACGGTAGTGCTACAGGCCAGAGCAATGCCATCAAGAGAAACTATGTCATCAGATAAAGAGTCTCTGAGTTGTTTGGGGCCAAGAACAATAACTTCAGTTTTGTCTGAATTTAACATCAGGAAATTGGTGCTCATCCAAGTTTTTATGTCCTTAAGGCAGTTATGGAGTTTAGTTAATTGATTACTTTCTTCTGGCTTCATCGATAAATACAACTGAGTATCATCCGCATAACAATGGAAATTTATAGAGTGATTTCTAATGATGTTACCTAAAGAAAGCATATATAGAGTAAATAGGATTGGTCCGAGCACAGAACCTTGCGGAACTCCAAAACAAACTTTGTTACGTAAGGACGATTCATTATGAACGTGAACAAACTGAAAACGATCAGATAAATAAGATTTAAACCAGCTCAGTGCAGAACCTTTTAGGCCAATTAAGTGATCCAGTCTCTGCAGTAGAATTTGATGGTCAATAGTGTCAAACGCCGCACTAAGATCTAATAAAACAAGTACAGAGACAAGTCCTTTGTCCGAAGCAATTAGAAGGTCATTTGTAATTTTAACTAGTGCTGTCTCAGTGCTATGATGCACTCTAAATCCTGACTGAAATTCCTCAAATAAATTATTATCATGGAGAAAATCACACAGCTGGTCTGCGACTACTTTCTCAAGGATCTTTGACATAAAGGGAAGATTAGATATTGGTCTATATTTGGCTAACACCTCTGGATCCAGGGTGGGCTTTTTTAGTAGAGGTTTAATTACAGCTAAATAAAAATAATGTGGTACATAGCCTGTTAATAAGGATATATTGATCATATCTAATATATGAGTGTTAACTAAAGGAAAGACCTCCTTCAGTAGCCTAGTTGGGATGGGGTCTAAGAGACACGTTGATGATTTGGATGAAGAAATCACTACAGTGAATTCTTGAAGAGAAATTGGGGAGAAGCAATCTAAATATATATTAGGTTTTACAGCTGTGTTTGAGGTTAGATAGGTACTATCTGAGGACAGGAGGTCATGAATTTTGCTTCTAATAGTTAGAATTTTGTCATTAAAAAAGCTCATAAAATCATTACTGCTAAGGGCTAAGGGAATACAAGGCTCAATAGAGCTTTGACTCTCAGTCAGCCTGGCTACAGTGCTGAAAAGAAACCTGGGGTTGTTCTTATTGTCTTCTATTAATGCTGAGTAATAGTTTGCTCTGGCATTGCGGAGGCCCCTCTTACAAGTTTTGAGACTGTCTGTCCAGATTAAACGAGATTCTTCCAGTTTGGTTGATCGCCAGTTCCTTTCAAACTTTCGCGATATTTGTTTTAACTTACGGGTTTGAGAGTTATACCAAGGAGCGAATTTTCTTTGCTTTTTTAACTTCTTTTTAAGAGGAGCTACAGAGTCAAGTGTTGTTACTTGGCGAGCCTACGGCGCTATCGACAAAATGATCAAAGTCGGTACAGGAAACCTCTGTTACTGAGGGACTTGGTATTGAATTTAATGACGGAGTAATCTTTTCCTTAAATTTTGCGACAGCACTATCTGATAAACATCTAGTATAGTAACTGTTGCTGAGTGGCGTGTAATTGAGTAAAAAGAAATCAGAAGTAATCAGATAATGATCCAATAGCGAGGGATTCTGCGGAAAGACTTTTAGGTTATCAATTTCAATTCCATACGTCAGAACTAGATCGAAGGTATGGTTAAAACAGTGAATGGGTTCATGTACACCCTGACTGAAGCCAGTGGAGTCTAATAATGAGATAAACGCCGTAGCCAGGGAGTCATTATCAATGTTGACACGAATGTTAAAATCGCCTACAATAATAACAACTTTATTTGATTTAAGAACTAAACTGGATAAAAACTCTGAGAATTCAGATACAAATTCAGAATACGGGCCAGGAGCACGGTACACTATAACAAATAAAAGTGGCTGCGAGGTTTTCCAGGTCGGATGTAAAAGACTAAGAACAAGGCTTTCAAATGAATTATAATCTAGTTTAGGTTTAGGGCTGATTAACAGGCTAGAGTTAAAAATGGCTGCAACTCCCCCTCCTCGGCCGCTGCCTCGAGGAATGTGGGTATTATTATGACTGGGAGGAGTGGATTCATTTAGACTGACATATTCATCTTGACACAGCCAGGTTTCAGTGAGACTGAGTAAATCAATATGATTATCTGATATTAATTCGTTTACTAACACTGCTTTAGACGATAGAGACCTGATATTTAACAGTCCGCATTTAATTCTCCTGTTTTGTCTTTCTGTCACAGAAGAGGTTTTAATTTTTATGAGGTTGTTATGCACAACTCCTCTTTGTTTAATTTTAGATTTAGATAATTTAGGTGGTCGGGGGACAGACACCGTTTGTATAAAACTATGAAAACTATGGCTGGGTAACTGAACTAGAAGCTCAGAGAAGCGTGTAGGACTGCGTCTCCGAGTCCTGGTCTCAACTCTGGGTTGTCAGGAATTTAAATTACTAATAAAGTTTGCCAGGTTTCTAGAAATGAGAGCAGCTCCATCCAAAGTGGGATGAATGCCGTCTCTCCTAATAAGACCAGGTTTTCCCCAGAAAGTTTGCCAATTATTAACGAAACCCACATCGTTTGCTGGACACCACCTGGACAGCCAGCAATTAAATGATGATATGCGGCTTAACATGTCATCACTGGTCAGATTTGGGAGGGGTCCAGAGAAAACTACGGAGTCCGACACCGTTTTTGCATATTCACACACCGAGGCAATATTAATTTTAGTGACCTCCGATTGGCATAATCGGGTGTCATTGCTGCCGACGTGAATAACAATCTTACTGAATCTACGTTTAGCTTTAGCCAGCAGTTTTAAATTTGATTCAATGTCGCCCGCTCTGGCCCCAGGGATACATTTGACTATGGTCGCTGGTGTTGCTAACTTCACGTTCCTCAGAATAGAGCTGCCAATAACCAGAGTTTTATCCTCAGCGGGTGTGTCGCTGAGTGGGGAAAAGCGGTTGGAAACGTGAACAGGCTGGTAGTGAGCCATGGGCTTCGGCTTGGAGCTGTGCTTCTGGCGAACTGTAACCCAACCTCCCGGCTGAACGGGAGTTACCGGAGGACAGTTAGCAGAGGCTAAGGCTATGCTATGTGGCTCCGCACCGGCTACAGGGGGCTGGCTAACTACCGTAGCTACTGAATGGTTTTCCATGGTGCGGAGCCGTGCTTCTAATTCACTAAGCCTCGCCTCCAACGCAGCAAATAAGCTTATTTAACACTTATTACAATTACCACTGTCGCTAAAGGAGGCAGAGGCATAACTGAACATTTGGCACACCGAGCAAGAGAGAGCAGAGGGAGAAGCCATCGCTAACTGTAAAGCTAATGTAGCTACCAAGGCTGGTAACATGCAAACAACAGCTAAGAGATTAGCGAGAAAGTCGTAGAAAGGAGGAGAGCTATAACGTTAAGTGCTTAAACAGAACCAGTGTGGGTTAAGACTTGAAGTAGACGTTAAAGCAACTGAAGTGAGAAAGCAGGCTAGTACACATGTCTGCTGTAACAAATTATAATAGGGCTCAAAAGGGCACGCGACTTCACAATACATTGTGTGTAACCAGCGCCATTTTTACAGACAAATTGTTTTGTTTACATTGCGTTGCGCCAGGAGAGAGACGTGAAGCGAGAGATTTAAATGGACCGGGCAAAGGAAAAGTGTGTCAGACGGTACCGAGACAAGCTGGACCCTGTTCCAAAGGCTCGGTACCTTGACGAAGTCCAGAAAATAGGTGGAGTGGATCCATATGAGCATGGAGACTGGACTCGGAATTTAAAAGCCCTGCAGCCGTTGACTGAAGCTGAGCTTGTCCTCTGTCTCATCAATGGTATAAGTTATTATACAGACGACAAATTTAGGAATGCCAAATCTTTAAGGGCTCATGGGCAAGCACACTTTGGGTGGGTGCAGGACCTCCGAATTTTACGCCTTAAAGAGAAGACCGTCGTCATTTTAGAAGTATGTAAACTTTACAAGCCTCACTGTGTCCCACCTCCGTGTGGTGCTGCCTGTTTGCTTGCTCAGGTTTTGACTAACATATCTTGGTGTCTGCTGGACCAATTTATTTCAAACAAAAAATATTTTGAAGCCTGAAATCCACTCTGCATTTATGTGGTAAATATGTATGGGCTTTGGGGCGTCGGTGGCTTAGTGATAGCCAAGGCGCCCCATGTACAAGGTTGTTGCCGCAGTGGCCCGGGTTCGACTCCAGCCTGTGGACCTTTGCTGCATGTCTCTCCCTCTCTCTCTCCCCCTTTCATACTTCACTATCCTATCAATTAAAGGCAGAAAAATGCCCTAAAAAATATCTTTAAAAAAATGTATGGGCTTCTCGGTTATTTATTTCAGAATTAGGGCATTTTCACACCATAAATCTCTAACTCTCCATCGTCATACATGGTCGTGCACAACATGGAGTTTATCTTTATTCTTAACTTTCACTTCTTAACCACAATTTAGGACAAGTTTACTCCTGTGGAGACAACTGAGAAACAATGTTTTTCGTGACATCAAGATGTGTACTTTTTTTTTCTTTTTTTAAAAATGGGATTAAAAGTCCTGACTGCACAACTGTGTTAGATTTGTCCCTAGTTCTATTTCAGTTTTTGCTATCAAAATATATCACATTTTATAGCTCATCGATCTTCTTCCCGTAGCGATCATGAGAACGATTGTGACAGTTAATGACACAGCAAGTCTGCACCATTTTCTTTTTTCTTTTTCTTATTTTACTTTTTATTAGTTTTGTGTTAACAAGTACACATCATACATTCACAAAATAATTAAAACCAACACACCTCTAGCTGAGAGGGTTCTCTACACAGTTGATGTGGATTTAATTTGAATGTATATAATGGTACCATCAAAACAAACAAACAAAATGAAATGAATCGAAATGAATAAAATAAATCCCCCCCACCCTCCCCCAGCCGTCAGTCAAACAAATGCACTGAGAGACAGTAATAGTTAATTATCAGGTTTTAGTTTCCAGTCCCGGATTGTCCATTCCTGATTTGTGTTAAAAATGGTTCCCAAATTTCTGTGTAAATATCCATCTTACCATTTATTTTATATATTAATTGTTCATATGAGGCTGTTTCTGTTAATGCATTGAGCCATTCAGAGTAGGTCGGATTATTTTTTCCTGCCCAATGCCTCAATATGACTCTCTTAGAAGTGGTGAGTGCTATCTTTAGCCACTGTGCTTTTTTCTCATTTATTCTTTCATTTCCTTTCATACTATTCAGGAGACATAATGTGGGAGTGAGATTGATATTTGTACCTAAACTGTCTATGATCTTTTCCGTAACCCTCTGCCAGTAGGCGGTTAAATTGGGGCAGTAAAGGAACATGTGGAGAAGATCTCCTTTGTCTGTTTTGCAGCGCCAACACAGGTTTGACTCACTCAACCCAAGTCTATTCATCCTCACTGGTGTCCAGTATATTCTATTGAATATTTTAAACTGGATGAGTTTGGACCTGGCATCTCTCATTGGACTTAGCATCTCCCCAGTCAATCTGCTCCACTCTTCCTCTTCATAAGTTATTCCCAAGTCTCTTTCCCACACAACCTTTAAACCCGTTGTATTACCCTTAAACCCACTAATAAGATAATTATAAATTTTACCCACAAGGTGAGGCACTGTACTTAATGATATAAATTTAGAGGAGATAGGAGATTGGATTGGCAGCTCAACACCTCTGGGGGTTGCCTTAGATATGCAATCCCTGAGCTGTAAGAATTTCCAGAAATCTCTGTTATGCAGGTCGTATGTTTCCTTTAATTCTTCAAATGATTTTAAAATATTGTTGTGGTAGAGACATTGGATATGCTCGATTCCTTTAGTATGCCACTCTCTCCAGAAGAACACCTTTCCCCCTATTTTTAATAAAGGGTTATTCCATATTGATGATGAGCCTGTAAGAAAAGGAGATACTCCTTCTTTCTTATGCATATGATGCCAGATGTCCCTTGTATTAGAGATTATAGGATTCTGTCCTTGTAACTTTGGCTTATGACTCAGATAGTCTGCTGCTTTAAATGGAGCATTTAATTCTTCTTCTAAATTCACCCATAGAGGTTTGTCCTTTCTATTTGAGAGTAGGGATGTTATCTGGGCCCCTATAAATGCTTCCTGGTAGAGCCTCATATTAGGGAGTCTCAGACCCCCACATTCTACTTTAGCTTGTAGTCTTGTTATTTTCATTCTCGCTCTTTTCCCAGCCCAGATAAACTGACTGAACATTTTATCTATGGTTTTGAAAATGGTCACTGGGATATTTAATGGTATCATGCTTAAAAGGTAGTTCAGTCTGCACCATTTTCAAACGATACAGTTACTTTTAAAATGCTAAAACAACAACAATAGAACACAAGTGTAGCGAAACGTAAACAACTTTTCAATTGCCCACAAAGCCCACAATGCATCGCAGTTTTTCCACCTCTGCTACGTCACCCTTTTGAGCCCTATAAAACTTTTTATTCTAATTAGTACTTACTAACTTGACCAAACATTTGCAGAATGTTTGGGTTTGACACTATCTGGAGGTGGAGGGGAAAGAATGAAATTTCCTAAACCTGCCTGCATGGTGCTAATGGTATTATAACAGAATATTTCCCCTCGGTAACGGATGTGCTGCTCGGTTGGGAAGCAGTGGTGCTCCTGTGTAGAGTGTTAAAGACACGGCAATAGTTGTGGAGAAAAATGTTTCAGCAGATTGTTGGTGTTCATACCAGTCGCCAGAGGAACTTTTCTGTTTCCATTGTGAAACGTTGTGGATGCTACCAAAAGGAACCATCCCCATTTTTCATCACCCCTCTGTTGGGGTACCTAGCACGCTGATCTGACACTAAAGCATGGAGTTAGAAACACTTCTTGGTCAATGGAGTCACTCTTGCTCAGGGCTGAGTTATAGCTTGTTTTGAATCTTATGTAACCACTGTTCATACTTTGCCAAGTTTTAGCTATATTAGTAAACAGTAATATAAACTAAATGGATGATTTGCTGCCTCTGGAAGCAGCTGTAGACTGAGAAAAAATAACTTAATTCACTGGGCCAACTGCTGGCAATTTTTGAGGAGAAACCTTTACTTGTAATGTTACTCAGTGCATGAGTTATTGTCATGAATCAATTTACACACCTTAAATGTCATTATGACAACTTTGACTATTCCATTTGTTTTCATTGTCATTTGTCAGTGACACACACTTGATGATTAGATCTTCAAGCATTTGAAAAATGTGTATGAAGAAAAAAGAGTGGCAGAGCTTCATTCCATTGGCTCTGGCAACACTGCCTGAGAGGGACTAAATGCACAAACCCGCCGATTTTAAATACCCCATGGAGAGAGACTCTCACTGCAGCCTGTTCTATTTTGTTGTGAAGATGTCGGCATGCAGCCTCGTTCTGTGGACGATAAACGAGGTGCAGACTTCCATCTGTGTCCCCAGTAATGAAGAAATACAGCAAGTGCTGGACAGAGCAGTGAGTGACAACATCCCTGTCCATATTTAAGAGTACTGTCTGCAGTGGAAACACTAGACAGACCTGGGGTCTAAGTGCATGTCCACAGGGATTACTTCTGGTTCTAAAGGTACTATAGACCTTTTTTAGGGGCCTCACAGTGATGTCAGTTTCCTATCTGGAGATAAACCTACCTCTCCACCACAGGGCTATAGGCTACATAGAAGTCTAAAAATAGGTCTTGTTGTGTTATTGGGAGCCAAAATAGAGTCATGGCTCAAAACCAGCCGCCACTGCCCGGAAACAAAAACAAAGACAACTACAGTTATATGTGGTAAGACGAAAGGACTAGAAGGAGGAGATTCTTTAAAAATGCTCACGTTCAGCGCACACCTCATATCAGGTTAGGGAAAAAGTATTTCCTGTTGTAGGGATTAATAACACACAATAACATGTGTGGTATTATTACAATTAGCTGGCTAGTTACAAAACAAGCCGGCCGAAATCTGAAGGGCTCGTTTAAAGATACATTTTCTGATATAGGGAGCTCTCAAAACATTGACTTGATTGTCTAATTTCACACTTGATGGGTGGGCAGGCACCCCAGATACCCAAATATGTGTATAAAAACACTGAAAAAGTAATTTTTTACTTTTTACTTTAAGGGTTATCATGTCCACCTCATCAGAAATTGGGGAGGTATTTAAAAGGAATATTGAATTTCTCCACAACTGGAACATTTTAGCATGTTAGCTAACATTAGCTGTGATAGCAAAACAAACTGGAGGAAACCGTTCAATTGTCATCCCCCTTTGTATGACTGGTATAGTAATCAACCACAAATATTGCTGTGACATCATCTATCAACTGCGAGAGCATACGGGTCAGCCTGGTCCCGTTGGTCAGTGTTTACTTATTCAAGTAACACTTGCGGGCCCGGAGAGTGAGTGACCGGACATGGTGCATTCGCTCTGCTGCTCCGTCTCAGACTGAGTGCAATCTGCTACCCAGAGAGTGCGGTGCTCTGGATAACTGAACCAACCCTATCTCACAGAAATACGTGAAATGACCATGACCTCTTAACACCGCATTCCGTGATGGCAGCATTTAATGGGTTAAAATTACGTGCCAGTACCACGGAAACAGTCCCAATGTAAAGTCAATTACGATCCTTTGCTGTGCTGGACACATGAATTCCCTGTTTCAACACAACGTCAGCGTTGTTTTCCTCAGTTTCTGTATACACACAAAAACATGAAAGTGCAAATATATATATTTCTTTACTCTTTTATAATTTCCCCTCAATAATGATAATAATAATAATAATAATAATAATAATAATAATAATAACATGATAGTTTGGCTGTACTAGATATTTGATATATTCAGTAGACTTTTTACTTTTTTTACGACCCTATTTCACAACTCTACAACCGGAAGTACCATCCCAAAAATGCCATTTCTACATTACTAGATAAAATATCTGAAATTAACCAACATCTTTACTTTTTCTTAACATAGCTCATCTAGATACAGTGTAACTACTAGTTCAGTTTGACTAGATATTTGATATATTCAGTAGATATATCTTTTTATGACCCTATTTTACAACTCTACTTTACAAGCTGGAAGAACTACCATCCCAAAAACGCCGTTTCTAGAGTACTAGCTAAAATATTTGAAATTAAACAACATCCTTACTTTTTCTTAACATAGTTCATCTAGGTGCAGTGTAATTTCTAGTTCAGCTTTACTAGATATTTGATATATTCAGTAGATATATCTTTTTTTTACGACCCTATTTAGAACCCAACTTTGCAAATCAGAAGAACTAGAACTATGTTGCTGATACAGTGGTGGAAAAAAGTTTTCGGACACCCCATGCATTTGTGAAATATTGCATTAAGAATCACTCTTAGGTCTTCAAGTGCAATTTCTTTTAGTACAGTCACAGCCAAAATACTAAATAAATCCTAAAAAAGCCATTAAAATAAATTGATTGGTTCCATAAAAATACATAAGAAATTTTGAGTATTGGGTCATTTTGGTACCAGTGATGAAGGTCGTTCTTTTTATTAAAAGACACAATTTTTGTTGCCAAGCTTCGTGTCTACATAAAGCCAGCACATTTGAAAGTTCTTCAGACACAAAAATGGCTAAAACAAGGAACCTAACGCAGGAAACACACCATTCTCAGCCAGGAAGGGTACAGCTGCTACCAGATAGCCAGGAAGTGCAGATGCAGTCCTTCAGCAGTTGGATACACTCTGCAGAAATACAGACGAACCAACAGCTTGGAAGACAAACCAAGATCTGGGCGTCCAAGGGTTTCTTCAGCAAGAAATGACCGCATCCTGATCCGCACGTGCAGGCAAAACCGCTGAATGACATCACAGGAGCTTCAGCAGCAGTGGTCAAACCAAACTGGTGTCCAGTGTTCCACCCGCACTGTACGTGGCCAACTTTTAGATCATGGCTTAAGGTCCTACAAGGCTATCAAGAAGCCCCTGATCAATGAGAGACAGAGGTTAGCCCGGCGTCGTTGGGCCCAGGCACACAAGAACTGGACAGCCAGGAATTGGAAGAAGATTTTGTGGTCAGATGAGTCCAGTTTCCAGCTTTATCTTCCTCCTACTAATGTGAGTGCAGAAGGCCAGGCGAAGCATTATCTCCAGCATGTACAGTACCTACTGTCAAGCATGGTGGAGGCAGTATCATGGTTTGGGGATGCATGAGTGCTGCTGGTGTGGTCATCTCACTGTCTGTGACGGCACATTGAACTCTACCAAGTATTGTACCATTCTCGAAACCCACATGCTCCCTTCTGCGCGTGCACTGTTCCGTTGAGGTAAAAACTGGATGTTTCAACAAGATAATGCCCCTTGCCACACATCCAAGGCCAGTAGAACTTGGCTGCAGGAGCACAGTATCCAGGTCTTAGAGTGGCCAGCTCAATCCCCGGACATGAGCCCCATTGAAAATCTGTGGTGGATTATCAAAAGGTCTGTTTCAAAGCATAAACCAAAGAATTTAGAAGAATTAAAAGCAGTAATTCAAGAAGAATGGGACAAGATTACCCCTCAACAGTGTGAAAGGCTCGTGGGGAACATGCCAGCCAGGATTAGAGCTCTACTACATGCCAATGGCAGGACTACTAAATATTAATTTGATGATGTGATGGTTTATTTATTTTTTGTTAAGTTTTGAACACATTCTCTGTTATTTATTGACTTTGATACCGACAATGTTGAAAACTGACATATTGAAACTGTCAAGAATTTAGTTTTGTTAGTTTTTCTTGTAAACAATAAACAAAAAAATATAATTTGTATTTGTTTGTATCTGACTAATGCAGCCACACCTTTTGAAACACAAAAAAGATTTTTCCACAAATATTTCATGATAATATTTGAGATTGTGTAAAATTTTAAGGGTGTCCGAAAACTTTTTTCCACCACTGTATGTATCAAACTGCATGGCGCAGTCCTAGGGAATTGTTGTGTTTTTTGGAAGTTGTTAATACTGAATTGAGAGTACACTGTGGACTTGATGTAATCAGACTTTAAATATCTAAATTTTAAATGGGTAAAAATTAATTTTAACCATATTTTACCCATATCTGACAGCACCCTCAGTTGTTGACTACACTCACATGATAGTTGAGGTCAAGAGGTCTCTATAACAGTTGGTCCCATGTCTGTACCCCCTTTTGTTACTGAGTTATAAGCTGTCAAACATGCATCGAGGTCAAGGTTGAAAGGTCAGTATTTTAAAGCTGGAGCCATGTAGAATCATCATACAGACATATGTTACTCTCCAGGTTGAGATCTTTCGAATGATGTATTTGGTTTAGCTCTACAACACAGTTTTGATTTTTTTCATTTTTCGGACACAAGCCATGCCAGGTCTAGTTTCAGAGATCACTTTGAAGGCCCAGTGTATAAAGTGATTTTTCTTTTGTTTGTTTGCTTGTTTTTTTCTTTTTTACTGTAAGTCATCCTCATAAAATACAATACTACTAAAAAGTAAACCAATAACAATAATGAAATAAGCAAAAATTATATTAAAATTATATTGAAGTTTTTTGGGCGTCGGTGGAGTAGTGGATAGTGCTGGCGCCCCATGTACTGAGGTGATGCCTCGCTGCAGCGGTCGCAGGTTCAACTCCGGCTTGCAACCATTTGCTGCATGTCACCCCCTGCTCTCTCTCTCACCCCATTTCACTCTGTCCTGTACATTAAAGGCAAAGCCCGAAAAATAATCTTTAAAAAAAAAAAAAAATTTAAAATCTGTTTACAGAGTGGAATAGTAGCCTAATAGTCCAGAAATGGTATATAAAGCGTGAAATTAAATAGTGACTGTACAAAGGAAAAATGGTCTGCGCTATGGACAAAGAAATAGTGTATGAAATATATGACAGTGACAAGAGCAACAATGTGCATAAATAATTAAATTATGTAACAGTGGAAGTTGAATGCAATGCACAAACGTAAGTCCAGTTTTATGAAATAAAATGAAAGTGACAATTACAGAGATTAAATGAGGGATGTGAAATGTAAAGTCCAGTTTGATCATCCTGTCTTCATCCTGTTTATATTGCCATGGTACAAGATTTGATGCGCACACACACACACACACACACACACGTTTGGATTCGGGTTGCGGCAGACCAGCCGCAATTTGAAATGGAATGAAGCCCACAGATGGCAGACCATACAAAACAGTAGTCGAACGCGCCACATCTGCCCACAGCACAATGCTCTTAAAGCCCTACACTATCAGAAGCTGGCAAAATACATTTAATCTATTTTATGGCCTTGACATTAACCTGTCATATTGTTGAGTTATCAAGGACACTTTCGTGTTTTTGTGTGTATACAGGAATGTTAAAGATATCATTGAGGGAAACAACGTTGATGTGACGTTGTTGAACCAGGGAATTCGTGTGTCCACCATGACAAAGATTCCTAATTGACTTTACATTGACATTGTGTCCGTGGTACCGGTACGTAATTTTAACCCATTACATGTTGCCACCACGGAATGTGGTATGAAGAGGTCGTGGTCATTTCACGTATTTCTGTGAGATCAGGTGAACCAAACAGTACATTCAGACAGCGCTCCGAATTTATGAACAGTCCAGTTTGTGTCAGAATACACTCCCACACTCAGAGTGAATATTTCTGAATGTAACCTATTCAGAGAGACTCGTATCATCTTCCTCCATTGTCTAAAACGAGGCAGCAGAACTTGCTAGCTAACGCTAGCTAATGTCTGTGGAAAATTGTTTTGTCTCCAACTAAGCCCTGCTCACCAAAAAATGTTCTATTGTTTGCAACAGTGAAAGGGTCTGGGGCCTCATTTATAAAGCTTGCTTACGCACAAAACGGGGCTTGAAAGTGGCGTACGCCACTTCCCACACAAAGGTTGTGATTTATAAAAATAAACTTGGCGGGAGAATGTGCACACCTGTAAGCAAACTCTGAGTCATGCGTGCGCACATTTTGGAGACACTGGGAAGTGGCGACGCAGACGGCGAGATGGAGAGGTGGAGTCAGATTTTTATTGATGTCTCACACAAATTTAATGTCACGCTATATCCACCTTAGATCCATGTTATCATTGAAATTAAATCCAGCAGCCTTATTTTGTGCTTGGAGTGAGTGATAATTGTTTCATAAAAACGTTGTAAAACCCAACTCAAATCCTGAATTGAAATTCTTTCTAAATACGTATTTAATCCGCACTGCCTCTAACGTCTAATTGTCCACTCTGTGAGCGCAGGAGGGGGAGAGGATGGCGCGACTGCATGGAATATATTTATTTATTTAGCTAAATATTTCCAGTGCGTTTATCATGTCTCAAAATACAGCCATTAAGCACAACCGTTCATCAGCGCTACTTTGATGTGCTGTTCATGACAAAACCAGCATGAAGAAACGTGTGTCTATTACACTTTCATCTTTGAATTGTATTTCAAATTACACATTGTATTTTGGGACAGGGATACCACTGGTTCATGCTGTAATTCAGCCCGGGTGTCTGATCAGACTAATTGCCATAAACATATAATTATTGCGGTGACCCTCATGCGTAATTGCGCAAGATGGCACTGGCACATACTCCTTTTTGCCTCCACCTTTAATAAATGTAATTCTTTATGTCGCACATCAGTGTCAAACATCCTCAAATTTAAAAGCAACACATTAACTACATATTGGTAAAGGAGTAGAAATATTTGGTGTACCTTTAGATCAGACCACTTTTTTTTCTCTGTCACTATCTGTGCAATCCCACAGACACAGCTGACAGCATCAGCAGCGCTGATGTGTTGCCACTTTTTTTGCTTTATTAGTGATCTCGCTGCTGTGGCCACCAAATAAAATCTTTCTTCAGTCCTCCACCTCCCGTTAAAGGGTCTCGAGCTCAATCTCGGAGAAATTCCGTTTTTTGGTTAGTTTCTCACACCTGTCACCGTGACTCACGAGAGAACACTCGCATGCGTGTAGAGGGCAGAATATGAGGCGCATCTGGGTGCACACAACTCCAGGAGGTCTGTGATTTATAAAGAGAACATTGCATGCAAGTGTGCATGTGCACGGTTTTATAAATCAGATTATTTTTTGGCGCACGCCATTTTCAGCTTTTGGGCGCACGTCAGCTTTTAGTATGAATCCTAAGCACTCTTTTATAAATGAGGCCCCTGCACTGTAAGTTACAGTTACAGTTTTTGGTTCACTAATTTTTTATTTTATTTTTTTTTATTTTATATAAAAAATAAAAAAATAATAATAATTAGTGAACCAAAAACTGTTTCTTTGGTATCAAAAATGTAATTTCCTTCAGTGAGCTTCTCAGTGGCAGTTTCACAAATGATTGGTTCATCCAGAGGATTTGAAGGGGCCAGTGACACTTAATTTGATTTGTTTGATTATCTCTACAAACACTCAGCTATGATGTTGGAAGAGACAAGGAAAGAAACTGTGATAATGTAAACTAAGCCCCGCCCACATAGTTTGATAGACAGATGACCTCTGGGAGGTGCAGTGTCCACACACACTCATGTGAGGAGCACCAGGAGATGATATTAAAATAGAAGAAGCAACAGTGTGGTGAGGAGGAGTGGAGCAGCTTGTTGGTTCACCTGCTGCAGAGAAACAGCTTCATTCTTATTCAATACACACACCCTGACACGCACTCTGACACACAGTGTGTCAGGTGTGTGTGTGTGTGTGTGTGTGTGTGTCAGATGTGAGTTGTCTGACCTTTAAAGTGAGGGGATAGTGTGTGTTACCAACATTTTCAGTGGCGAAGTGAAAAAGTCAAACTTGACAAGGTCTCTCCTTTTTCCACACTCTCCTGCGCGCGCGCACACACACACACACACACACACGCACACATATTCTCTTTCATTTTCATTTCTAACATGTCTCTCTCTCCCTTAATCCATGTCTGTCATTTTTCTCTCTCTCCATCTCGTTGTCATTTCTCCTCTGTCTCGCTCTCGCGACTCTAGCCGCTCTAGCAGCTCTAGCCGCTCTCTGTGTGTGTCACTGCCATCTGCCGTCATGTGAATACCAATGGATCTTGTGGAGGATGAGTGGGCGAGAGAGCAGCAGAGAGTGAGACACAGAGAAAGAGAGCATGCTAATAGGGCAGAAGTTTCTGGAGCTTGACTTTAGTGTGTGGAGCATTGGCCTCCTCGGCCTTAAAGTCACAGTTCACTTCTAACAGAATGTGTTTCTGCACGTGTACGATGTTATGCGACCTTCAGTCTTTGTTTTGTACCTGTGAAGTCCAACAGAAAGACGTGTCAGTGACAACAACTCAAACACAACAAGTTGGAGTTCATGGAGAGTTGGAGGAGATGAGCAGTTTAATTTAGAAAATGACTTCCTGTGGTTGTGTAGATACAACACAGGTATCAGTGAAATAATTCATCAAAACCAAGTCTTGTAACTTCTGACAACAAGTCAGGAGTATGTGTTTGCTGATAACTATGGCTGAGTGTCTATCCTCCTTAGACACTGCGTCCTTGTGTGGGGACATTACATTTTGGGTTTACTGGACCTTAGACTTCATTCTGCTTTACTTAGACCTGTTGTCCTCGTTCGTGGACACTTTTTTGTGCCATCTAGTGGTAGTAAGAGCACAACAATCCATTTATAAACAAGATGGCAGCCAGTTGTATTTTAATATGGCAACAACGGCAACAAGCTAAAACGCTGTTGATAAAAAAAAGTACTTGTTTTCGGACGTTAGGACTTTATTATCATCTTGTTTATGGACATTGGGACTTAATCATCGTTGACAGTGTTAAGGTTTTATACTTTTTGGGTCGTACTGATCTCAGATAGCTAGGAGAAATTAAAAATGCATACCAAACAAAAGTTCAGGTCTCAGAAAGCTATACAGCATTTGCAAAATTTACAGATTGCACCATACAAAAGGGCGCTGGTGACTTGAATGTCACTGCTTTTCAGGCAACCAATCATATATTTGAAGTGGGACTAGTCACCATTGTCACCAAGAAAAGAAAGTTTGAGATATTTGTTCTGGCTGTATCTGTCTGTCCTGAACTGTATGATTATGTCACACAGTAACTATCACAACAAAGATAAACTGCTGCTTTGTTAGCCTAAAATATGCTTGGAAGTGGGCTCATTCTAAGGGTGATTTCACACCTAATCTGTTTGGTTCAGTTAAAATGAACTCAGGTCTGTTTGCATGGTTAATACGGTTCCTTTGGGCCAGTGTGAAAGTTGTCAATTGAACCCTGTTGCAGACCAAACAACCACACAGAGACCACTCGAAAAAGTGGGTCTTGGTCCGCTTCCAAAGGGACTCTGGTGCGGTTAGTCTGTGGTGTGAAAGAAAATGAACCAACCACAGGATTTTATCATAGCACATATGATTTTAGCATGATAAATCAATAAAGTCGGTGTGAACAGAAAATGAACCAAAACTGAAATGCAACAATGTATCATTTTTTTCCCTCTGGTGCGAATCAAATTACCTCAACTGTGTGAAAACACCCTACCAGTAGTTTTCATCATATTTTTGCACCCACATCCTCCATAGAGCTTGGATCAGGCCCAAAAAATCAGGCCCACAGTAGCCATATTGGACTCAAGCCTGATAAAAATACTGAATTTCAAAATTAATACTGAAACGATTTTACTGTTAAGGGCTGACATGTTTATGTCAAGAGTCTGTCATTAGCTCTGCAACTTATGCACGACAAGTTTGGCAGAACAGGTGGTAAATCTCTGTCTCCGTGTGTGCACCAAGTGCCACACAGATGATGATTACTGCTCTCTGCAATTCATTGTACATTTTATTAACATTTTTTCCTGACATTTTTAATAATGTTTTTCAGACAATTTATCAACATTTTTCGGATAGGTACTTTGTTTTGTTTTGGACATTTTAATAATATATTTTGGACATTTCATCAGCATTTTCATTTGGTCATTTTATGAACATTGTTCAGACATATTAATAATTTCCTGGACATTTTTTTGACATTTTATTAACATTTTCTTGAACATTTTATTAATATTTTCAGACATTTTATCACAATTTTTTGGACAATTTCTTGAATGGTTTTTCAGACTTTTTAATATTTTTTTGGGATATTTTCATAATAGCACTGACTAGCTCATCCATACAAAGTATGTGCATAACCATCCACCAGCTGGTGCTTATGGTGAAAAAAAACAATGTCAAACAAATAGATAGTAACCCCAGTAGATAATAAATAAAGTGGTTAGAGTGGTGTAATGTTGTAAAAATTGTGTTGTCATACATACAAAACCTGCACACAGCATTTCATCAGTCAATTTTAAGCACTCCCCAGTGTCCTGCCAGAGAGAAATGCTAAATGGACACATATAGGCCTACCTGAGTCCAGGTGAGGCTGACTCGTCTCGCTGTTTTGCTTTACTTGAGCTTGTAGGCAAGTCCAGCTCAGTGTCCTCAAGTTCATCCAAACCCCTCACCTCAGTTCATTTTAGGATTATTATACATTGTCCATCACTCTCTTGTCACATGCGTCTCTACAAAAGTGTTCCTCACTATCAGCAGTTCATCATGACTTGTAGTCATTTTGGATGAAAGTTGACTATCACAGTTTATTCTTGAACTTGGGAACTCCAGAACCGGATCTTTCAAGGAATTGAAATTGATAACCTAAAAGTCTTTCCACAGAATCCCTCGCTATCAGATCATTATCTGATTACTTCTGATTTCTTTTTACGCGATTACACGCCACTCAGCAACAGTTACTATGCTAGATGTTTATCAGATAGTGCTGTCGCAAAATTTAAGGAAAAGATTACTCCGTCATTAAATTCAATACCAAGTCCCTCAGTAACAGAGGTTTCCCGTACCGACTTTGATCATTTTGTCGATAGCGCCGTAGGCTCGCTGCGAACAACACTTGACTCTGTAGCTCCTCTTAAAAAGAAGTTAAAAAAGCAAAGAAAGTTCGCTCCTTGGTATAACTCTCAAACCCGTAAGTTAAAACAAATATCGCGAAAATTTGAAAGGAATTGGCGATTAACCAAACTGGAAGAATCTCATTTAATCTGGACAGACAGTCTCAAAACTTATAAGAGGGGCCTCCGCAATGCCAGAGCAAACTATTACTCATCATTAATAGAAGAAAACAAGAATAACCCCAGTTTTCTTTTCAGCACTGTAGCCAGGCTGACTGAGAGTCAAAGCTCAACTGAGCCTTGTATTCCTTTAGCCCTTAGCAGTAATGATTTCATGAGCTTTTTTAATGACAAAATTCTAACTATTAGAGGCAAAATTCATGACCTCCTGTCCTCAGATAGTACCTATCTAACCTCAAACACAGCTGTAAAACCTAATATATATTTAGATTGCTTCTCCCCAATTTCTCTTCAAGAATTGACTGCAGTGATTTCTTCATCTAAATCATCAACGTGTCTCTTAGACCCCATCCCAACTAGGCTACTTAAGGAGGTCTTACCTTTAGTTAACACTCATATATTAGATATGATCAATATATCCTTATTAACAGGCTATGTACCATAGTCTTTTAAGGTAGCTGTAATTAAACCTCTACTAAAAAAGCCCACCCTGGATCCAGAGGTGTTAGCCAACTATAGACCAATATCTAATCTTCTCTTTCTGTCAAAGATCCTTGAGAAAGTAGTCACAGACCAGCTGTGTGATTTTCTCCATGATAATAATTTATTTGAGGAATTTCAGTCAGGATTTAGAGTGCATCATAGCACTGAGACAGCACTCGTTAAAATTACAAATGACCTTCTGATTGCTTCAGACAAAGGACTTGTCTCTGTACTTGTTTTATTAGATCTTAGTGTGGCGTTTGACACAATTGACCATCAAATTCTACTGCAGAGACTGGATCACTTAATTGGCCTAAAAGGTTCTGCACTAAGCTGGTTTAAATCTTATTTATCTGATCGGTTTCAGTTTGTTGACATTCATAATGAATCATCCTTACGTACTAAAGTTTGTTTTGGAGTTCCGCAAGGTTCTGTGCTCGGACCAATCCTATTTACTCTATATATGCTTCCTTTAAGTAACATCATTAGAAATCACTATAAATTTCCATTGTTATGCGGATGATACTCAGTTGTATTTATCGATGAAGCCAGAAGAAAGTAATCAATTAACTAAACTCCATAACTGCCTTAAAGACATAAAAACTTGGATGAGCACCAATTTCCTGATGTTAAATTCAGACAAAACTGACATTATTGTTCTTGGCCCCAAACAACTCAGAGACTCTTTATCT